>NC_143073.1:26819444-27125000 GCF_052426305.1 Pelodiscus sinensis
ATGTACCAGCTCTTCCGCAGCCTGGCCTACATCCATTCCCAGGGCGTCTGCCACCGCGACATCAAGCCCCAGAACCTGCTGGTGGACCCCGACACGGCCGTGCTCAAGCTGTGCGACTTCGGCAGGTGGGGGCTGGGGCCCTTGTGCGAGAGGCCCTGGGCTCGTGGGACACTGCAGGGCAGCTCAGGCCCTCGTGCGATGAATGGGGGCCTGGGAGGGGGTGTGCCCGTGCGCCAGGCAGCGCTCGCACTAGGGCCCTGGCAAGGCGACTGCACAGCTGTCCTGCTGCGCATGAGCGAGGGCCGCCCAGGGGGTCTGAACCGCCTGCGCACGGGGGGCAGGGCTGGGCCGGGCCGCTCTCGATGGGTGTTTGTCTTGCAGTGCCAAGCAGCTAGTGCGGGGTGAGCCCAACGTCTCCTACATCTGCTCCCGCTATTACCGTGCCCCGGAGCTCATCTTCGGGGCCACCGATTACACGTCCAACATAGGTGAGCTCCTCCCCCCAGCCCCGCCCCCTTGCGCAGCGAGGGGGGATCCCAGGAGTCCTGACGCCCCTGTCCCTTCCCAGATATCTGGTCAGCAGGCTGCGTGCTGGCCGAGCTGCTGCTGGGTCAGCCCATCTTCCCTGGGGACAGCGGAGTGGACCAGCTGGTGGAAATCATCAAGGTAGGCTCTGAGCCACGGAGCCCAGAATTCGGGGTCCCTGCTTCCCTCCTGGAGGGGCCACGCCTGGAACCTCGGAAGGGTCCATTGCCGCAGTAACGGCGGTGGGGGGGCACGCTGCTTGGGAGGAGCCGAGGGGACACGGACGTGGTCGTAACAGGCGCCCCCCTCAGGTGCTGGGGACGCCGACGCGGGAGCAGATCCGGGAGATGAACCCCAACTACACAGAGTTCAAGTTTCCCCAGATCAAAGCACACCCCTGGCTAAAGGTACTGGGGGAGGAGCTGTGTGGGGCGGGCAGGTGTGGGGCTCTGGCAGGCGAGCTGTGCCCAGACTGACTGCCCCGGACCTCCCAGGTGTTCAAGCCGCGCACCCCGCTGGAGGCTGTGTCGCTGTGCAGCCGGTTGCTGGAGTACACACCCGCCACCCGCCTCTCCCCGCTGGAGGCCTGCGCCAACGCCTTCTTCGACGAGCTGCGGGAACCCACTGCCCGCCTGCCCAACGGGCGCGACCTGCCCCCCCTCTTCAACTTCAGCCCTGTGGGTGAGTGCCGGGGGGCGGGGGTGGGGGAAGGGAGGGCGTGCTAGCGGCCGACTGACCTTCTGCTCTCCCCCCACAGAACTGGCAATCCAGCCCCCTCTCAACCCCTCCCTCATCCCGCCCCACCTGCGGGCCCAGAGCAGCTTGCTGGGGTGCACCTCTGCCACACACGGTGAGTGCTGGGCAGTCCTTCTGACCCCCAGTTCTCCCTGGGCTGGGCTGCAGTGCATGCTGGGTATACTGCCTGGCAGGGTGGGGCTGGGGAGAGGGGGCGGCCCTGTCTTACTGACTCTCTTCCACGCAGGCGCAGGCACAGACAGGAGCCAGGCGACGCCAGGTGACGGCGCGGGACCCATCACCAATGCGTCCTGAGGGGCTGGGGGGCAGGCCCCCTCCCACCCCCAGCCCACCCCATGGACTTGTCTGAACTGTGAACGGGGCGGGGGCGGTGCCCATGGACCACGTGACACCTGCTTCCCATTGGCTGGGGGGCAGCCAGGCACAGGAGAGGCTGCCCCCCGCTAACCCACGAGGCCTCGGTGCGGGGGCCTGGCCATGCTACTTTACAGCCCCCGTGGGAGGGGCTCTGGCTGCTGCGGGGCTGGAGGGCTCAGGCCTCTGCATTTTAAGTTGCTTTTGGTTTTTAATGCCCCCCCTGTCTCCTGTGCTGCTGCCCTGTGTGGGGAGGGTGGGGGGCAGGGGCTGGCCCTCCCCTGTCTGCTGGGAACAAGCCCCCTCCCAGGGCGGCTCCAGTGCCCGGGCCTGTGGGATCCTGTAGTGGGAGGGGCTGTGGATAGATGTGTCCCCAGGGGCCCCTCCCTCCACCTTTGGGCATTCCCCCCTCCCCCCATTCAAGGCACAGCTCTCTGGGGGAGGGGAGGCTTTCTCTCCCCTCCTGCCTCCCCTGTAAATACCCCTCCCCCATCCCCTTTCTTTTACTGAGCGCTGTGTACATAGAGGGGTTTTCTTAAGCCGTGTGCCCCCCCCCCCCCCCGTGTGTTAGTTTCTCACGTTCTGGCTCTGTACAGGCACCGGTTCAATAAATTATTGGCATGAAAGGCTGTGGGGGCTACGGGGGCGGTGGGGGGGAGCTCACTTCACCCAGCTGCACTGCTGGCCCCTGGGGGGGGGGGGGGAGCCCTGCACCAGGTGCAGTGGGCAAGCCTGGTGGTATGGAGCCCTGGACTCTGTCCCCCTGCGGCAACCAAGGTGCAGCCTGGCCCTGCTGGCAGGGGTCAAAGGGCGCCCTTGGCTGTGTCTGATGCTGCTTGTGCCACCTCCAAGCCTCTCCCCTAGTGCCCAGGCCCCTGGTTCCTGCCCTGGCCACTGCTCTGGGCTCTTGGCGGGAGCCCCTGGCACTGGGCTACGTGTGGACGCGCCTGTGCAAGGAAGCTCCGACGGCCATTTTAGCCACGGGCTTTTCTTGCGCAAGGAATTCCTGTTGCCTGTCCACACTGGCCTCTTGCACGAGGGCTGCTCCCCGAGCGGGCGCGTCATGGCTCTCGCACAAGCCCTGATCTCTCTGGGCAAGACCTCCCCCCAGTGGACGCAGGCAGCGTGTTTCTGTGCGGAATGATGCCAATGTAGACACAGCCCTGGGGGGTCTGCCCCGCCCTGGGAGGAACAGGGGGCAGCCAGCCAGGGCTCCGGGATTCCCGCCTGCCCTCAGTCCTGAGACCCCCCAGGGTCAGGCTCTGTGCCTGTTCCCCCAAGACAGGCCAGCTGGGGGGGCAGCCTGCTGCTCCCCTTCTCCCAGGGCTGGGGCAGGGCAAGAAGAGCTGGGTGCTGGGGTAGCCCTGCCAGCGAATGGGGGGAAGGGAGGGACAAGACAGGAAGTGACGGGTCGCCAGTTGCTTGATGGCTGCTGGGCTCAGAACACAGGCAGGAAAGGGGCCCAGCCAGCCCCATCAGACCGCGCTAGCCCCATGGCTCCCCCGTGAGCAGTGCCGGGCTGGCTGCCCCATTAGCCCATCCACTAACTGCTGACAGTTCCCTCCCTCCCTCCCTCGCCCCCACAGCACCAGGGAAAGGGGCAGGACGGAGGGGGGACTTCCACTGCAATACCATTCCCAAGCTGGCTTGCTGACCCCAACCCTGCTTCAGAGCAAGGCGGCTGTGGGAAAGAGCCCAGCTCCCCTCCCCCCACCCTACCCCACCAATTCCACAGCTGGGGGTGGGGGGCTGTCCGGGCTCCAGAGTAGGTCCCACCCCACTGATGAGCAGGAAGGGGGGCAGGGCCAGATGCCAGGCCGCCCCTGTACCCAAACAGCAGCTCTGGGGCCCACAGAGACCCCCTCCCCCATGACAGCATTAGGGCCAGGACAGGCGAACAGGCCAAACCAAAACTTTTATTTACAAGGGAGGGGGCTGCCCCCTATACGAAGGCATTGACCTGCAGATTGTCCACCTGCAGGCTGCCCTCCAGGGCAGCCTGGTAGATCTCGATGGTCTCCACCAGGGGCAGGGGCTCGGCCGTCTCGATGATGGCAATGGTCTCCCCAAACTCTGTGCACATGATGGTCTGGGTGGGCGTGGCGGCGGGTGGGGGCAGGGCAGGGGCAGCCCCCCCGTGGGTCTTGCGGTGGCTGCGCAGGTTGGAGAGGGTCTTGAAGGTCTTGGCGCAGTGTGGGCAGCGGTGCGGGCGCTCGCCCGTGTGGATGCGCCGGTGCTCCGCCAGGTGCATGGACTGGATGAAGGCCTTGCCGCACTCCGGGCACTGGTAGGGGCGCTCGCCCGTGTGCAGGCGCCGGTGCTCCCGCAGGTGGGTGGCCTGGCGGAAGGCCTTGCCGCACTCCGGGCAGGGGAAGGGACGCTCCCCGGTGTGCGTGCGCTGGTGCAGCTGCAGCCCTGAGGCGGCCACAAAGGTCTTGGAGCAGAGCGGGCACTTGTGTGGGCGCACGCCCGTGTGGCGCTGCTGGTGCCGGCTCAGCCCGCTGGGGTTGGTGAAGCCCTTGCCGCAGAGGTTGCAGGTGAAGGGGCGCTGGCCGGAGTGCACCAGCTGGTGCAGCGCCAGCTTGGCCAGGGATCCCAGGCACTTGCCGCAGGCCGGGCACGGGTACAGCTTCTTGTGGGCGCACCGGTGCTCCTCCAGCTTGGCCAGGCGGACGAAGAGGGCGCCGCAGTCCGGGCAGCGGTGAGGCTCGCGCCCGGCATGGGCCAGGCGGTGCAGCTCCAGCAGCCGCTTGCGGGCGAAGGAATGGTCACACTCGGGGCACTGGAAGGGCAACCGGCCCGTGTGGCTGACACGGTGCAGGGCCAGCTTGTGGGCCCGGGAGAAGGTGGCACCGCAGTCCTGGCAAGGGAAGGGGCCGGCACCCGAGTGAAGCAGCCGGTGCTGCTGCAGGTTGGAGGACTGGGTGAAGCGCTTCTGGCAGACGTCGCACTGGTAGGGGCGCTCGCCCGTGTGGGTCAGGTGGTGGCGCATCAGGTTGGCCTGGGAGGCGAAGGTCTTGCCGCACTCGGTGCACTGGAAGGGGCGCTCCCCAGTGTGGGTGCGAAGGTGATTCCGCACATGCACCAGCTTCTTGAAGGTTTTGCCGCAGGTGGGGCACTTGTGCTTGCGCTCCAGCACGTGCACCACCCGCTTGTGCCGCACCATGCGGATGTGGCTGGAAAACTCCTTGCCACACTGCGGGCACAGGAAGCCGCCTGCCGCAGGGGGCACCGGCAAGCCGTTCACTGCCCCGGCCGCAGCAGGTGGCTGGGCTGCCTCTTGCTCCGGCACCTGGGTTGGCTCAGGGGCGCGAGCGCGGGGGGGCGGGGCCCCGCTCTTGCCAGCGTGGGTGCGGCGGTGGTAGAGGAACTTGGTCATGTTGCTGAAGGACTTGCCGCAGGCGCAGCGGTGCAGGGGGTTGGCGGTGTGGCTCTTGCGGTGCACCACCAGGGTCATCTCTGTGCCGAAGCCCAGGCCGCAGTCGACGCACAGGTACAGGGCCTCGCCCTTGTGGATGCGCATGTGCTGCTCCAGCGAGGCTGCCTTCTTGAAGACTTTGCTGCAGTTCGGGCACTCGTGCGTGCCGTCCACATGCACGCGCTGGTGAGCCAGCAGGCGATTGGCCGTGGTGAAGCCGCGCTGGCACTCGCCGCACAGGAACTCCTCCGAAGTGTGCTCCCGGCGGTGCCGCCGCAGCTCCTCGGCGCTGCCGAACTCCCGCTTGCACTCACCACAGCGCCAGGCCCGGGGAGGGGGCAGCAGGGGTGGCACCGGCTGCTGCAAGGGGGCGGGGGAGCCGGGGGCCTCCTGTTTGACCCCCTCGGGCGCGGCCGGCTCCCCACTCTCCTTCTCCGTCTCGGTGAAGTGCTCGCCCTGGTGCTCCAGCAGCTCCTCGGGCGTCTGGAAGAGGCTGGCGCACTCTGAGCATTCGTAGGGGTGCATGGCGGGCGGGGGTGGGGCCGGCGGTTCGGGGGGGGTCCTGGCCTCCTGGGGCTTGTGGCTCTGGCGATGGGCCAGCCACAGGTCGGGCGCAGTGAAGAGCTCCTGGCATTCGCTGCACTGGTAGTGGATCTGGCTGGCGGCGGGCGCCGGGCGGGGGTGCAGGCTCTGGTGGGCCAGCAGCTGGTCGGGCGAGAGCAGGACACGGCCGCACTCCAGGCACTGGCAGTGGTTCTCGGGCGGGGGCCCGGCCGGCTGGCAGGGCTCCCCCAGGTGGCTCTGCTGGTGGATCAGCACCTCCTCCAGCGTGTTGTAGAGCAGGCCGCACTCGGAGCACATGTACTGGTGCTGGAAGAAGAGCGACGGGGGCAGCTCCTCTGCCATGGCCTGCGGGAGAGAACCTGTCAGGGGCAGAGTCCAGACCCGGGGGGGGGGCGCCAGCCCAGGGGGAGAGACAGGGCTGAGCGTGGGGGGGCAGGGCCCAGCCCGGGGGGGGGGGAGAGGGCTGAGCGGGGGGGCAGGGCCCAGCCCGGGGGAGGTCGGGGGGGCCCAGCCCGGGGGGAGAGACAGGGCTGAGCGGGGGGGGGGGCAGGGCTGAGCGGGGGGGGGTAGGGCCCAGCCCGGGGGAGGCAGAGTCCAGACCCGGGGGGGGGGGCAGGGCCCAGCGGGGGGGGGGGCAGAGTCCAGACCCGGGGGGGGCAGGGCTGAGCGGGGGGGGGCAGAGTCCAGACCCGGGGGGGGGCAGGGGGGGGGCAGGGCTGAGCGGGGGGGGGGCAGGGCCCGGGGGGGGCAGGGCCCGGGGGTGTTTCTGGGGGGCTCTGCGGGGAAGGCCCAACGGGGGGTTCTGGGGGCGGGGCCCAGCGCGGTGGATTGTGGGGGAGGGGCCCGGCGCGGGGGGTGTTTCGGGGGGGGCAGGGCCCGTCACTCACCCCGGCTCGGCCACCGCCGCCTCGCTCCGTCTCCTCCCGGCCGGACCCCGCCGCCCCGCGCTTCCTGATTGGTCGCGGGCGTCTGCTCGGCGGGGCCCAATCAGCGGGCTCGATACTGAGGGGGCGGGGCGGCTGCCGTCCCGGGCGGACTGCGGGCGGGAACGAGGCTGCGCGGCGGGGGCGGGGCGACCGGGAGAGGGGCGCGGTCACAGGAAGCCCCGCCCATGATGGATTTCGAGGCGGGGGGGGGAGCGCGACCCCGCCCCTCGGGACAGCACACGTGACACCTCCCCTGGGCAGCACAGCCTGCGGGACAACCCACGTGACACCCTGAAATGCCGCGCATGCGCCATAGCCCCGGCTCCCCGCACTCAGGGCCGTGGGGGGGGTCCGTTGACCCCGCCCCCCGCCAGCTGGAGCCTCCTCCCGCCCCCAGCGGGTCAGAGTCTGCGGGGCCCGCCCCCAAACTGGAGGGGCGGGGGGAGGCGCCAGGGTGGGGCTCAGCCAGTGCCGGGGGGAGGGTGCACTGCCCCGTGCAGCCCCTTCGAGCAAGGACACAGGGAGCCCCCCCCCATGGACACGTGCACCAGAGACACAAAGGGAGAGACCCCGCGGGGTGTGAGCTATGGCAGCTGGGCAGTGCTATTGGACACAGTCAGTGGCGCCCCACCAGGAGACACAGGGATAGACCGGCCCTGCTAGGCTGAGCTGGCTAAGGCAAAAGGGAAAGCTGGAGCTTTACAGACTCACAAGATGGTTTATTAGGTGAGGAGCTTTCGTGGGCCAGACCCACTTCCTCAGATCAAATAGTGGAAGAGAATTGGCAGGACCATAGCTAACAAAGGAATACAATGAAAAAAGTGAACACATTATAAAACTGACAAATCAGATTTAGTACAGAAGGTGAGGGAGAGGGAGGTAGGGAATAGCTATTTGCTAGTCAATGAACGGCTAATCAGGGGTGATAAATGGGGAAACTATCTTGGTAATGGGTAATGTAATTAGCATCTTTGTTAAGGTCCATTCCTAATGTGTCAGATTTAAGCATGAAAGAAAGCTCTGAAGTTTCCCTCTGTAATCTGGTGTGAAAGGCTCTTTGAAGTAAGATGCATGTAGTAAGGTCGTTAAGACTGCAGCCAGGTAGGTTAAAATGAAAAGCAACTGGTTTTTCCTTGTGAAGATGGCTGATGTCTCCCCTCCCCACCCTGTGGCTGTGTCTACACTGGCGTGATCTTGTGCAAAAACTTGCTGCCTGGCTACACTGTCCACTAGTTCTTGCACAAGTAAACTGACTTCTAATGTATGAAATCAGGGCTTCTTGCACCAGAACGCTGACGCGCCCACTCAGGAATAAGCCCTTTTGCACAACTGTTCTTGCACAAGAGGCCAGTATAGACAGGCTACATGAATTTCTTATGCAAGAATGCCCGGTGGTTAAAATGGCCATCGGAGCTTTCTTGTGCAAGGGAACGTCTACACTGGCACGGGTGCTCTTGCGCAAAAGCACATGCCAGTGTAGATGCTCTCTTTTGGGAGAGCTTTTGCACAAGAACTCTTCCACAAAAGAATGCTTGCGCAAGAAGCTGTCAGTGTGGAGGTAAGGTAGCCTGTGTGTTTGGGGGGGGCTGTCATCCTCCCTCCCTGATGTGTGTGCGGGGTGGGGGGGGTCGCTTTCCTCCTCCTCCCTCCCTGATGTGTGTGTGTGTGGGGGGGGAACTTTCCTCCTCCTCCCTCCCTGATGTGTGCGTGTGTGTGGGGGGGGAACTTTCCTCCTCCTCCCTCCCTGATGTGTGTGTGTGGGGGGGGAACTTTCCTCCTCCTCCCTCCCTGATGTGTGTGTGTGGGGGGGGGACTTTCCTCCTCCTCCCTCCCTGATGTGTGTGTGTGGGGGGAGGGGGGAACTTTCCTTCTCCTCCCTCCCTGATGTGTGTGTGTGGGGGGGGAACTTTCCTCCTCCTCCCTCCCTGATGTGTGTGTGTGGGGGGGGAACTTTCCTCCTCCTCCCTCCCTGCTGTGTGTGGGGTGGGGGGGTTTCCTCCTCCCTCCCTGCTGTGTGGGGGTGGGGGGTTTCCTCCTCCCTCCCTGCTGTGTGCAGGGCGCCTCCCCGTGCCGAGGCCTTGGGGGGAGGGAACTGACAGGTTTTAATCTACTACGTCAATAGCGTAGCCGCCCCGCCCCCATCCATTGCGACCGCCCCTTTACGCGAGCAGCGCAGCTGCCCATTAGCCTCCCCAGCGCACGCCGGCTGCGCTGCCGCCCCCTTCCGTTAGCAGCGTAGCTGCCTCGCCTTAAACCGTCCTCTTCCCAGGTCTTGGCCCTGCGCATGCGCCAGGCGTGACACCCAGGGCTAGTCAGTCCCGCCCGCACACGTGGGTCACGTGGACACAGAGCGAACGTCCGCGTGCCGGGCGCGATGGGGGAGGGGTCAGTGGGAAAGCTTACGATCGGTGGGCAGTTATTTACACCGATGGGGCAGTGTGCGCATGCGCGAAGGGAGACGCCGAGAGCGGCGCGTGCGCCCCATGCGCGGGGCGGTTTCGACACATGCGCTGGGAGCAGGGACAGGGCGGGACCGGATGTGGAGACGCATGCGCAGGGCGGGGTCGCGGGCGGCAGTTGCTGGGAGGCGCAGGACGCGCATGCGCAGAGGGATCGAAGGTGCCAGAAGAAACCAAGCGGCGGCTGAGGCGGCGAGAGCTGGGTGAGACGGGCGGGCCGAGTTGTGGGGGGAGTCGGACCGGCGGGGGGCGGGGCAGGGCTGGCTACCGTGGGGGGAGGGGCGGTACAGGGGGGGCAGGGGGAGGCTGCGGTTGCCCGTGGGGGAGGGGTGGTACGGGGGGGGCAGGGGGAGGCTGCGGGTGCCCGTGGGGGGAGGGGCGGTACGGGGGGGGCAGGGGGAGGCTGCGGGTGCCCGTGGGGGGAGGGGCGGTACGGGGGGGGCAGGGGGAGGCTGCGGGTGCCCGTGGGGGGAGGGGCGGTACGGGGGGGGCAGGGGGAGGCTGCGGGTGCCCGTGGGGGGAGGGGCGGTACGGGGGGGGCAGGGGGAGGCTGCGGTTGCCCGTGGGGGGAGGGGCGGTACGGGGGGGGCAGGGGGAGGCTGCGGGTGCCCGTGGGGGGAGGGGCGGTACGGGGGGGGCAGGGGGAGGCTGCGGGTGCCCGTGGGGGGAGGGGCGGTATGGGGGGGGCAGGGGGAGGCTGCGGGTGCCCGTGGGGGAGGGGCGGTATGGGGGGGGCAGGGGGAGGCTGCGGGTGCCCGTGGGGGAGGGGCGGTACGGGGGGCAGGGGGAGGCTGCGGGTGCCCGTGGGGGAGGGGCGGTACGGGGGGGGCAGGGGGAGGCTGCGGGTGCCCGTGGGGGAGGGGCGGTAAGGGGGGGGGGCAGGGGGAGGCTGCGGGTGCCCGTGGGGGAGGGGCGGTACGGGGGGGGGGGCAGGGGAGGCTGCGGGTGCCCGTGGGGGGGAGGGGCGGTACGGGGGGGGGCAGGGGGAGGCTGCGGGTGCCCGTGGGGGAGGGGCGGTACAGGGGGGGCAGGGGGAGGCTGCGGGTGCCCGTGGGGGAGGGGCGGTTCGGGGGGGGGCAGGGGGAGGCTGCGGTTGCCCGTGGGGGAGGGGCGGTACGGGGGGGCAGGGGGAGGCTGCGGTTGCCCGTGGGGGAGGGGTGGTACGGGGGGGCAGGGGAGGCTGTGTTTTACCGTGGGGGAGGGGTGGTATGGGGGGGAGGCTGCGGTTGCCCGTGGGGGAGGGTGGCACGGAGGGGCTGTGGAGGGCAGGGTGAGGTGGCTCCCTGTGGGGGGGCGGTGGCGGAGGGCAGGGTGAGGTTGTGGTTGCCCATGGGGGTGGCAGGGTGAGGCCGTGGTTACCTGTGGGAGAGGGGTATGGGGGGCGGGGGAGGGCAGGGTGAGGCTGTAGTTGCCTGTGGGGGAAGGAGTAGCACAGGAGGGGCTGTGGAGGGCAGGGTGAGGTGGCTCCCTGTGGGGAAGGGTGAGGGGGTGGTGGAGGGCAGGGTGAGGCTGTAGTTGCCCATGGGGGGAGGGGTGGTACCAGCAGAGAGGGGGGGGGGGTCCATAGTTGCCCATGGGGGTTGTTCTAGCTGGGTGCACGGTGGGCTGTGGTCAGGGCTGGTGCGGAAGGAACATCCTCGCTGTGAGGAGGCCTGTAGCCTGGGGGGCAAGGCATGGGCTGTGCGTGGGGAAGTGATACAGGCTGGGGGTGGGAGGGCAAAGTCCTGTTCCTGTGGGGGAGAAGGGCTGGGGGAGATCTGAGGCACCCAGCTGTGCTGGCAGGTCTTGTTGTTTGTTCCAGTCATCTGGTTGCTGCCACCTTGTGGTGCCTTTGCTCCAGGACACCTGCGCAGGGAGCCACCATGTTGTTGCTCAGCCATGAAATCGGGTTTTACTGCACAGGCTCACAGTCCAATGCAGCAAGGGGAGTGGTGCTGCGAGCCAGGGGTGGGGCTCCTAGAATCTGGCCCCAGCTTGGGGAGGGGTGCGAAGGCTAGAGGTTAGGGTGAGGCGCTGGGAGCCAAGATGCCTGGGTTCTGGGCGAGGAGCAGGGCATCAGGATTCCAAAGTTCATGACAGAATTGCAACCCATCACTTACAAATGCAGGACTAGGAAGGGAGCACAAGGGCCCTGGCTCCCTTTTCCCAGCGCTGTGCAGAGTCACTCCTGCCACTGTCTGACCTGACAGTGGATTCTGGTGGCATGTGACTCCTGGGCTTTTCTTGTCCCACTCGACTACACCAAAGTGCTCCTGCTCCAACTGACGGTCTTGTCCTGTCCTTTTGCAGACGCTGTTCAGACGCAAGTGCCTTAGCGAGTGCCCAGAGAGATCTCGTGGTGTAGGAGTCCTTACACATTCTCCATTCAGCCCTAAAACGTGTTAGACCCCAAGTCTCCTCCCAGTCACCTACCCCAAAGCACCTCCTATTCACTGCACTGCCCAAAGCCAGAGCTGATTTGCGGGCGTGTGACCTGGAATGGCTGAAATGAAGCGCCCGGTTGTTTCCCAAAGCTGGGAGGAGGAGGAGTGCTTGGAGTACTACGGCATGGTGTCCTTACACCGCATGTTTGAGGTGATCGGCTCCCAGCTGACTGAGAATGATGTGGCTGTGCTTTCCTTTCTCCTTGATGAGACCCAGCCCTGGACCCATCCCCTGGACCCTGGGCTGTGGGCTGTGGCAGAGGAGAGTGGAGCAGAGACCCCCTCACCTCTTTTAGAGAGCTGGCAAAGGAGGAACCAGCACAGGCGAGCTCCAGTGGAGGCAGCCGGGAGCCTAGAGGTGGTGGCTGAGCGGCACCAGCCCAGGAATGGGGTGGAGCTGCTGCTGGAGCTAGAAAGGAGGGGGAGATGCGACGAGACCAATTTCCTGCAGCTCTTGCAGCTCCTGCGGTTGCTGACCAGGCATGACCTGTTGCCCTACGTCACTTTGAAGAGGCAGCGAACAGGTACCAGGGCTTTGGGGGGCCTGGGGGGGTTGACTCCAGGTTGGGCTTGGGAGGGTGGAGAAGTCTGAGGGGTGCTTGTCCCTGGTGGTGCTGTCCCAAGGGAACTCACCTTTCTTCTCTTCCGTAGTGTCTCCTGAGAGATATACCTACGGCCCATCTGTGACAGCTTCCGACCGGCAGGTGGATAGTTGTCTCGGCTCAGCCTCTGCAGAGGCCCAGCCCGATCAGTGGGAAACAGGTACAGTGGCATGGCGGGGGCAGGGGGAACATACCACTCTATCGGCACTGGCCCCTTCCCCTTCCGTCTAGTTAGGAATCATTAGAGCTATTGGCCTCTCTTTAAGGTCTGCACCATCTAAGGAGGCCTCAGCTCTTTGGAAGTCTCCACCATGGCATGTGGGGGTGGAAAATTCTGTGCCTGCCCCTTGAGGTGTGGGAGGTGGTTCTAAATCCTTCTCTTCTCCCAGTATTGGAGTAGAATTCAGAGGTTCTGGCTGCTGGTGTCACTTCTCTAGCCTTGAAACCCTGCTCCCTTTTCAGAGCTCTGCTCCAAGTCCTTGCTCTGTGTTTTGCAAGGTTCCTACTGTTTTTCTTTTCCCTAGGCTCCAACTCCAGCAAGAGGAAGCGGGTGAGCAGAGGCAGGGCACGGGCCAATGCCCTTGGTAGGCGGCGTGGGGCCAAGACAGTCGCTACCCTCAAGCAGGAGCCCCCATCCCCCACCAAAGTGACCTGTGGTAGGTGTCTGACTGGCACATGGCCAGGGTCCTCTCCCCCACCCCCCAACTCTTGAACCACGCCATGGAAAGGTTCCGGTTCCTGGTGGGGTATTGATGGGTGCCTCCTGCTCTCTCCTCAGCTGGGGTGGAGCAGGGACACTGGTCTGAGTCTCTAAGCAAAGTGCAGTCTCCTTCTGAATCAGTGACCTTAAAAGGGGTGCTGTGTGTCCAGGGGGGTGCCGCAACAGCTTTCTGGGGTGGGGGAGCAGGGAGCCTTGGCCCATCCTACGAGCCTGTGGGTCCTGTCCCCTTGGCCATCCCACTCTGTTTCTTCTCTCATGGTTCTAACTGTCCAAATGGCTACACCCCACGAGAGGGCGGGAGGAAATGTCTGATGTGCCAGGCGCTGGCCTGGGCGGGGCCTGACTTCTGCCCCGTTATATGCTGGTCTAGGTGCTGAGCCGGGGCGCGCTAGCTAATCCCCAGGCCAATGCAGACTTGGAGGAAGGAGCAGAGAATTTATTGGGGACAAATACTGAGCAAAAACTATTCCTGCTGCTGGAATTCTAATCCCAAACCAGCCTCGATTCCAGATCTGTCTTTAGCACTAGTGTGGGGGGCTGCTGCAGGACAGTTGTTGGGGTGCTCTTCATGCTTATTCTTTCAAGTCCTGCCCATGGCACCCTGGCTGCTGGGGCTGTGCTTTGTGGTCACTTGGGGGACACAAGGTTCAGCTTTGCCTTCCATCACCATGCAGAGTGGAGTCTGCCTCATCAGAAACTTACTCCTCCGATGTGCCTGTAGACTAGCAGCAGAAAGGCCAGGGAGGTTGGCTCCTGCAGCACTTGTGTGTGCAAAGTGCCAGGCCCAAGTGCTACTGAACTTCTGGGCTCTAGGCCTGCTCAGCTGGTGCCGTGCTGGGGAATTAGGCAAGTCGTGCTGCCGTTCTGTGGCTCTTTCCTCTGGTGAACCGCTTTGAGACATACAGCGGGAAGCACTGTCGGTGCCATGGCTCAGTAGTATTCAGCTCTGGGCTCGCCGAGCTCCCTCCTGTCTAGGGGAGCCCCACCCCGCCCCACTAGCAGGGGTGGCTTCTAGCCATATGGGTGGCCTTTGGGGGTCAGACCCGTCCTGAGGGTAGACTAAGTAGTGGAGTGATCGTGTTGGGCCTCCGATTCTAGGACTCTGGTCTGGCACATGACCGCTCCCAAATACCCACCTAACTCTTGTCAGCCCTCAGCTGTTGCCTTCATGGGGGTAGCCAGTTCAATTCCAAGATGGTGGCCTGGATTTCTATCTCCAAGACCAGCATATAACCCTAGAACCTGGCTCAGCCAGCCAGGTGCCGAGCGCCTGCGTCACCACCGCTCTTGTCCTGTTATCTTGTGTCAGTGCGATGCGAATGACCGGAAAAGCAAACTGCACAAAAACGCTCTCTTCCCGTTTGACCAATTTGCAGGCCATGGGTTCTAACGAAGAAGGTTCAAAAATAATTCAATGAGTGTCAAAACTGCAACTTCACGGTGCAGCTAAGCCATCCGGCGGGTAGGTGCACGGATCGGACCGTAAGCTCCCTTCCACACTAGATTGTTGCCTGTCTGTTTGATAATGTTACCTTGCTTCTTGGGGGCACGAATCCCAGGCCCGCTGGCGAGGCCCAGACGGCAGCTCTGCATTTGTAACTTTCCTGAGCCGCAGGAGGCGCTGCGCTCCATTCTTCCTTCCAGGCTAGGGCCTGGCAACCACACTGATTTTCCTTGGTATCACAATTTTTTTGTTGCTGCTGCTGCTTGATTTCTGCCAATTCTCTCTCAATCCACCGTTTAAATTCCAGGTTACTAAGCAAAAGTTGATGGTAAAGAGACCCTGTGTCTCTAATGCAAGCTACTCAGAACTGTCTCGCAAAGGTAACTGACTCCAGCGCTCCCAATCTCGCCGGCAGGTGTTGGTGAAACCCATCCTGTTTTGAATGTGTGCTCTAGAGCTCCCCTGCAGGGCCCAGACAGGCTACCCCACATGCATGCTTATTCAGAGAGCTCTGCCGTGCTGAGCTCACCACCCTACGGGACAGCTCCTGCGTCCCTGCCAAGAGGGGCCAGCTGCTGCACAGGGCACTGCACGATGCCACAGATCCCCAGCAGGGTCTGATGGGATTGGTTGCTGCATGCCAGCTCGCATGCTGGGGTGCCAGGGAGAATGGGATGGACAGAGTAGCCCCCAAACCCCAGTGTGCTCCATCCAGGAGCAGGCAGCTGGTGGTTCATATCTCAGATGGCCTCCACCCCATGCTGCTGGTCATTGCTAGAGCCATTGGAACAAGCTTGGAATCTGGTACCTTCCTGCCAGCTGCCCAGCTCATGCGCCCCCAGCCACCACTCTGCACAGCCTGGCTAACAGCCGGCCCCTGCTGTGTCACTGGCTCCCACATGCTCTTGCCAGACAAGGGGGAAAGTCCATGTGCTCCCCAGTTTGCTGAGGGGGGCATCTCAACCCCACGGCCTGAAGTCCGTCCATCAGTCAACAGCTGGCTCTCACCCCACAGCTGAGGTTCTTTGCTGTATGGATGCCCAGAGTGATTTCTTGCTGTTACCATGTGCTTAAAAACTTTGAACCCTGTTTCTCTCGGTCCACAGTTGAGATCAGCCGCCCAGAAAAGCATTAAGTATTGGTCCATGCAAGCAGGCTCTGGTAAAATCCAACCTCACTTCTGAGCGCAGTGCCCTTGCACCTGGGAGGGACTGGGCCTATGGGCGCTGGTGGGGCCTGGGTCTGTGTCTGTAGCAGGCTCTGCGCTGGTCTGAGACTAGCTCACCAACCCAGAGTGGAGGGAATGTGGCCAAACCCCGCTCAGCTGGTCGTTCCGGCCAATGGGCTCAGCTCACCCCCGACCCTCGGGATGGCGTATGGGGAGCAGCACTGAACTGCTTGTTTGTGCTCCCCATGGCTTTCCCGGCTGCTGGTAATAGTGGGACTGGGCACGCCTCGCCCACATCCCGTTTGGGCCTCCACATGTCTGTAACCTCAGCAGCTGCTCAGGGCCCCATCTCTCCGTCCTGGGGGAGGAGGTGCTCCCAGTCCAGTCCAGTCCTGCCCTGCCATCCCTTCTGAGGAGGGAGCAGGATCCTAGTGTGTTCAGGCCATCCAGGGCAGCTCCCCATGCTGTGACTGGATTTGGGGCCCTAGGCACAATGGGTTTTGCTGTGTGTGGTGCCAGTACAAAGGAAGGAAGCTGGCGGCTGCTCTGTGTGTCACTGGCATCTGGGGGGGTGAGCAGGAGACTTAAGGGCTTGGATTGTTGCCAGAGCACCCTGTGACTTCCTCCCCCTACCCTAGTCTGGGTCTCACCCCGGTTACAGCTTATCCCAGGCAGGCCACAGCCCTAATGGGTGAGAAGGGCGCCACATCCACTCGGGGCCAAAACGGGCTCCTTTCTTGGCACGCCCGTCCGAGCCCACCGCCACCAGACTGGGGTGACTTCAGGCTGCTCCCTCTGTGGAAGGTGGGGCGGGCCTTGGAGCCTCAGCTGAATGGTTTGGTTCTGGGGGGCACGGGCTCCGGCCGGGGCTGTGACTGCACTCTGAGTTAATGCTTCTACAGGTGAGGACCACAAGAGAGAGCCATTAAGCAGACGGCCTTGTAGAGCGTATGTAACACCCACCTGCCTCTCAGGTTCTCTATTTGACTGTATCTTGCTCTGTAGCCATTGTACTTCCCCTTTGACCCCCTTTCAATTGTGGCCTAACAGGCGGCTGATCCAAAACTAAACCCCACCTCTTCCTGGCTGCATGGCTACAGCCAAACCCCGCCAAATCTGGGGGAAGGGGGGCCAGAAAAGCAGCTCTGACCAGCAGCGCTAGCTGTGGAGACAGTCAGCAGTGGGGCGCTGATCTTCCACTAGGGTACGGCCCATGGATTGGCTGTGTATTAGAGATGGGGGATTGAAGGAGAGAGGTGCCGAGGGGCTGCCCTGTGGGCTCTTGAGGGGGGGGGGCTGAGCTGAGGCATGCCCACAGCTGCTCTAGAGGGTCTTGGCTAGCTGGGGCTCTGGGTCTGAGCTGGCAGGGGTACAGGACATTTGGCAAGGCTTGGCTGTAGCCCTGTGCCAAGAGGAGGCTCTAGGGAGGGGGTCCAGAGCCCTTCGTGGGCCAGCCCCATGGTCTGTTCAGAGCCGCCCTCCCCCCAGCGTCACACTGCATGAGCGCGCGGTCTCTGTGTGCCGCTGGCCTGTGCCCTCTCGCTCTAACGCCTCGTTTGTCTTCTTCCCTCCCCTCTGTGTTTCTCTGTCGCTCTTCCCCCAGACATCCGGCTGCGGGTGCGTGCCGAGTTCTGCCAGCACGAGCCGGTCCTGCGCCAGAACGTGCTGTCCAACAAGCAGCACCGCCTGGAGCGCCAGTTCGACATCTTCGGCCAGTCCAACACCATCCTCAAGTCCCGTGACCTGGGCTCCATCATCTGCGACATCAAGTTCTCAGAGCTCTCTTACCTGGACGCCTTCTGGAGCGACTACATGAACGGCTCGCTGCTGGAGGCCCTCAAGGGCGTCTTCCTCACAGAGTCGCTCAAGGACGCCGTGGGGCAGGAGGCCATCCGCCTGCTGGTCAACGTGGATGAGGATGACTACGAGGAGGGGCGCCGGCTGCTGCTGGAGAGCCTGGGCCCCCAGTGACTGGCCTCTGGAGAGCTTGGTCTGGGTATGTAGCTACCCCCCTCCCTGCTAGGTGTTAACCCGCCTCTTTGCTGTCACTGCCAGCCCCATCTGACCCTGGGTGCTAGCCACTCCAGCTCCTCCTAGGTACTAACAGGAAGCCACCCAAGGTGGGGGAGGGAGGCCTACTGGAAAATTGGGGGTCCCTCTGCCATCTCCATGGGGAGGCAAACCCTCCCCCACCTTCCTAGCACTTACCCTCCCTTTTTTCTCTCCCAGGTCTCCGTAGTGTCTCTTGGCCCCTGGAGCACGCCCATTTGGGACATTGACTCTCGAACAGCCTGACCCCCTTGGTGCTGCCACGGGGCAAACCCAGCAGAGTGCACCTCCAGGCCTCTGACTGGGCCGGGCCAGCCGGCTCCGGGAGCCCTCGGCCAGGGTTGGATCGAGCACGGGACTCACTGACGCCCCTCCTGCGTTGGCACGGAGGCAGGACAAGCAACTCCAGATGCGCAGGGCGTGGTGGCAGGGCTGGCTTCCCCGGCCAGAGCACAGCCACAAGGAGCCGTGATCTTCATTTTTAGGGGACAAACCTCCTTTTCCTCCTGCTGCCATTTTGGCAAAGGCTGGGGAGCGTGGGGGCCGCACAGCAGGGGCCTGTGTCCCTCTTAGGGATGCGTGCCTGTGCTCGGGTGACTTGTACATACTGTCGGGGGGGGCGAGGCGTGGGCAGTGGCTGCAGGAGTGTGCCTGCTGCAGCTGGGGAGTGGGCGAGGGAAGCTGCCCAGTGTAGTATTTAAAAAGATGCTATTTTTTTAAGTAAAAAAAACAAAAAAAAACAAAAAAAAACCACCCTCCCCCCCACCCCAGAATCCCTCCCCCGCCTGGTCCTTTTGACAGGTGGTTTTGCAGCCTCTTGTATCAGCAGATGGGAAAAATCAATAAAAGCAGATTTGTAGAGGAAACTCCTGCCCTGGAAGTGAGCGTGTTCCTCGGCGGCTGCACAGAGCCCCAGGGCTGGGGGGGGACACGGGCCTGGCTCCCCTGTCCTCTCTCCAGCGCCGGCTGGGCCCGGCTCTTCTCCCCTCCCTCCCCCGGCAGCCTTGGGGAGAGCACTGGGCCTGGCTCCCCTGTCCTCTCTCCAGCGCCGGCTGGGCCCGGCTCTTCTCCCCTCCCTCCCCCGGCAGCCTTGGGGAGAGCACTGGGCCTGGCTCCCCTGTCCTCTCTCCAGCGCCGGCTGGGCCCGGCTCTTCTCCCCTCCCTCTCCCGGCAGCCGTGGGGAGAGCACTGGGCCTGGCTCCCCTGTCCTCTCTCCAGCGCCGGCTGGGCCCGGCTCTTCTCCCCTCCCTCTCCCGGCAGCCGTGGGGAGAGCACTGGGCCTGGCCAGCCTGAGGAAACGCTGCCATCAGCTCTCCCTGGGGTGGGGCAGGGCCTCGTACATGGCCCCTGCTGTGCTCTACCCTGAGTCCCCCTGTGGCTGGGGGAGTTGCTGCCGTTGGGTTTCCTGCGTTGCTGCTGTGGGGGCAGGGGCGTTCCAAACCAGCTCTGGGGCTAGGCCAGGAGCCCTCAGCAGCGGGGCGGTTACTGCGGGATCCAGCTCCCAGCAGTGAGAGGCAGGGGGCCCAGGCCTGGGGATCTGGTCCCTGCGCACCCTGGCTACTAGCCACGGCCGGGCACCGCCTCCAGCAGTGTCTCCGCCTGCTTCCTTTGGGCCTGGCCTGTCTCAGCGGCCACGGGCCATGCAAAGAAATGATTTGTGGGCTTCTCTGCCTGCTGCTCGTCACTGGGCCTGCACTGCTCATGTTCGGTCCCCTTGCTTCCCCTTAGTCCTCAGCTTTCCCGTGGGCCAGTCCAGCCTGGCTCCATCCCCCACAGCCACTTTCTACCTCACGAATTCCAGGGGGGCAATTGGATTTGCAGTAGGGGTGTGACTGGCTAACAGGTGGGGCCTGGGCAGCCTCTGTCCACTGGCCCCCCCAGGCATGGGGTGGAGGCGCACTCAAGATGTCTCACCCCATAGCCAATTCAACAGGATTTCACACCCCTAACTTGCAGGCCATAGTCACAGGGTGGGTGTCCCCGGGCTTAAGTAACTGGCTTTATGGGTTTGGTGGTCTGTCCCTTCTCGGGTGGGCCCCACAGACGCTGGTGACTGCGGGGGGCAGCTGCTGGAGAGCCCAGGCCGGTGCGGTCGGTGCGGGGTTATGGACCAGGGGCCTCGCTTTGCACTGGGCTTCACAGGCAGCTTGGGCCTTAAGGTTCCTGGAGGAATTTTGTATCCGCAGATGCTGCCACCTCCCAGCAAAGCCCTTTTCCCAGCTCCCTGAGGGCGGCTGCGCAGCCCTGGTCCCGGGACAGAGCCGGGTCTGACCCGGCTGGGACCAGGGCTCGCTTATTCCTAGCAGCTGGTCCAATTGTTTCCTCTTACCCCTTTGCAGCTTTGCTTCAGAGCAGGGGTGGGATTGCTGTGGGCCTGTCCTACCCCAGCCTGGCCGGCAGCTGCCCCCAGTGGCTGGGAAGCGCAGCCCATGGGAGTGGGGGCAGTGCTTCTCTACGGAGTGCAGGACCCCTGCAGTGGTCCCCCAGGAGCTGCACCAGGTAGGTGCCCCCCACCCCCTGCTATACCCCACCACCTGCCTGCACCCACAGCTCTTCCGGCCAGCCTGCTCCCGCACGCTGCCCCTCTCCGGGCACCCAGAGGAGTTATTCCAGCCCTAGGGAGCCGCCGCGCCTCCCCTGCCCCTGGCCTGGAGCATGGCGGTGGGTGTCGTCTTTTCCTGCTTCTCAGATGGGGGGCACATCTGAGAGGCGGGTTCTTTCTTCTGCTTGGGGGCCAGGGGTGCATTGGTGGGTTTGGGTCAGTGGCCCCCAACCCAAAAACAAGGGTCTCCACCCCTGCTGAAGCACATCTGGGGAGGGACCCTTTGGAAAGGCCACAGACGTTCTGCCCACTGGCTCCCCCTTGGCCACGTGCGCGCTGCCCCCTTGGAGCGTCCGGCCGGGGGGCAAGTGCCATTTCCCCGGGCAGGCCTTGCTCGTTCCCGTCTGTGTGTCTGACGACTCTGCCTTGCTCCGGCTTCAGCCTGGCGCCCTGGTACTGCCAAGCGAGCTGTAATGGCTGGAGCCTCTGCCGCCCCCTGAAACAGTGGGGTACCCTTAGGGGCCACGCAGGCGTCCGGCCACGCTCGTCAGCCCGCATCCTCCCAGCTGGCCCCGGTGAGCGCCTGCCCTCACTTCGGTTCCTCCTCTCCTGCCACCTCAAGCTGGGCTGGTTCTTTGGGTCTGTCCCCTCGGGCGGGGGCCTCTCCCTCCCGTACGCTGCAGTGAATTCCTTCGGCTCTGCCGCAGCCTCCGGGCCCAGGCCCGGGCCCCTGTGCGAAGCCTCCTGCTCTGGGTGGATTTCAACTCAAGCCTGCTGCTGGGTTTGGTCTCCTGCTAGTTCTTCAAATTCGCCACGTCTCGGCCTTGTTCCCCCTTTGCCCTGCCCTGCCAGCTTCTGCTCCCCCCGGGGGTAAGACGGCTGGCTGGGCCGGCCCGCATCAGGGAGGCCCTACGAGGCCAGTGGGGGGGACTAGTGCAGGGTTGCTCTGCGCGGGTGCTGCTAACCCCGCTTGCCTGGGCACCGGCTGCCAGGCGTCCCTGCCAGCTCTGGGCGAGGAGCGTGCTCCCTGGGGCGGGCACGAAGCCCCCGGAGCCTGGCCAAGCGCCCAGGAGGAGGCAGGATGGCTGGAACCAAGGGTCTCTGGCTCCGAGGGGGCTGGCCCAGAGGCTGGGGCGTATCACAGGCCCCTCCTAGCGGCTGTACTGGAGCTGGGGGTGCAGCACTGGGGCGGGGGCTCCCTACCGCCTGCCCCCCCACACTCAGTGGCCAAATCCTGCCCTGCTGGCTGGGAACGAGCCCCCCCCCCGTGCTCTCGGGGTTACCCCGGTTTGGGGGGGCTGGGCCACGCCTCCTTCCAGATGTCACCAGCTCTCTGGGGGCCCCGCACGCCGGCCCCTGCCCCTCTCCCGCGAGAGTGCCCTGACCTGCCCCAGCCCAACTACGGCAGGACATGGGGCAGCGGTCGCCCCCCGGCATCCCTGGCGGGGGGGCTCTGGGAGGAAACCTGCAGAGGGGCCGGGGGGGGGGGGGGCTCCTGAACAGAGCCTCGGGCAGGTGGCCTGGGAGGCGCTGAAGCAGCTTTGGCCACCAGGGGGCAGCACAGAGGCGCCCCCTTTCTACAGTTGCTGCTGTTCGCTGAGTGGCCGCCAGGTGGCGCCACGGCACTATGGCTTTGTCCCCCCCCACACCGCGGCACCGCCCCCCCACGCCAGGGGCTGCCCAAGACCACCAGCACGGCTCCAGCCCCCCCCCCAGCTAGGAGGAGCCCAGGAGTCTGGTTCACAACCCCCCCCAGCTAAGCAAGAACCCAGGAGACAGCTCCTGCCCCCCCCATATAGGTAGAACGCAGGAGTCCGGCTCCCACCATCCTGCCCCCCCCCAGCTAGGTAGAACCCAAAAGTCCAGGTCCCAGACCCTGTCATCTAGGGAGAACCCAGGAGTCCGGTTTCCAGCCTTCCCCCCCAGCAAGGGAGAACTCAGGAGTCCCCAGCTCCCACCCCCCCCAACTAGGCAAGAACCCCGCAGTCCAGCTTCTAGACACCCCCCAGCTAGGAGAGAAACCAGTAGTCCCCAGCTCCCAGGTCCCCCAAGCTAGGCAGAACCCAGGAGTCCAGATCTCCCACCCCCCAAGCTAGGCAGAACCCAGGAGTCCAGCTTCCCCCCCCCCCCCAAGCTAGGCAGAACCCAGGAGTCCAGCTCTCCCACCCCCCAAGCTAGGCAGAAACCAGGAATCCAGCTCCCCCTCCCAAGCTCGGCAGAACCTAGGAGTTCAGGTCCCCCCCCCCCCCCAGCTAGGCAGAACCCAGGAGTCCAGCTCCCCCCCCCCAAGCTAGGCAGAACCCAGGAGTCCAGCTCCCCCCCCAAGCTAGGCAGAACCCAGAAATCCAGCTCCCCCCCCCCAAGCTAGGCAGAACCCAGGAATCCAGCTCCCTCCCCCCCGCAAGCTAGGCAGAACCCAGGAGTCCAGCTCCCCCCCAAGCTAGGCAGAACCCAGGAGTCCAGCTCCCCTCCCCCCAAGCTAGGCAGAACCCAGGAATCCAGCTCCCCCCCAAGCTAGGCAGAACCCAGGAGTCCAGCTCCCCTCCCCCCAAGCTAGGCAGAACCCAGGAGTCCAGCTCCCCTCCCCCCCAGCTAGGCAGAACCCAGGAGTCCAGCTCCCCCCCCAAGCTAGGCAGAACCCAGGAGTCCAGCTCCCCTCCCCCCAAGCTAGGCAGAACCCAGGAGTCCAGATCTCCCACCCCCCAAGCTAGGCAGAACCCAGGAGTCCAGCTCTCCCACCCCCCAACCTAGGCAGAACCCAGGAGTCCAGCTCTCCCACCCCCCAAGCTAGGCAGAAACCAGGAATCCAGCTCCCCCTCCCAAGCTCGGCAGAACCTAGGAGTTCAGGTCCCCCTCCCCAAGCTAGGCAGAACCCAGGAGTCCAGCTCCCCCCCCAAGCTAGGCAGAACCCAGGAGTCCAGCTCCCCCCCCCCAAGCTAGGCAGAACCCAGGAGTCCAGCTCCCCCCCCCAAGCTAGGCAGAACCCAGGAGTCCAGCTCCCCCCCCCCAAGCTAGGCAGAACCCAGGAGTCCAGCTCCCCCCCCCCAGCTAGGCAGAACCCAGAAATCCAGCTCCCCCTCAAGCTAGGCAGAACCCAGGAGTCCAGGTCTCCCCTCCCCCAAGGTAGGCAGAACCCAGGAATCCCCCCAAGCTAGGCAGAACCCAGGAATCCAGCTCCCTCCCCCCAGCAAGCTAGGCAGAACCCAGGAGTCCAGCTCCCCCCCAAGCTAGGCAGAAACCAGGAGTCCAGCTCCCCTCCCCCCAAGCTAGGCAGAACCCAGGAATCCAGCTCCCCCCCAAGCTAGGCAGAACCCAGGAGTCTAGCTCCCCTCCCCCCAAGCTAGGCAGAACCCAGGAGTCCAGCTCCCCTCCCCCCCAGCTAGGCAGAAACCAGGAGTCCAGCTCCCCTCCCCCCAAGCTAGGCAGAACCCAGGAATCCAGCTCTCCCCCCCCCCCCCAGCTAGGCAGAACCCAGGAATCCAGCTCTCCCCCTAGCTAGGCAGAACCCAGGAGTCCAGCTCCCCCCCAAGCTAGGCAGAACCCAGGAATCCAGCTCCCCCCCAAGCTAGGCAGAAACCAGGAATCCAGCTCCCCCCCAAGCTAGGCAGAAACCAGGAGTCCAGCTCCCGCTCCCTCCCCCCCGCAAGCTAGGCAGAACCCAGGAATCCAGCTCTCCCCCCCCCCAAGCTAGGCAGAACCCAGGAATCCAGCTCTCCCCCCCCCCCAAGCTAGGCAGAACCCAGGAATCCAGCTCTCCCCCCCCAAGCTAGGCAGAACCCAGGAATCCAGTTCTCCCCCCCCCCAACCTAGGCAGAACCCAGGAGTCCAGCTCTCCCACCCCCCAAACTAGGCAGAAACCAGGAATCCAGCTCCCCCTCCCAAGCTCGGCAGAACCTAGGAGTTCAGGTCCCCCTCCCCAAGCTAGGCAGAACCCAGAAATCCAGCTCCCCCCCCCCCCCAGCTAGGCAGAACCCAGAAATCCAGCTCCCCCCCCAAGCTAGGCAGAACCCAGGAATCCTCTCAAGCTAGGCAGAACCCAGGAATCCAGCTCCCTCCCCCCCCAAGCTAGGCAGAAACCAGGAGTCCAGCTCCCCTCCCCCCAAGCTAGGCAGAAACCAGGAGTCCAGCTCCCCTCCCCCCAAGCTAGGCAGAACCCAGGAATCCAGCTCCCCCCCAAGCTAGGCAGAACCCAGGAGTCTAGCTCCCCTCCCCCCAAGCTAGGCAGAACCCAGGAGTCCAGCTCCCCTCCCCCCAAGCTAGGCAGAACCCAGGAATCCAGCTCCCCCCCCCCCCCAAGCTAGGCAGAACCCAGGAGTCTAGCTCCCCTCCCCCCAAGCTAGGCAGAACCCAGGAGTCCAGCTCCCCCCCCCCAAGCTAGGCAGAACCCAGAAATCCAGCTCCCCCCCCCCAAGCTAGGCAGAACCCAGGAATCCAGCTCCCTCCCCCCCGCAAGCTAGGCAGAACCCAGGAGTCCAGCTCCCCCCCAAGCTAGGCAGAAACCAGGAGTCCAGCTCCCCTCCCCCCAAGCTAGGCAGAACCCAGGAATCCAGCTCCCCCCCAAGCTAGGCAGAACCCAGGAGTCTAGCTCCCCTCCCCCCAAGCTAGGCAGAATCCAGGAGTCCAGCTCCCCTCCCCCCCAGCTAGGCAGAACCCAGGAGTCCAGCTCCCCCCCCAAGCTAGGCAGAACCCAGGAGTCCAGCTCCCCTCCCCCCAAGCTAGGCAGAACCCAGGAGTCCAGATCTCCCACCCCCCAAGCTAGGCAGAACCCAGGATTCCAGTTCTCCCCCCCCCCAACCTAGGCAGAACCCAGGAGTCCAGCTCTCCCACCCCCCAAGCTAGGCAGAAACCAGGAATCCAGCTCCCCCTCCCAAGCTCGGCAGAACCTAGGAGTTCAGGTCCCCCTCCCCAAGCTAGGCAGAACCCAGAAATCCAGCTCCCCCCCCAAGCTAGGCAGAACCCAGTAGTCCAGCTCCCCCCCCAGCTAGGCAGAACCTAGAAATCCAGCTCCCCCCCCCAAGCTAGGCAGAACCCAGTAGTCCAGCTCCCCCCCCCCCAGCTAGGCAGAATCTAGAAATCCAGCTCCCCCCCCCCAGCTAGGCAGAACCTAGAAATCCAGCTCCCCCTCAAGCTAGGCAGAACCCAGGAGTCCAGGTCTCCCCTCCCCCAAGGTAGGCAGAACCCAGGAATCCCCCCAAGCTAGGCAGAACCCAGGAATCCAGCTCCCTCCCCCCAGCAAGCTAGGCAGAACCCAGGAGTCCAGCTCCCCCCCAAGCTAGGCAGAAACCAGGAGTCCAGCTCCCCTCCCCCCAAGCTAGGCAGAACCCAGGAATCCAGCTCCCCCCCAAGCTAGGCAGAACCCAGGAGTCTAGCTCCCCTCCCCCCAAGCTAGGCAGAACCCAGGAGTCCAGCTCCCCTCCCCCCAAGCTAGGCAGAACCCAGGAGTCCAGCTCCCCTCCCCCCAGCTAGGCAGAAACCAGGAGTCCAGCTCCCCTCCCCCCAAGCTAGGCAGAACCCAGGAATCCAGCTCTCCCCCCCCCCCCAGCTAGGCAGAACCCAGGAATCCAGCTCTCCCCCTAGCTAGGCAGAACCCAGGAGTCCAGCTCCCCCCCAAGCTAGGCAGAACCCAGGAATCCAGCTCCCCCCCAAGCTAGGCAGAAACCAGGAATCCAGCTCCCCCCCAAGCTAGGCAGAAACCAGGAGTCCAGCTCCCCTCCCTCCCTCCCCCCCGCAAGCTAGGCAGAACCCAGGAATCCAGCTCTCCCCCCCCCCAAGCTAGGCAGAACCCAGGAATCCAGCTCTCCCCCCCCCCCAAGCTAGGCAGAACCCAGGAATCCAGCTCTCCCCCCCCAAGCTAGGCAGAACCCAGGAATCCAGTTCTCCCCCCCCCCAACCTAGGCAGAACCCAGGAGTCCAGCTCTCCCACCCCCCAAACTAGGCAGAAACCAGGAATTCAGCTCCCCCTCCCAAGCTCGGCAGAACCTAGGAGTTCAGGTCCCCCTCCCCAAGCTAGGCAGAACCCAGAAATCCAGCTCCCCCCCCCAGCTAGGCAGAACCCAGAAATCCAGCTCCCCCCCCCCAAGCTAGGCAGAACCCAGGAATCCTCTCAAGCTAGGCAGAACCCAGGAATCCAGCTCCCTCCCCCCCCAAGCTAGGCAGAAACCAGGAGTCCAGCTCCCCTCCCCCCAAGCTAGGCAGAAACCAGGAGTCCAGCTCCCCTCCCCCCAAGCTAGGCAGAACCCAGGAATCCAGCTCCCCCCCCCAAGCTAGGCAGAACCCAGGAGTCTAGCTCCCCTCCCCCCAAGCTAGGCAGAACCCAGGAGTCCAGCTCCCCCCCCAAGCTAGGCAGAACCCAGGAATCCAGCTCCCCCCCCCCAAGCTAGGCAGAACCCAGGAGTCTAGCTCCCCTCCCCCCAAGCTAGGCAGAACCCAGGAGTCCAGCTCCCCCCCCCCCAAGCTAGGCAGAACCCAGGAGTCTAGCTCCCCTCCCCCCAAGCTAGGCAGAATCCAGGAGTCCAGCTCCCCTCCCCCCAAGCTAGGCAGAATCCAGGAGTCCAGCTCCCCTCCCCCCCAGCTAGGCAGAACCCAGGAGTCCAGCTCCCCCCCAAGCTAGGCAGAAACCAGGAGTCCAGCTCCCCTCCCCCCAAGCTAGGCAGAACCCAGGAGTCCAGATCTCCCACCCCCCAAGCTAGGCAGAACCCAGGAGTCCAGCTCCCCCCCCAAGCTAGGCAGAAACCAGGAGTCCAGCTCCCCTCCCCCCAAGCTAGGCAGAACCCAGGAATCCAGCTCTCCCCCCCCCCCAGCTAGGCAGAACCCAGGAATCCAGCTCTCCCCCCCCAGCTAGGCAGAACCCAGGAGTCCAGCTGCCCCCCAAGCTAGGCAGAACCCAGGAATCCAGCTCTCCCCCCCCCAAGCTAGGCAGAACCCAGGAATCCAGCTCTCCCCCCCCCCAAGCTAGGCAGAACCCAGGAATCCAGCTCTCCCCCCCCCCCCAAGCTAGGCAGAACCCAGGAGTCCAGGTCTTCCCCCCCCCTCCCAAGCTAGGCAGAACCCAGGAGTCCAGCTCTCCCCCCCCAAGCTAGGCAGAACCCAGGAGTCCAGCTCCCCCCCCCCAAGCTAGGCAGAACCCAGGAGTCCAGCTCCCCCCCAAGCTAGGCAGAACCCAGGAGTCCAGCTCCCCCCCCAAGCTAGGCAGAACGCAGGAGTCCAGCTCCCCCCCCCTAAGCTAGGCAGAACCCAGGAGTCCAGCTCCCCCCCCAAGCTAGGCAGAACGCAGGAGTCCAGCTCCCCCCCCCTAAGCTAGGCAGAACCCAGGAGTCCAGCTCCCCCCCCCTAAGCTAGGCAGAACCCAGGAGTCCAGCTCCCCCCCCAAGCTAGGCAGAACCCAGGAGTCCAGCTCCCCCCCGCTAAGCTAGGCAGAACCCAGGAGTCCAGCTCCCCCCCCCCCAGCTAGGCAGAACCCAGGAGTCCAGCTCCCCCCCCTAAGCTAGGCAGAACCCAGGAGTCCAGCTCCCCCCAAGCTAGGCAGAACCCAGGAGTCCAGCTCCCCCCCCGTAAGCTAGGCAGAACCCAGGAGTCCAGCTCCCCCCCCCAAGCTAGGCAGAACCCAGGAGTCCAGCTCCCCCCCGCAAGCTAGGCAGAACCCAGGAGTCCAGCTCTCCCCCCCCCCAAGCTAGGCAGAACCCAGGAGTCCAGCTCCCCCCCCCAAGCTAGGCAGAACCCAGGAGTCCAGCTCCCCCCCCAAGCTAGGCAGAACCCAGGAGTCCAGCTCCCCCCCCCCAAGCTAGGCAGAACCCAGGAGTCCAGCTCCCCCCCCCCAAGCTAGGCAGAACCCAGGAGTCCAGCTCCCCCCCCAAGCTAGGCAGAACCCAGGAGTCCAGCTCCCCCCCCCCAAGCTAGGCAGAACCCAGGAGTCCAGCTCCCCCCCCCCCCAAGCTAGGCAGAACCCAGGAGTCCAGCTCCCCCCTCCCCCCTCCCAAGCTAGGCAGAACCCTGGAATCCGGCTCCTAGGTCCACACTCAGCTATGAGAGATCCCAGCCGTCCAGCCCCTGCTTCCCCCCCCCTCAAACTAGGAAAGAACTAATCCATGTGGCTCCCAAGCGCTCCTCCCCCCGCACAGCTAAGAGAGAACCCAGGAGTCCGGCTCCCAGCCCCCCCAAACCAGGAGAGAACTAACCTATGTGGCTCCCAGTCCCCCCTTCACCCTGTGAGGGCGCATTGGGTTCCCCCCCCGATCCTGCAGCCCCGTGGCAGCCAGAACAGGCTCCGCCAGCCGGGAGAACAGGGGGGTTTATTGGTCCCCCGGGCACAGCCCAGCCCAGACGTGACGTGGCCACAGGAGTCAGGGCCAGGACGCCCCAGCCCCCTGGAGATGGGTCCCTGGGCCCCTAGACTCCAGCCCCTCCTTAGTCTGTCTCCTTCATGGTTCCAGCCCAAGACTGCCCCTCCCCCCACACTCCCTTCCTTGGTTCCCTCCCTTCCCCTAACCGGTCCGACCGGTCCGGTCACTGTCATGGGGCCCGCCAGGCCCCCCCCGCCCCCGCTGGGCCGTGCTCTCAGACAGAGGCCAGTGGGGGGCACTCACAGCCCCCACCCCAAGCACAGCAGCCAGCAAGGTTCCCCCACTACATCACCCCCCCAGCTAGGAGAGAACCCAGCAGTCCAGCCCCCGGCCCCCCGCCCCCCCGAACTAGGAGAGAACCAATCACTGTGGCTCCCAGCCCCCCCCCAGCTAGGAGAGAACCCAGCAGTCCAGCCCCCGGCCCCCCGCCCCCCCGAACTAGGAGAGAACTAATCACTGTGGCTCCCAGCCCCCCCCAGCTAGGAGAGAACCCAGCAGTCCAGCCCCCGGCCCCCCGCCCCCCCGAACTAGGAGAGAACTAATCACTGTGGCTCCCAGCCCCCCCCAGCTAGGAGAGAACCCAGCAGTCCAGCCCCCGGCCCCCCGCCCCCCCGAACTAGGAGAGAACCAATCACTGTGGCTCCCAGCCCCCCCCAGCTAGGAGAGAACCCAGCAGTCCAGCCCCCAGCCCTCCGCTCCCCCGAACTAGGAGAGAACCAATCACTGTGGCTCCCAGCCCCCCCCAGCTAGGAGAGAACCCAGCAGTCCAGCCCCCGGCCCCCCCCCCCCCGAACTAGGAGAGAACTAATCACTGTGGCTCCCAGCCCCCCCCAGCTAGGAGAGAACCCAGCAGTCCAGCCCCCAGCCTCCCGCCCCCCCGAACTAGGAGAGAACTAATCACTGTGGCTCCCAGCCCCCCCCAGCTAGGAGAGAACCCAGCAGTCCAGCCCCCGGCCCCCCGCCCCCCCGAACTAGGAGAGAACCAATCACTGTGGCTCCCAGGCCCCCCCCAGCTAGGAGAGAACCCAGCAGTCCAGCCCCCAGCGCCCCGGCCCCCCGAACTAGGAGAGAACTAATCACTGTGGCTCCCAGGCCCCCCCCAGCTAGGAGAGAACCCAGCAGTCCAGCCCCCGGCCCCCCGCCCCCCCGAACTAGGAGAGAACCAATCACTGTGGCTCCCAGCCCCCCCCAGCTAGGAGAGAACCCAGGTGTCTGGTGTGGCGCTTTGGGGGGGGGGGGCTGTCTGCTCTGTGGCCCGGGCCCCCTGCGCTGGGCTGCGATTCCCACTGACCCCCCCACGTGTGGATTGGCCAGACACCCAGGCCCAGCCTGAGCAGGTAACAAGGCTCTTCGGGGGGGGGGGGGGGGGGGAGACGGCACCCGGCTGGGGGCAGGGCTTGGAGCTGGGCAGTTTCTGGCTGGGAAACATGAGGGGAACAGCCTAAGCTGGGTGCGGAGGGTTGGGGGGGGCGATGGACCCTGCCCCGAGGGCTCTGGGCGTCCTGGCCCTGACTCCTGTGGCCACCTCACGTCTGGGCTGGGCTGTGCCCGGAGGAGCAATAAACCCCCCTGTTCCACCGGCTGGCGGAGCCTGTTCTGGCTGCTGCGGGGGAGCAGGATCGGGGGGACCCACCCAGCCCTATCCAGCTGCAAGAGCTCCCAGGAGTTCGGCTCCCAGACGCGCCCCCCCAGCTAGGCAGAATCCAGGTATCAGACCCTGTCATCTAGGGAGAACCCAGAAGTCCCGTGCCCCCCCCCCCCCCCCCCCGCCCAGCTAGGAGAGAAACTAGGAATCCAGCTCCCAGCCCCCGCCCCAGCTAGGAGAGACCCCGGCAGTCCGGCCCCCAGTGCCCGCTCCTGGAGTGCTGAGCCAGGCTGGCTGGGGCTCTGCCAGCCCCTCTCAAGATGCCCCCGAGGGTTCGCCTGGGTTGCCGAGGAGCGTCTGAGCCAGGCCTAGCGCCAGGCCTGCCCACCCGCCCCCTCTCTAGGGAGCCAGGCAGGATCCTCTGCAGACACCAGGGGCGCAGGGCCGGTCCAGAGAGAAACCTCCCAGAGCCAGTGGGACTAGCCGCTTAGGAGACCACTTTGGAATGTGCCGCCTGCAGGCACCAGGGCTCCTGGGTTCTCTCCCTGCTCTGGGGCAGTGGGGCCTGGTGGTTAGAGCAGCGGCCGGGTCCCTGCTCTGGGGGCAGTGGGGCCTGGCGGTTAGAGCAGGGGCCGAGCTGGGACCAGGACTCCTGGGTTCTCTCCCTGCTCTGGGGGCAGTGGGGCCTAGCAGTTAGAGCAGGGGCCGAGCTGGGACCAGGACTCCTGGGTTCTCTCCCTGCTCTGGGGGCAGTGGGGCCTAGCAGTTAGAGCAGGGGCCGAGCTGGGACCAGGACTCTTGGGTTCTCTCCCTGCTCTGCGGGCAGTGGGGCCTAGCGGTTAGAGCAGGGGCCGAGCTGGGACCAGGACTCCTGGGTTCTCTCCCTGCTCTGCGGGCAGTGGGGCTTGGCGGTTAGAGCAGCGGCCGGGTCCCTGCTTTGGGGGCAGTGGGGCCTGGCGGTTAGAGCAGCGGTCGGGTCCCTGCTCTGGGAGCAGTGGGGCCTGGCGGTTAGAGCAGCGGCCGGGTCCCTGCTTTGGGGGCAGTGGGGCCTGGCGGTTAGAGCAGCGGCTGGGTCCCTGCTTTGGGGGCAGTGGGGCCTGGCGGTTAGAGCAGCGGCCGGGTCCCTGCTCTGCGGGCAGTGGGGGCTGGTGTGGGGGGGCGGGATGCAGCATGGAGGGGCAGTGGGGGCTGGTGGGGGGGGCGGGATGCAGCATGGAGGGGCAGTGGGGGCTGGTGGAGGGGGGGCGGGATGCAGCATGGAGGGGCAGTGGGGGCTGGTGGAGGGGCGGGATGCAGCATGGAGGGGCAGTGGGGGCTGGTGGAGGGGGGGCGGGATGCAGCATGGAGGGGCAGTGGGGGCTGGTGGGGGGGGCGGGATGCAGCATGGAGGGGCAGTAATTATTTCAAAGGACAGCAGCGCTTTGCCTGCAACACGCACAGGGAGAGGAACGTGGAGCCGTGTCCTTCCTACACGCACCCCGGCCCCAGCCCCCCGTCTTCCACCCCTGGGCTCTCTCCCGGCGCTGGAAGGGCAGTGGGGGCTGGTGGTGGGAGCAGGGGGGCTGGGACCAGGACCCTGGTTCCCCCGGGAGGGAGTGGGTCGGGGCTGGGGGCTGGGAGGGTTTTGCAGTCCCAGCCCTTCAGCCCGGCGGGGTGGGAGCCTGGCCGTGAGCATCCGCGAGGCCTTGCCCACCGCAGGCTGACATTTCCCGGGGCGGGGGTGGGCTCCGAGCATGCTCGGCTGGGGGGGTCAGGGCTTTGCAACTCAGGCTGGGATTTTTCCAGAGGCCACAGTTAATTTCCAGGCGCCCCCCCGGCCGCGGCGTGCGCGAGGTGTCTGCCTCCTTCCGAGCGGCGGACGTGACCTGCTGTCTGTTTTTTATTAGCCTGGACACAGGCTCTGCGGTCAGACGCAGGGGCTGGAATGACACACAAAGCATTAGACATGTCAGAGGCAGGCAGGCTGGGCGGGTGAGGATGAATTAGCAGGAAAGGAGCGCAGGGCCCTTTCTGCAAGGGATGCGTTCGGCGGGGGCCCAAAGGAAAGCCGATCTGGGGCCCAGTTTGCTTCCTCCCCCGCCCCCCGAGAAGGAATTCTCCTGATTCTTTCGGGCCTGTTTGCAGCCGGGGTGGGGTGCCGATGGGCTGCCCGGGCTCCGTGGGTTTCTCCCCGGGGTTTGGGCAGCGCTCGACGCACACGACATGACAATACTAGAAGCCCGGCCCCGCGCTGGGGCAAGTCGAGGGTTTTCTGCTGGTTTCCCTGGAGCAACACCATTGCAGACCTGGCTGCACAGTCTCACCCCCTCGCTCGCAGTGTCCACCCGCTCAGATAATAACCAGCAGCATTCCGAGCACTGTTCCGCACGGGTGACATATTCCAAAGCCAGGGCAGCCTCTAGCCAATTCATCCCAACCATTCCCAAGCGGGATTTTGCTCCTTCCAAAATTCGGCATTGAATCTGCTCTTAATTCCCAGGGTTAGTTCTGGCCAGGTCCTTCATTTCCAACCTGTGTTTTGTGCCTCAACCGTAGTGATTGGACTGAACAGTGAATCTACGGTGCATGCAGGTCTGATTCCAAGCACTAATTTGAATGATCACATGTGAATTTGTAGCGATCAGCATGCAGACGATGCTGAATTTATGTTGCATGCACCATGGATCTCAGGTAATTACTTAAAACGATCGCAAAACTTTGCATCCAACAAGGACAGACGACTGAATGTACAGTGCCTGCAATAATACAACTTCACATCTGTGCCGAATCCTTAATATACGTCGCACTCACCAGCCTCAATTCTCCACATGCATTACAACATGCACAAATTGTCAATATCATGTTATGTAACATTAATTCTCACTCCCAGAGCACTTGAAGTGAAATAGCCATTATAATATAGATTGCGCACTATACCTCCATCCGGCCATGTATCGCGCCGAGCTCTGCGTTTTCACACACACACGAGCCCGGTCTGTCTTCCACAACAGGATTCCAAATACAACAATTAATTTTCCAAATGGGGAGGAACCTTTCCCCCTGATTTGAAGTAATTTGCAAACATTTTAAACTCTGATATAATGCCTGAAATGCTCAATTCTTTGTATGAAATGCTCTTGATTCTACATGAGTTTATTTATCATGGTTCCAAATATCTTTCACATAATATTCTAATTTGCAAGAACTCTATATACACAGCACCCTCCTTTTATAAATGTCTATCACACTAACCAGCTAGGCCAAATTTTTCTAAGTTGCGTGGCTACAGGTAAACTGATAAAGGCATATTTAATAATTGTATTTCACTGACAAAACATGGCTTTCGGAGCACAACTGCACAACCCACTTTTGGAAATGTTAGCCTTAATATTTGCACATAGTACTTCAAATTCCAACAATGCTCTCAAGTAAATTTATTTTATCCTGTACTCTGAATGATGACTAATTTCTCTATTCATGTGATATTCTTTCTTCTCAGTGAGATTTGTCTGATAAGCGTCTTTCTCAATTTTGACTCAAATGTTTTAAAATCTTGGTTCATATTCTACTCAACATCTCATATTTGTTTTATGCTAAAAAAACCCCAAACCCAATCTCAATGATTTTTGCGTATCATATTTTTTATTTTCAGTGGAAAATACATAAAATGGTCTGAATTATTTTGAAATTCCTTGTATATAGTGTCACACAAGCCTTTTTATTGTTCTTCGTCTCTGTGAAACACAAATGCAGCAACTTCACATATTATATATAACGTTCTTAAATTTCCAACAGTCTGCAATTTTGGTCTGATTTTTGACAAATAATTCTGTTAGCTCCCATTATCCATGGCATGTAAAGCTCTAATAATTTTGGCATTCTATGATCTCTCTGTTCTTAGCAATTCTCTGGGTTATTTTTCATATTCTTCTAACTCTGAAAATAATGCTTTTAGATTGTAAGGAACAGTCTTAATACTTCTGCATGTAATACCATTAATTCTTCATACATGTTGCATGCCATACTTTCACAGATTGCATATCATATCCTTCTACATATTGCATTTATAATCCTTTCATCTTTTGAATATAAAATCCTTCAAATATATGGTTAATGATTGTATATAATATTGTACAATTTGTATTTACTGTAGTACTTTTATTTTTGTCTTCTCTTAATTATTTCTTATAATAATCTTAAAATTTCACTGTATTTATGCCCCAAACTTAAATTCAAATTTGAATTTCCAGACAACATGTAAAATTACCAATAATATATCTACTCTAAATCTCAAGATGCAATGCATAATTATTCTGTATGCTACTAATTTCCATATGCCTTACACACAAATAATATTTTTCATATAAATCCTTCCTATAAAATATATCTGTACATACTGCATACAGCACTCAATAGTTATATTAATGGGATATAAAACTCAACTATTGTATAGTATATCTTAAATATAAATATGCAGTTCATGCAATTAATTATTTTGCATACGATGTTTCAATACTAATTGTATCCAATGTTCTAAGCTTTCCCTAAACATCTTGCATGAAATGCTCAGTTCACAGAGCCTTACCTACCATAGTTTGGGTTTCTGTTTGCACAGAGTAGTTTGTGTCTCAATATGCATTGCATGAAACAATCTCTTAATGATTTTTGCATATCAAGTTGTTAATTTCCAAATAACGTGACATGCCATTTTCAGAGCAAAGCACACAATGGTCCTGTCCAAATGCATCCTGCAAACTATGGAATACAATCCTTTCGGTGGTCAGTATGCTTTGCATACAATTTTCTTAATTGCTTTGCCATAAAACAATTAATTTCCAAATTCTTGGACATGCAATACTTTGAAAATTTGCTACAATATTCTCCATTCTCTAACCATATTGCATACAAGATTCGGAATGCCTGCATGGCATATTCTAAATATGCATTTCATACAACAGTCTAATTAGTTTGTTTCAAACACTCAGTAGCAACTTCAGGCAACCTTCTTAAGCTTCATTGTATCTGGTTTATAGGTTTTACACTGCACTGCATATCATCATCTGAATGATTGTATGCAACGTGTCTACATTTGAATATGCATTGCATAAAAAGTTCTTGATTATTCTAATGTAATGCTCTTAATTTCCAAATCTGCCGTGGGTGATACGGTAACACAGTGCTTTCCCCTCCAAACAGAGCTTGCCAGTTACACTGAGAACGATGCACATCGTACTTCTAGTGCTGAATAGGCATTGCATAAAAAGTTCTTGCTTTTTCTTTGGCATGTAAGATTATTAATTCCCAAGCTCTCTTGCATGCTCCGTTCTCAGAGCCCGGGCGGAGGAACTCCGCTTCCAATGCATATTTCAAGTGCCATTTGGAATTATTGCATGAAGCACTTTACATGTGAGGTGTGCGGGGCACCAAGAGCCCGGGGTTAGTTGGCAGGTAAGCCTTCTTCGTGCCCAGAAACCCATCGCCTGCCCGCAGTGCCCTGACACAGCTCGCCGTGCTCCATAGAGACAGCACACAAAAGTGTGGCAGGGGAAACTTGGACGTCACAGTCTCCTCCGCATGCAAACTCCTCTCAATTTTGCAAATGATACCCCTCCATTTTCGGCGTGAAAGTTTGAAGCTGAAAAACAACGCGAGAGAGCCAGCCGGCTGGAGAGAGGGGTGCAGCGGGGAGAAAGCGGGTTGTGTTGCACACGCAGCCCCCCTTACAACACACAACCGTGCAGACATACCCCGCTCGGAGCCACGAGAGCCCTACAAACACACGCTCCCTTCCCCCTAAAACTGCCCTCCCCTGGGGCTCCTCGCTCCTGCCCCTCCCCCTTCCTCCTCCCAGTCCTGGGCACCCCCCTTTCTAGCCCTCCCCCAACCCTGGCCTCCCCGCTCCTCACCCTGCCCCTCCCCCTTCCTCATCCCCCCCCCGTATCCCGGATCTCCCCCCTTCCTAGCCCCCCCGAACCTTGGCCTCCCCGCTCCCAACCCTGCCCCTCCCCCTTCCTCACCTGCACCCTCCCCCCGTATCCCGGATCTCCCCCTTCCTAGCCCCCCAACCCTGGCCTTCCCGCTCCCCTCCCCCTTCCCAGCTGCCCCCTCCCCCCAAGTCCTGGGACTCCCCCTCCCTCCCCCCCAACTGCTGGCCTCCCTACTCCTAACCCTGCCCCCTTCCCAACCCACCCCTCCCCCCAGCCCTGCCCCTCCCCCCAAGCCCTGGGGCTCCCCCCCCTTCTCCCTCCCCATCCCCGGCCATTGCTTCTGCTGCCGCCCTGAGCATCCTTCATGCCTGGTGCTGATGCTGCTGCATCCTCCCCGTTGCCCGGGCAACCGCGGCCGGTGGCGAGGGGCGGGGGAGCGAGGATGGAGAGAAGCCGGCGCGCGCCCCGGCTCGCGCTCCGCCTGCTGCTGCCGCCGCCGCCCGCGCGTGTGTGGCTGCACCCATGCGCGCATGGAGGAGTCAGCGTGCGCCACCGATGGAGGCAGAGGTAGGTGCAGTCTCGGCGCAGCCCCCTCCTCCCGGCTCCTTGCCTCGCGCTCTCCCATTTAAAAATCTTTAAAACTTTGCATATTAATGCCCGCGCTTTGCATAAGGCCCCGCTCGGTATTGATTGCCAAGCGCTTAATGCAGCAGCCGGCCCCGCTCGCACGCGCGCGCCTGCCCTGCGCCCGCTGCCAGCGCCGCGCCGCGCAGCGCAGCTCAGCTCAGCTCAGCGCCGCGCAGCGCCGATTGTTCGCAGCCCTTTCTTGTCTGGCTCGCCGGGCTCGCCGGGCCCGGGCAGGGCGGCGGGGCGGCGGAGGGCAAAGCCGCCGGCCCCGGCCCCCGGGCGAGCGGGCTCCGGCTCCGGCTCCGGCTCCGCTCCGCTTCGCCTCGCCGGGCGTGTGCACCCGCCGGCGCGCCCGGAGCGGAGCCGCCGCTGCCGGCGAGATGCGCCCGGCGGGCTGGCAGATGAAAGCCGGGCGGGCAGCGGCGGGCTCGGCTCGGGCGAGGCTGCGGGAGCGGCGGGCGGGGAGGGGACGGGCAGGATCGGGAGGAAAAAGGAGCCGGTGGAGAGGCGCGGGGGGGCTCGCCTGCGTGGGAATCGGAGCGCGATGCTGCGCGAGGGGCTGGGGGCGCCTCCGGGGGGGCTTGCTCGCGTGTCCGGGGTGGGGGGCTCGGGTTGTTTGGGGGTGGGGGGCTCGCGTCTCGGGGGGCTCGCGTGTCCGGGGTGGGGGGCTCGGGTTGTTTGGGGGTGGGGGCTCGCGTCTCGGGGGGGCTCGCGTCTCTGGGGTGGGGGGCTCGGGTTGTTTGGGGGTGGGGGGCTCGGGGGGGCTCGCGTCTCGCGGGGCGGGGGTCGGAGCAGCTGGAGCGCTGCTGCGTCGCGGGGGGCTCCCATGCGGGCTTGAGGGGGCTGCAGGTGCGGGGCGGGCTCTGGCTGCACAGAGCCGGGGAAGTGGATGGTCCGGAGTGGGGGAGGGGGCAGTGGCCGGAGGGGGGGGGCGCGGTAGGATGGGGGGGATTCAGCCGGCGATGGACTCGCCTTTTGTCCAGGCGAGGAGTGGGCAGCCGGGCTATGACCAGCGACCAGCAGCGGCTCCTGGCGGAGCCCGGGGCCGGGTTTGCGGGCGGGGGCGCGGGGAGAGGAGATCGGGGTGGCCGGGGAGGTGCGGGGCGAGGGCGCAGGGAGAAGGGGGCACGGCCGCGCCTGGGGCGCCAGCGGGGTTCACTGCCCCCCGTCCCGTCCCTGCCCTTCATCCCGCATCTCCAAATGAAAGGGCTTTGGAGAGAAATAAACCGACCCGAGAATCGCTGAACCCCGGCGCCCCCAAACCCAGAGTCACCCCCAGATCTCCACGCCAAGCGCCCTTCGCACCCGCCCGCTGCCCCCCTTCCAGAGGCTGCGCTGGGGGTGGGATGAAGGGGGAGCTGGCTGGGGCCCCTCCCCCATTTCATTCCTCCTTGCTGCCTCCTTGGATGGCCTCCGAGCTCAAAGAGGCTGAAAATACCAGGTGATGCTGATAAGACACTGCTGCGGGGCGCTCGCAGCACCAGGGGTCCATGCTGGGCACTGCAGTGGGAAGACCACAGCCCTGGTGGGGGGCCCTGCTGGGCACCGCTATAGGAACATGGCAACTGGGGGGGGTCCCCCTGGGCACTGCTGTGGGGAGTTCACAGCACCATGGGATCCCTGATGGGCACTGCTGTGGGGAGTTCACAGCACCATGGGATCCCTGATGGGCACTGCTGTGGGAAGCTCGCAGCACCATGGGATCCCTGATGGGCACTGCTGTGGGAAGCTCGCAGCGCCATTGCCCAGGTGTATGGGGGGTTGTTGTCAGGAGGTGGGCAGGGGCCAGATCTGTGTGAATCTGCAGGTGACCTGTCCCCAGCCCTTCTAGCCCAAGTGACAGTGTGTGACTGGCAGTGCGTGTGTGACTGGCAGTGTGTGTGTGGTGTGTGGCAGTGTGTGACTGGCAGTGCGTGTGTGACTGGCAGTGTGTGTGTGGTGTGTGGCAGTGTGTGACTGGCAGTGCGTGTGTGACTGGCAGTGTGTGACTGGCAGTGCGTGTGTGACTGGCAGTGTGTGACTGGCAGTGCGTGTGTGACTGGCAGTGTGTGTGGTGTGTGGCAGTGTGTGACTGGCAGTGCGTGTGTGACTGGCAGTGTGTGTGTGGTGTGTGGCAGTGTGTGACTGGCAGTGCGTGTGTGACTGGCAGTGCGTGTGTGGTGAGTGGTATTGTGTGTATGACTGGCAGTGCATGTGTGTTGTGTGGCAGTGTGTGACTGGCAGTGCGTGTGTGACTGGCAGTGCGTGTGTGGTGAGTAGTATTGTGTGTATGACTGGCAGTGCGTGTGTGTTGTGTGGCAGTGTGTGACTGGCAGTGCGTGTGTGACTGGCAGTGTGTGTGTGGTGTGTGGCAGTGTGTGACTGGCAGTGTGTGACTGGTAGTGCGTGTGTGACTGGCAGTGCGTGTGTGGTGAGTAGTATTGTGTGTATGACTGGCAGTGCGTGTGTGTTGTGTGGCAGTGTGTGACTGGCAGTGCGTGTGTGACTGGCAGTGTGTGTGTGGTGTGTGGCAGTGCGTGTGTGACTGGCAGTGTGTGTGGTGTGTGGCAGTGTGTGACTGGCAGTGCGTGTGTGGTGTGTGGCAGTGTGTGTGTGGTGTGTGGCAGCGTGTGTGTGACTGGCAGTGCGTGTGTGACTGGCAGTGTGTGACTGGCAGTGTGTGTGTGACTGGCAGTGTGTGTGTGGTGTGTGGCAGCGCGTGTGTGACTGGCAGTGCGTGTGTGACTGGCAGTGTGTGACTGGTAGTGCGTGTGTGACTGGCAGTGTGTGTGTGGTGTGTGGCAGTGTGTGTGTAACTGGCAGTGCGTGTGTGACTGGCAGTGTGTGTGTGGTGTGCGGCAGTGTGTGTGTGACCGGCAGTGTGTGTGTGACTGGCAGTGCGTGTGTGACTGGCAGTGTGTGTGGTGTGTGGCAGTGTGTGTGTGACTGGCAGTGCGTGTGTGACTGGCAGTGTGTGACTGGTAGTGCGTGTGTGACTGGCAGTGTGTGTGTGGTGTGTGGCAGTGTGTGACTGGTAGTGCGTGTGTGACTGGCAGTGTGTGTGTGGTGTGTGGCAGTGTGTGTGTGACCGGCAGTGCGTGTGTGACTGGCAGTACGTGTGTGTATCTGCCTGCTTAGCCAGATGACACTGTTTTGCCCCTGGGTTTATGCCTGTGTAGGGGGCTGGGAGCCAGGACCCCTGGGTTCTGTCCTTGGTGCTGGGAGCGGAGTGGGGGCTAGTGGTTAGAGGGGCTGGGAGCCAGGACTGTGGGCAGCAGACGTTCGTTGGCTTGATAAACAAAGCCCTCCTGGGACGGGGGGGCTCTGCACTTTGCCCCAGGAGCCTTGGGGTCCCCCTGCCCCCCAGCCCGTGGGTAGGGCCTGTGGGACGCAGGGACCCCGGCGTGCGTATGGCCCAGGCGGGGGATACACCGCGGGGTGAGGCTCCTGTGCACTGTCGTGTGGGTCTCCGTGCAGTGTGCGTGTGCCTCTTATTGTTTGCCACCAGGGCCGTGGTGTGTGCACGCCACTCAGCCGGGGGGGTGTTGCACTGAGTGTGAGTCGGAGCTTGGGATGTGTGTGCGGGCCGAGTTACGGGGCAGCGTGTGCTTGCATCTCTCCACGCGCAGTGTGTGTCTGTGGCGTGTGGTGCCTCGCTGTGTGTCGGGGTTCTCTCTCCCCGGCATGTGGCTTGTGCTGCTAAGCGAGACTCGCTTCTCTGCAGTGACCTTTTGTATTGCTGCCTGCAGCGTGTGCGTGCGTGTGTGTCTGGTCAGGTGTGTGTGTGTGTGTGCATGTGTGGTCAGTGCCTGTGTGTGTCTGGTCAGGTGTGTGTGTGTGTGTGTGTCTCTAGTCAGTGTGTTTGTGTGTGCATGTGTGGTCAGTGCCTGTGTGTGTCTGGTCAAGTGTGTGTGTGTGTGTGTCTCTAGTCAGTGTGTTTGTGTGTGCATGTGTGGTCAGTGCCTGTGTGTGTCTGGTCAGGTGTGTGTGTGTGTGTGTGTGTGTGTGCATGTGTGGTCAGTGCCTGTGTGTGTCTGGTCAGGGTGTGTGTGTGTGTGTGTGTAGTCAGTGTGTTTGTGTGTGCATGTGTGGTCAGTGCCTGTGTGTGTCTGGTCAGGTGTGTGTGTTTGTGTGTGTGTGCATGTGTGGTCAGTGCCTGTGTGTGTCTCATCAGGTGTGTGTGTGTGTGTGTGTAGTCAGTGTGTTTGTGTGTGCATGTGTGGTCAGTGCCTGTGTGTGTCTGGTCAGGTGTGTGTGTGTGTGTGTCTCTAGTCAGTGTGTTTGTGTGTGAATGTGTGGTCAGTGCCTGTGTGTGTCTCATCAGATGTGTGTGTGTGTATGTGTGTGTGTGTGTGTCTAGTCAGTGTGTTTGTGTACCTGGTCAATGTGTGTGTGTGTGTGAGTGTGTGTCCCAGTGTTTCTGCCTCCCCTCAGCAGTGACTGGGTACGGGGTGTCCGTCTTGTTGGGGGGGTGTCTATCTGGGAGGAGAGGAGCGTCTGGGTGGGGGGTGTCCATCTGGGAGGAGGGGTGCGTCTGGGTGGGGGGTATGGTGGGGGGTGTCCGTCTGGGAGGAGGGGTGCGTCTGGGTGGGGGGTATGGTGGGGGGTGTCCGTCTGGGAGGAGGGGTGCGTCTGGGCGGGGGGTATGGTGGGGGGTGTCCGTCTGGGAGGAGGGGTGCGTCTGGGTGGGGGGTATGGTGGGGGGTGTCCGTCTGGGAGGAGGGGTGCGTCTGGGCGGGGGGTATGGTGGGGGGTGTCCGTCTGGGAGGAGGGGTGCGTCTGGGTGGGGGGTATGGTGGGGGGTGTCCGTCTGGGAGGAGGGGTGCGTCTGGGTGGGGGGTATGGTGGGTGGGGGTGTCTCTCTGGGCAGGGGGTGCATCTGGGGTGTGGTGCGTCTGTCTGGCCTCGGGGTTTGGCCTCTGGTCCTTTGCCACACCTGTCCCATGCAGGGAATTTCACCTGGACGCCCCCCCCGGGAGACCCCTGCCCCCCCCGTGCAGGCTGCAGAGTGCCCCGGACCAGGACCTAGCTGGCTTCACAAAAGGCCCTGGCCAGAGAACCCCCCTGCCCCCTCCCCGGTTCCCTGCCTCCCTCCCCCCACCTGCCCTCCTGGCTCGGCACCTTTCCCAGGCTGCTCCCCGCCCCCCTTTTCCTTCGCCGGTCTCCTGCCTTCTCCCCCTGCACCAGACCCCCCCCACTCGCCCTTCCCCCCTCCCATCCCCTGGCTCAGTCTCCCCTTCTATACAGGCCCCCACCCCCCTTCTTACCACCCCCTCGTCCACCAGCTGATCAGGGACCCCCTCCCCCCCAGCCCTGTGCGCCCCCCATGTGACCAGTAACGAAGCAGCATCCCTGGGCTTGTGTCATTGGGGGCTGCCCCCCGGCCCGGCGGGATCCCGCTGTGTACCTGACAGCAGCCATTTCCTGGCCAAGGCCTGACCGTGGCTTTCTCCATCTCAGCCGGCCCTCGGCAGGGATCCCCCCCCGCTCTGCAGAGCCTGGGGATCCCCTCCCTGCCTGCCGGGGGGTGGAGGAATCCCCTCAAAGCGGGGGCGGGGGATGGGCGGGCGGGGGCCAGGACCGAAGGCAGCCGCCGCGCGCCAGGCAGTGAACCCCAGAGCCGGGCGGCCTGGCTGCCTGCACCCCCCGGCGGGGGCTGCCCCGGGGCACGTGCACAAGCCAAAGCGGCCCCCCGGGGGCAGCCTGCGCCCGCCCTGGGCCACTCAGCCCCGCTGGTCTCCCGCCAGCAGCTCCGGGTGCCCCCTGCCCCTCGCGCTCTGGCCCGGCCCGGTAGGAACGGCGTCCCCGCCCCTGGGGAGCTCTGTGCCGGGCCGTGTGGCCGGAGACCCCCAGCGCCTGCAGGTCCAGCGCCCGCCGCACGAGCAGCCTCTTGCCAGTCGCGCCGGGGGCCTCCAAATGCGGCCGCCGCCTGATCCCGGCGCCCGGGTCCCCAGCTCGCTCCCGCCCGGAGGCCTGGGCTCCCCGGGGCGCAGGTCCCACAATCCGTCCCCGTTCGCCTGATGGAGAGACTGCAAACCGCCAGGTGTCCGGCGTCGGCGCCCGCCGGCTGGCCATGCCCGCACCCCCGGCTCTGTCTGTCCGTCCGTCCCTCCCTCCGTCTGTCCCCGTGCGCTCTGTCTGTCTGTCCGTCCCTCCGTCTGTCCCCGTGCGCTCTGTCTGTCTGTCCGTCCCTCCGTCTGTCCCCGTGCGCTCTGTCTGTCCGTCCCTCCGTCTGTCCCCGTGCGCTCTGTCTGTCCGTCCCTCCCTCCGTCTGTCCCCATGCGCTCTGTCTGTCTGTCCCTCTGTCTGTCTGTCCCCGTGCACTCTGTCTGTCCATCCCTCCGTCTGTCCCCATGTGCTCTCTCTGTCTGTCCGTCCCTCCGTCTGTCCCCATGCACTCTGTCTGTCTGTCCCTCTGTCTGTCTGTCCCCGTGCACTCTGTCTGTCCGTCCCTCCGTCTGTCCCCATGAACTCTGTCTGTCTGTCCCTCTGTCTGTCTGTCCCCGTGCACTCTGTCTGTCCATCCCTCCGTCTGTCCCCATGCACTCTCTCTGTCTGTCCGTCCCTCCGTCTGTCCCCATGCACTCTGTCTGTCTGTCCGTCCCTCCGTCTGTCCCCATGCGCTCTGTCTGTCCGTCCCTCCGTCTGTCCCCATGCACTCTGTCTGTCTGTCCCTCTGTCTGTCCCCATGCGCTCTGTCTGTCTGTCCCTCTGTCTGTCTGTCCCCGTGCACTCTGTCTGTCCATCCCTCCGTCTGTCCCCATGCACTCTGTCTGTCTGTCCGTCCCTCCGTCTGTCCTCATGCACTCTCTCTGTCTGTCCATCCCTCCGTCTGTCCTCATGCACTCTCTCTGTCTGTCCATCCCTCCGTCTGTCCCCATGCACTCTGTCTGTCTGTCCATCCCTCCGTCTGTCCTCATGCACTCTCTCTGTCTGTCCCTCTGTCTGTCCGTCCCCATTCACTCTGTCTGTCTGTCCCTCCATCTGTCCCCATGCTCTCTGTCTGTCTGTCCCTCCGTCTGTCCCCATGCACTCTCTCTGTCTGTCCCTCTGTCTGTCCCCGTACACTCTCTCTGTCCATCCCTCCATCTGTCCTCATATACTCTGTCTGTCCGTCCCTCTGTCTGTCCCCATACACTCTGTCCGTCTGTCCGTCCCCATGCACTCTGTCTCTCCGTCCCTCCGTCTCTCCCCATACACTTACTCGGTCTATCCCTCTGTCTGTCCCCATATACCCTGTCTGTCCGTCCATCTGTCCATCCCCATACACTCTGTCTGTCCGTCCATCTGTCCATCCCCATACACTCTGTCTGTCCGTCCATCTGTCCATCCCCATACACTCTGTCTGTCTGCACACCTGTCTGTCCATAGTTGTCCGGGATTCTTTCTCTGCTTGAGTTGCTCTCAGACTTGCTGACAGGTTCCCTGGCTCTGGGGGGGATTTGGGGGCTCTGTGAATGGCCCCCCCGGGGAGGGGTTGTAGCTGGTTTGCAGGGCTGGGGGGGGGGATTGGCACAAGGAGCCAAGTGACTCCAGCTGCAGTTAATGAGCCTAATCCGGAGTGACTGGCCGGGCTTGGTGCTGGACTTGGGGCCGAGATCAGGGCCCGGCGGGCCGAGCGCCCCCAGGCGCGCAGCCAGAGAGCGCCTGCCCGAGAGCTTGTAGTGTAGCACTGGCGGGGGGGGCGGGGTGACTCGGCGGCGCAGGCTCCGGGTTGTTCTTCGGGTGTCCACACTCAGGTTTGCTGACCTGGAGGTCGCGTAACAGAGTAAAACCCCCTCCGCTCCGAGGGTCAATGAGACCCCCCCGACTTTAACCACTAGACCTCCCTGCCCAAGCTGGGGCTGTAACCCAGGGGTCCTGTCCCCGCCCCCCGGCTCCTTGCAGCCAGCCCATAAGTGGATTCTGCTAACCAGATTTCAGTAGCCAGCCGCTTTTCATAGGGTCAGCAGTTTTGTGTGTGTGTAGGGGGCCTGGGGGTGTGCACAAGCACACACCCATTCCCACTCTCAGTTGTGAACTCCTGCACCATCGCACACACGTTCACGTGCACACGCACACTCCCAGTCCCACATGGATTGTGAAAATGCGTCTCTGTTCTGGGGTGCCTTGGTCTGGGGGTGCTGATGTCCCTGTGTCCCCTGCTGACGCCCGGGCCGCAGAACAGGGTGAGGGTGGGGACAAGGGGGTGTCTGTGTGTGCGTGTGCTTGTGCAAAAGGGGCACAGAGCCGGGAGGTGTGTTGCTGCGTCGGCTGTGCCCACGCCGGGGGCGCGTGCGAGTGCACAGGGCGGGGGGGCGACGTTTGTGCTCTGGTCTCTGTGCTGGGTCTGTTGTGCGCGTGCGCGGCCCGTGTGAGTTCTCTGGCCATGTTTGTGGCTGTGTTGTTGTGAGGTTTCCTCTGCCCCTGTGTGGTGGGGAGTGCACGTCGCCCGGAGCCCTGGGGCAGTTGTGAGCAGCCGACACCACCCCCCTCTGCTGGGGCCCCACCCCCACCTGCACCACGGGGGATGGGGGGGGAATCCATATTTAGAGGCCCCTCTCTGCGAGGGGGGGCTGTGGGTAGGCCGAATGTGGACCCAGGCATCCGAGAGGTTAACCCTCTGGGTGCCCAAAGGGGGAAATACACACTCTGCCCACCAAGCACAGCACCCCCTCAGCGCGACCCCGTCAGGCAGGGCCCTGGGGTGGGAGCCGGGAGCAGAGGGATGGTGGCGGTTTTGAGGTATTGCTGTGGTCTGGGTCAGATGTAGGCGGTTGGGGTGTAGCCAGGCCCTGAATCGAGCTGTAGGGTGTGGGATGTAGCCAGGCCTTGGATCAGGGTGTAGGGGGGTTGGGGTGTATCTACACTCTGGATCGGGGTGCAGGGGATTAGTGTGTAGCCAGGCCCTGCCTTGGGCTGTATGGGGTTTGGGTGTAGCCAGGCCCTGGATCGGGTGTAGGGGGGTTGGGGTGTAGCTGCTCCCTGGATCAGGATGCAGGGGGTTTGGGTGTAGCCAGGCCCTGGATCGGGTGTAGCAATGGAGCTGGGCCTTGCTGTACCATCGGCCCCTCACGCTGCACTCGGGGGGTGTTTCTCAGGATCCCTGCTGAGTCCCACGTCTCCCTGTCCAGTGTCCCTGGGACCCGGGCGCGTGGGCGGCCCCTCAGCAGAGATTCCAAGGCTGCCCAGCTGATTAGTGGAGCCCTCGCTGCGTTTGTGCTTCTCCTGGGGGTGCACATTCCCACAGGCCTTGGTGCACCCAACAATGTTTATTCTGCACATGGTAGAACATATTAGAGGGGATGTTGCTCCTGCCCCTCCAGTGGAAGGGGGTCCCAGAGGGCTGCTGGTGCCAGGCCTCCTCCCATAGTGCCCCGGGGGTCTCTAGCACTGAGGTCTGACTCCCGAGGGACAGTGACCCCTGCATCCAGCCAGTGGTATCTCCCCAGCCCATGGGGCCTTGCTGACACCCCCATGCCCTGGCAGGCCCTTCCCCTGCCCAGGGCCCTTCCCCTGCCCAGGGCCGACCACCCACAGCCTGTGCCAACCTGGTGCCCCCCTGCCCGGAGTTGTCCCAACCCCTCACCCATACCGGCCTGGCGCCCCCCCGCCCGGGACCCAACCACCCCCAGCCCGTGCTGGCCTGGCGCCCCCCCGCCCGGGGCCCAACCACCCCCAGCCCGTGCTGGCCTGGCGCCCCCCCGCCCAGGACCCAACCACCCCCAGCCCGTGCTGGCCTGGTGCCCCCCCGCCAGGGACCCAACCACCCCCAGCCCGTGCTGGCCTGGCGCCCCCCCCCCCCCCGCCCGGGGCCCAACCACCCCCAGCCCTTGCTGGCCTGGCGCCCCCCCGCCCGGAACCCAACCACCCCCAGCCCGTGCTGGCCTGGCGCCCCCCCGCCCGGAACCCAACCACCCCCAGCCCGTGCTGGCCTGGCGCCCCCCCCCCCCGCCCGGGGCCCAACCACCCCCAGCCCTTGCTGGCCTGGCGCCCCCCCGCCCGGGACCCAACCACCCCCAGCCCGTGCTGGCCTGGCGCCCCCCCGCCCGGGGCCCAACCACCCCCAGCCCGTGCTGGCCTGGCGCCCCCCCGCCCAGGACCCAACCACCCCCAGCCCGTGCTGGCCTGGCGCCCCCCCGCCCGGGGCCCAACCACCCCCAGCCCGTGCTGGCCTGGCGCCCCCCCGCCCGGGGCCCAACCACCCCCAGCCCGTGCTGGCCTGGCGCCCCCCCGCCCGGGACCCAACCACCCCCAGCCCGTGCTGGCCTGGTGCCCCCCCGCCCGGGGCCCAACCACCCCCAGCCCGTGCTGGCCTGGCGCCCCCCCGCCCGGGGCCCAACCACCCCCAGCCCGTGCTGGCCTGGCGCCCCCCCGCCCGGGGCAGTCCCCCGCCTGTCGATAGGTTAAGTGGCAGGGTCAGGGCTATCGACAGGCCGATTAGCGCCTGTCAGCTCCCTCCTGGGCTGGGCTCCGCGCGGCCGCCAACGCTGCGCATTGATTTTCGGGGATTCCCAGCGACCCCGGCGCTGACACATCGATTGGGCTTCTCGCTCCAGGCTGCCTCGCCTGGCCCCCTCCCCCATGCCAACTCCCACCCCCTCCCCATTCCCAGGGCACCGCTAAGGAAGCTCACAGCACCCTGCCCCCGTGCTTCCTTGGGCATCCGTGCTAACACCGAGGGAGGGATTGTCCCCTCCCCGAGCACAGGCTGAGTGCACCGAGCCGGTCCTGCCCCCCATGTCACTTCCTCCTGGCCCCATCTGCCCCCCCATCACTCCCTGCTGGGCCCCCCTCACCACTCCCTGCTGGGCCCCCCCTGCACCACTCCCTGCTGGGCCCATCTGCCCCCCCATCACTCCCTGCTGGGCCCCCCGTCACCACTCCCTGCTGGGCCCCCCTCACCACTCCCTGCTGGCCCCATCTGCCCCCCCCCCACCACTCCCTGCTGGGCCCCCCCACCACTCCCTGCTGGGCCCCCCTCACCACTCCCTGCTGGGCCCCCCCTGCACCACTCCCTGCTGGGCCCCCCCCGCACCACTGCCTGCTGGGCCCCCCTCACCACTCCCTGCTGGGCCCCCCCCCCGCACCACTGCCTGCTGGGCCCCCCTCACCACTCCCTGCTGGCCCCCCCCCGCACCACTCCCTGCTGGGCCCCCCCACACCTCTCCCTCCTGGCCCCATCTGCCCCCCCATCACTCCCTGCTGGGCCCCCCTCACCACTCCCTGCTGGGCCCCCCCTGCACCACTCCCTGCTGGGCCCCCCGCACCACTCCCTCCTGGCCCCATCTGCCCCCCCATCACTCCCTGCTGGGCCCCCCTCACCACTCCCTGCTGGGCCCCCCTGCACCACTCCCTCCTGGCCCCATCTGCCCCCCCCCCACCACTCCCTGCTGGCCCCCCCCTCACCACTCCCTGCTGGGCCCCCCCTGCACCACTCCCTGCTGGGCCCCCCCGCACCACTCCCTCCTGGCCCCATCTGCCCCCCCCCTCACCACTCCCTGCTGGGCCCCCCTCACCACTCCCTGCTGGGCCCCCCCCTCACCACTCCCTGCTGGGCCCCCCTGCACCACTCCCTCCTGGCCCCATCTGCCCCCCCCTCACCACTCCCTGCTGGGCCCCCCTCACCACTCCCTGCTGGGCCCCCCGCACCACTCCCTGCTGGGCCCCCCGCACCACTCCCTCCTGGCCCCATCTGCCCCCCCATCACTCCCTGCTGGGCCCCCCCCGCACCACTCCCTCCTGGCCCCATCTGCCCCCCCATGTCACTCCCTCCTGGCCCCATCTGCCCCCCCCGCACCACTCCCTGCTGGGCCCCCCTCACCACTCCCTGCTGGGCCCCCCTCACCACTCCCTGCTGGGCCCCCCTGCACCACTCCCTCCTGGCCCCATCTGCCCCCCCATGTCACTCCCTCCTGGCCCCATCTGCCCCCCGTCATCACTCCCTGACAGGCCCCATCTGCCCCCCCCGCACTTCCTGCCGGGCCCCCGCAGCCCCCGCGCTGCGCTCCCTCCCCGCCGCCCGGCTGTCCCCCGGGACCCCATCGCTCAGGGCGCGGGTGACGCTAATGGCGTGTAGCAGGTTGTAGAACATCCCGTCGTTCTAATTGTTGTGACGGGGATCGGCAGCCCGATTAAACCCATCGATTTCCTCCCGCTAACCGCATTGATTTTTAAATTTCCTATTGATTCCTGCCCTAAATCTCTTTAAGCAAAGACTTGGCTCCGCAGATGACATCCCCTGATTAGCAGGCGCTGGGCGGGCTGGGCCTGGCGCCCCCGGCCGGGGTAGCAGGGCGCCTGGGCTGCCCGGGCTGGGGGGCGGGAGGCAGAGCGCCTGCTTCTCTCACCGGCTCGGGCGGGCATGTCTGGGCGTGCGTGCACATGTGGAGGGGCACACGGGTGTGGGGGGCATGTGCATACATGTACACGCCAGTGTGCGTGGGTGCACATGTGTGCGTGTGGGGGGCGTGCATGTCTGCGTGCACGTATGTGTACATGTGCATGTTTGTGTGCATGAGGGAGGCATGCACGTCTGTGCGCAAGTGTGTGTACGTGTGCATGTCTGCGTGTGTGCGCGGGGGCGTGCATGTCTGTGTGCACATGTGTGTGCGCGGGGGCATGCATGTCTGTGTGCACATGTGTGTGTGCGGGGGCATGCATGTCTGTGTGCACATGTGTGCGTGCATGGGGCGTGCACGTCTGTACGTGCATGTGTCTGTGCACATGTGTGCACACTCAGACTGCTGTGTGTGCTTGGGCTGTGTCCAAGCCCTCAAGTGTGCCATGGGGGTGTCGGGGTGTCCCAAGGGCCGTGTGACCCTGGTGGGAGCGCGGGGGACAAGTGCGTGGCTGGAAGGGGTTGAAGAGGGTGTTGCCTGCACCCCAGAGAGGCTGCGATTTTTATGGGGACATGGTTCAGGGATCCTGGCCGGGGCCAGTTCCAAAGAGGGGCAGGAAGCCCTTCCCAGCCAAGGCGGGCCCAACCTGTGGAACTCCCTGCCCCTGGAGTGGAGGGGCCAGGCCCTTTTCCCAGCAGATCCCCAGTTAGGGGCATTCTGGGCTTGGAAAGCGACGGCTCCAGGCTTGTGCGAGCGAGGGAGCGGGGCAGCACTTAGCCCTGCCCCCCAGCCTGGCTGCTGGTGCCTCTGCCCCGGGCCCTTGGCGCGGCCCCAGTTCTGACCCAGTTGCTCTCTTCCCAGGTTCTGGACTGGACTGGAGTGAATGTTTTACAGCTGCCACTTCTGCCTGCAAGGTCAGTGCGTCGGCGTGGGGGGGGCAGAGATTGTGGGTCGCTGGCTGGGGGAAGGATTGAGGAGTCGGTGGGGGGCAGAGATTGGGGGTGGCTGGGGGCAGAGATCTGGGGGTCACTGGCTGGGGGCAGAGATCTGGGGTCGCTGGCTGGGGGCAGAGATTGGGGGGTCGTTGGCTGGGGGCAGAGAAGGGGCTAGTGCGGGTGCCTGTGGCATGTAGCTCAGGACTGTTGGGTTTTCTCCTGGTGCTGGGGAGGGGGCGTGAGGCCCAGTGGTCGGAGCAGGGGGCTGGGGCCCGGTTCTCATGCTGGTTCAGTGACTTGGTTTCCCTTGCTCCCCCACCGAGCCGTCCATCTGTTCGCCGGGGCCGGGGGCCTCGGTGGTTCTCAGATGGGGATTTGGGGGGCATGTTGCAGTGGTCTGGGGTGTCTGTGTCAGGCAGGGGCATTGGCTGCCCTTCCCCGACCCTCCCCCAGGACACACGGAATCATGGGTCCTGTCTGGGTGACAGGCCAGGGTGGGGGTGCAGGACCCAGCGTGGGAGGTTTGTGAGTGACGGGGGGTGACTGCCCAGCGGTGCAGTCGGGGACTAGCTGGGGCGGCGCAGAGCGGGGCTGGCGGAAGCTTGGGGGCGGAGGGGTGCTGGTGGGAGGGGTGTCCGTGGCACAAGGGGGACTGGAGAGGGGGGGCAGCGGGAGGGGAAGATTTGTCTTGTGGAGCCTGTCGGGAGTTGCTGGAGCAAAGTTATTAATACTGGGGGGTGGGCACAGGCCAGAGGGCTGGATCGGTGCCCGTGTGCGCGGGTGTGTGCGGATCGGTGCATGTGCGCGGGTGTGTGCGGATCGGTGCGTGTGCGTATCAGTGTGTGTGTGCGGATCGCTGCGTGTGCGCGGGTGTGTGCGGATCGCTGCGTGTGCGCGGGTGTGTGCGGATCGCTGCGTGTGCGTATCAGTGTGTGTGTGCGGATCGCTGCGTGTGCGTGGGTGTGTGCGGATCGCTGCGTGTGCGCGGGTGTGTGCGGATCGCTGCGTGTGCGCGGGTGTGTGCGGATCGGTGCGTGTGTGCGGGTGTGTGCGGATCAGTGTGTGTGCACGGGTGTGTGCGGATCAGTGCGTGTGCGCGGGTGTGTGCGGATCAGTGCGTGTGCGTGGGTGTGTGCGGATCGGTGCCTGTGCGCACGGATGTGTAGAGATAGCTGCGTGTGTGCATGTGTGTACGGATCGGTGTGTGTGCGTGAGTGTGTGCGGATTGCTGCGGGTGTGGGTGTGTGCGGATCGGTGTGTGCGGGTCGGTGTGTGTGTGTGCAGGTGTGTGCGGATCGGTGCCCATGTGCGTGGGTGTGTGTGGATCGGAGTGTGTGCGCGGGTGTGTGCGGATCGGTGCGTGTGTGCGTATCAGTGTGTGTGCGGGTGTGCGCGGATCGCTGCGTGTGCGCGGGTGTGTGCGGATCGCTGCGTGTGTGCATATCAGTGTGTGTGTGCGGGTGTGCGTGGATCGGTGCCCATGTGCGCGGGTGTGTGCGGATCGCTGCGTGTGCGCGGGTGTGTGCAGATTGCTGCGTGTGTGCATATCAGTGTGTGTGCGGGTGTGCGCGGATCGGTGCCCATGTGCGCGGGTGTGTGCGGATCGCTGCGTGTGCGTATCAGTGTGTGTGTGCGGATCGCTGCGTGTGCGTATCAGTGTGTGTGTGCGGATCGCTGCGTGTGCGTGGGTGTGTGCGGATCGCTGCGTGTGCGCGGGTGTGTGCGGATCACTGCGTGTGCGTATCAGTGTGTGTGTGCGGATCGCTGCGTGTGCGTGGGTGTGTGCGGATCACTGCGTGTGCGCGGGTGTGTGCGGATCACTGCGTGTGCGTATCAGTGTGTGTGTGCGGATCACTGCGTGTGCGCGGGTGTGTGCGGATCGCTGTGTGTGCGCGGGTGTGTGCGGATCGCTGCGTGTGCGTGGGTGTGTGCGGATCACTGCGTGTGCGTATCAGTGTGTGTGTGCGGATCGCTGCGTGTGCGTGGGTGTGTGCGGATCGCTGCGTGTGCGCGGGTGTGTGCGGATCGCTGCGTGTGCGTGGGTGTGTGCGGATCACTGCGTGTGCGTATCAGTGTGTGTGTGCGGATCGCTGCGTGTGCGTGGGTGTGTGCGGATCACTGCGTGTGCGTGGGTGTGTGCGGATCGCTGTGTGCACGTGGGTGTGTGCGGATCAGTGTGTGTGTGCGGATCGCTGCGTGTGCGTGGGTGTGTGCGGATCACTGCGTGTGCGTGGGTGTGTGCGGATCGCTGTGTGCACGTGGGTGTGTGCGGATCACTGCGTGTGCGCGGGTGTGTGCGGATCGGAGCGGCAGGACCCCGAAAAGGAGCGCGAGGACCGTAGGGAGCAGCGGCAGCATGAGCGGGCCGTGGCGGGGCGGAGGAGCCGAGGGGCCCGGCTGCGCTGAGTGGGGAGGACCCCAGGGGGCCGTGGCGGGGCGGAGGAGCCGAGGGCCCCGGCTGCGCTGAGTGGGGAGGACCCCAGGGGGCCGGGACTTGTCCCAGTCCTGCGGGTGCTGGTGCATAAAGGGCCTTAGCATCTGCTTCCGAGTCCCATTGAACCTCCCCACCAGCCCGTTGGTCTGGGGGTGCTACGCCGAGGCCCAGGGGTGCTGGACCCCGCACTTCCCCACAAGCACTGGAGCGGGGCCGCCATGAAGTTGGATCCCTGGTCCGTGAGGACTCCTGGGGGACCCCCCTGCTGAACAGGGCCAGGGGCGCGTCTGCCACCGGGTCTGCCTGGATAGAGGGCAGGGCCACGGCCTGGGGTAGCGGGTGGTGAAATCCCCACTAGATCCATCGCCACCCCCCGTGGAACGGCTCCTCTACGATGGGCCGGCGCCTCGAGGCAGCTTCCCCCCGTCTCGGGCGTCCCGCCCCCTGGCAGGAGTCGCAGGCCCGGCAGTGCCGCTGCACGGCGCAAAGATCCCCGGCATCGCCGTGACAGTGGTAGCAGAGGATGGTTCAGCTGCACCGTGGATGGAGCATCCAGCAGTATGTGTCTGGGGCGCAGAGCGAAGCGGTTCCTGGCAGTCGTGGGCGCTGCAGCACTCGGCCGGGGAGTCTGCACCCCGGGGACCGGCGGGGCGATGGCCTGCGCCCGACTCCTGGGGGCAGAGCTGGTGGGGCTGTGCGGAGAGGGGCCTGCCCGCGGGAAAAGCAACCAAGGCCCAGCTGATTGCCCGGCTGCAAGAGAGAGACCCGTCCAGGGGCCTGGATCCTGTCCCAGCGGGGAGCAGCCAGACCCCCCGGGGAGCGTCTCAGGCTCTCAGACTGGAGGGAGGGCTGGCGCCCGCCGGAGACGCGGTGCCCACCAGGACAGGCTCTGCCAGGCGCGGTCTGTCCAGGGCGGGGTCCCTCCTGGCAGAGCTGCGGCGGCGGGAGATGGAGCTGCAGATAAAGGAATTGGAGGCGCAGGAGAAGGGGTCTGTCTACACTACCCCGCTAGTTCGAACTAGGAGGGTAGTGTAGACAGACCCAAGGAGAAGGAGCGGCAGGACCCCGAAAAGGAGCGCGAGGACCATAGGGAGCAGCGGCAGCATGAGCGGGCCGTGGCGGGGTGGAGGAGCCGAGGGGCCCGGCTGCGCTGAGGGGGAGGACCCCGGGGGGCCGTGGCGGGGTGGAGGAGCCGAGGGGCCCGGCTGCACTGAGGGGGAGGACCCCAGGGGGCCGTGGCGGGGCGGAGGAGCCAAGGGCCCGGCTGCACTGAGGGGGAGGACCCCGGGGGGCCGTGGCGGGGCGGAGGAGCCAAGGGCCCCGGCTGCACTGAGGGGGAGGACCCCGGGGGGCCGTGGCGGGGTGGAGGAGCCGAGGGGCCCGGCTGCACTGAGGGGGAGGACCCCAGGGGGCCGTGGCGGGGCGGAGGAGCCGAGGGGCCCGGCTGCACTGAGGGGGAGGACCCCAGGGGGCCGTGGCGGGGCGGAGGAGCCGAGGGGCCCGGCTGCGCTGAGGGGGAGGACCCCAGGGGGCCGTGGCGGGGCGGAGGAGCCGAGGGGCCCGGCTGCACTGAGGGGGAGGACCCCGGGGGGCCGTGGCGGGGCGGAGGAGCCGAGGGGCCCGGCTGCGCTGAGGGGGAGGACCCCGGGGGGCCGTGGCGGGGCGGAGGAGCCGAGGGGCCCGGCTGCGCTGAGGGGGAGGACCCCGGGGGGCCGTGGCGGGGCGGAGGAGCCAAGGGCCCGGCTGCGCTGAGGGGGAGGACCCCAGGGGGCCGTGGCGGGGCGGAGGAGCCAAGGGCCCGGCTGCGCTGAGGGGGAGGACCCCGGGGGGCCGTGGCGGGGCGGAGGAGCCGAGGGGCCCGGCTGCGCTGAGGGGGAGGACCCCAGGGGGCCGTGGCGGGGCGGAGGAGCCGAGGGGCCCGGCTGCGCTGAGGGGGAGGACCCCAGGGGGCCGTGGCGGGGTGGAGGAGCCAAGGGCCCGGCTGCGCTGAGGGGGAGGACCCCGGGGGGCCGTGGCGGGGCGGAGGAGCCGAGGGGCCCAGCTGCACTGAGGGGGAGGACCCCGGGGGGCCGTGGTGGGGCGGAGGAGCCAAGGGCCCGGCTGCACTGAGGGGGAGGACCCCGGGGGGCCGTGGCGGGGCGGAGGAGCCGAGGGGCCCAGCTGCACTGAGGGGGAGGACCCCGGGGGGCCGTGGCGGGGCGGAGGAGCCGAGGGGCCCGGCTGCACTGAGGGGGAGGACCCCGGGGGGCCGTGGCGGGGCGGAGGAGCCGAGGGGCCCGGCTGCGCTGAGGGGGAGGACCCCAGGGGGCCGTGGCGGGGCGGAGGAGCCGAGGGGCCCGGCTGCACTGAGGGGGAGGACCCCGGGGGGCCGTGGCGGGGCGGAGGAGCCGAGGGGCCCGGCTGCGCTGAGGGGGAGGACCCCAGGGGGCCGTGGCGGGGCGGAGGAGCCGAGGGGCCCGGCTGCACTGAGGGGGAGGACCCCAGGGGGCCGTGGCGGGGCGGAGGAGCCGAGGGGCCCGGCTGCACTGAGGGGGAGGACCCCGGGGGGCTGTGGCGGGGCGGAGGAGCCGAGGGGTCCGGCTGCACTGAGGGGGAGGACCCCGGGGGGCCGTGGCGGGGCGGAGGAGCCGAGGGGCCCGGCTGCGCTGAGGGGGAGGACCCCAGGGGGCCATGGTGGGGCGGAGGAGCCGAGGGGTCCGGCTGCACTGAGGGGGAGGACCCCGGGGGGCCGTGGCGGGGCGGAGGAGCCGAGGGGCCCGGCTGCGCTGAGGGGGAGGACCCCAGGGGGCCGTGGCGGGGCGGAGGAGCCGAGGGGCCCGGCTGCGCTGAGGGGGAGGACCCCAGGGGGCCGTGGCGGGGCGGAGGAGCCGAGGGGCCCGGCTGAGCTGAGGGGGAGGACCCCAGGGGGCCGTGGCGGGGCGGAGGAGCCGAGGGGCCCGGCTGCACTGAGGGGGAGGACCCCAGGGGGCCGTGGCGGGGCGGAGGAGCCGAGGGGCCCGGCTGCGCTGAGGGGGAGGACCCCGGGGGGCCGTGGCGGGGCGGAGGAGCCGAGGGGCCCGGCTGCACTGAGGGGGAGGACCCCAGGGGGCCGTGGCGGGGCGGAGGAGCCGAGGGGCCCGGCTGCGCTGAGGGGGAGGACCCCAGGGGGCCGTGGCGGGGCGGAGGAGCCGAGGGGCCCGGCTGCGCTGAGGGGGAGGACCCCGGGGGGCCGTGGCGGGGCGGAGGAGCCGAGGGGCCCGGCTGCGCTGAGGGGGAGGACCCCAGGGGCCGTGGCGGGGCGGAGGAGCCGAGGGGCCCGGCTGCACTGAGGGGGAGGACCCCGGGGGGCCGTGGCGGGGCGGAGGAGCCGAGGGGCCCGGCTGCGCTGAGGGGGAGGACCCCAGGGGGCCGTGGCGGGGCGGAGGAGCCGAGGGGCCCGGCTGCGCTGAGGGGGAGGACCCCAGGGGGCCATGGTGGGGCGGAGGAGCCGAGGGGCCCGGCTGCACTGAGGGGGAGGACCCCAGGGGGCCGTGGTGGGGCAGAGGAGCCGAGGGGTCCGGCTGCGCTGAGGGGGAGGACCCCAGGGGGCCGTGGTGGGGCGGAGGAGCCGAGGGGCCCGGCTGCACTGAGGGGGAGGACCCCAGGGGGCCGTGGCGGGGCGGAGGAGCCAAGGGCCCGGCTGCGCTGAGGGGGAGGACCCCAGGGGGCCGTGGCGGGGCGGAGGAGCCGAGGGGCCCGGCTGCGCTGAGGGGGAGGACCCCAGGGGGCCGTGGCGGGGCGGAGGAGCCGAGGGGCCCGGCTGCACTGAGGGGGAGGACCCCGGGGGGCCGTGGCGGGGCGGAGGAGCCGAGGGGCCCGGCTGCACTGAGGGGGAGGACCCCGGGGGGCCGTGGCGGGGCGGAGGAGCCGAGGGGCCCGGCTGCGCTGAGGGGGAGGACCCCAGGGGGCCGTGGCGGGGCGGAGGAGCCGAGGGGCCCGGCTGCGCTGAGGGGGAGGACCCCGGGGGGCCGTGGCGGGGCGGAGGAGCCGAGGGGCCCGGCTGCGCTGAGGGGGAGGACCCCAGGGGGCCGTGGCGGGGCGGAGGAGCCGAGGGGCCCGGCTGCGCTGAGGGGGAGGACCCCGGGGGGCCGTGGCGGGGCGGAGGAGCCGAGGGGCCCGGCTGCGCTGAGGGGGAGGACCCCGGGGGGCCGTGGTGGGGCGGAGGAGCCGAGGGGCCCGGCTGCACTGAGGGGGAGGACCCCGGGGGGCCGTGGTGGGGCGGAGGAGCCGAGGGGCCCGGCTGCGCTGAGGGGGAGGACCCCAGGGGGCCGTGGCGGGGCGGAGGAGCCGAGGGGCCCGGCTGCGCTGAGGGGGAGGACCCCGGGGGGCCGTGGCGGGGCGGAGGAGCCGAGGGGCCCAGCTGCACTGAGGGGGAGGACCCCGGGGGGCCGTGGCGGGGCGGAGGAGCTGAGGGGCCCGGCTGCACTGAGGGGGAGGACCCCAGGGGGCCGTGGCGGGGCGGAGGAGCTGAGGGGCCCGGCTGCACTGAGGGGGAGGACCCCAGGGGGCCGTGGCGGGGCGGAGGAGCCGAGGGGCCCGGCTGCACTGAGGGGGAGGACCCCGGGGGGCCGTGGCGGGGCGGAGGAGCCGAGGGGCCCGGCTGCACTGAGGGGGAGGACCCCAGGGGGCCGTGGCGGGGCGGAGGAGCCGAGGGGCCCGGCTGCACTGAGGGGGAGGACCCCAGGGGGCCGTGGCGGGGCGGAGGAGCTGAGGGGCCCGGCTGCACTGAGGGGGAGGACCCCAGGGGGCCGTGGCGGGGCGGAGGAGCCGAGGGGCCCAGCTGCACTGAGGGGGAGGACCCCGGGGGGCCGTGGCGGGGCGGAGGAGCCGAGGGGCCCGGCTGCACTGAGGGGGAGGACCCCGGGGGGCCGTGGCGGGGCGGAGGAGCCGAGGGGCCCGGCTGCACTGAGGGGGAGGACCCCGGGGGGCCGTGGCGGGGCGGAGGAGCTGAGGGGCCCGGCTGCACTGAGGGGGAGGACCCCAGGGGGCCGTGGCGGGGCGGAGGAGCCGAGGGGCCCAGCTGCACTGAGGGGGAGGACCCCGGGGGGCCGTGGCGGGGCGGAGGAGCCGAGGGGCCCGGCTGCACTGAGGGGGAGGACCCCAGGGGGCCGTGGCGGGGCGGAGGAGCCGAGGGGCCCGGCTGCACTGAGGGGGAGGACCCCAGGGGGCCGTGGCGGGGCGGAGGAGCCGAGGGGCCCGGCTGCACTGAGGGGGAGGACCCCAGGGGGCCGTGGCGGGGCGGAGGAGCCGAGGGGCCCGGCTGCACTGAGGGGGAGGACCCCAGGGGGCCGTGGCGGGGCGGAGGAGCCGAGGGGCCCGGCTGCGCTGAGGGGGAGGACCCCAGGGGGCCGTGGTGGGGCGGAGGAGCCGAGGGGCCCGGCTGCACTGAGGGGGAGGACCCCGGGGGGCCGTGGCGGGGCGGAGGAGCCGAGGGGCCCGGCTGCACTGAGGGGGAGGACCCCCGGGGGCCGTGGCGGGGCGGAGGAGCCGAGGGGCCCGGCTGCACTGAGGGGGAGGACCCCAGGGGGCCGTGGCGGGGCGGAGGAGCCAAGGGCCCGGCTGCGCTGAGGGGGAGGACCCCAGGGGGCCGTGGCGGGGCGGAGGAGCCGAGGGGCCCGGCTGCGCTGAGGGGGAGGACCCCAGGGGGCCGTGGCGGAGGAGCCGAGGGGCCCGGCTGCGCTGAGGGGGAGGACCCCGGGGGGCCGGGACGGACATGCACTTGGAGAAGCTCCTGCTGGCCCAGTGTAAGGACGTGGGGGACGTGGACGGGTTTCTGAGCCCCTTCGAGCAGGCCTGTGAACTGCCCCAGACCCCCAGCGGACCGGCTCCGGCAGCTCCCCCCTTGCTGGGTCAGGAGGCCGCAGGGGGCTCGACCAGCTGGAGGATCTGCAGCCGGGTGACTCCGAACGGGCCAAGCAGGCCCTGCCGCACAGTCCGGGCTGACCCCAGGAAAGTGCAGGGAAGGGCTACAGGGGCGCAGAAGTGGCCAGAGACCGTCTCAGACCTGGCCTCCCGCCTGGCGCCACGCTGCCGGGAGTGGGTGTTCGGGGGGGGCGGGAGCGCAGCGGCCCTGGTCAGGCTGATGGTCCCATGCAATGTGCCCGGCCGACCTGGCTGTGGCGGGCGCACAGGGATCCGGAGGGCTGTTCGGGGCGGCTGGTGGACGAGTTCACGGACAGCTGGTCCGGGTGTGAGGGAATCAGGCGGAGATCAGCTCGTGGCTGTGCCAGGGAGGGGTCCCAGGAGGGAGGCCCAGCAATCCTTCCCCCAGAGGGCCAGCCAGGGCCGGACCCATCGCACCTGACCGGCCATCGCTGGGGTCAGGGCCCCAGGCACCAGGACAGGCCCCACGGCCCAAGACCTCCTTGGAGGAGGAGCAGGCTCCTCCTGGGGGTCCGACCCTCGGGAGGCGGGTCTCTCCGTGTGCCGGGTGGGGGCGGGGCGGCTCGTACCCCTGCAGGTGGGTGGCAGGGCGGGGACGGGCCACTGGGACACGGGGCGGAGGTGACGCTGGCCCGGCCGAGGTCGTAGCCCAGACCACGTGGTGCCAACACCCAGCTGACCCTGAGGGGCACAGACGGGCCCATTCACGGTGCCCGTAGCCCGGGTGCCTCTGGAATGGGGGCTACGGAGGGCCTCAGGGAAGTGGGGGTGCACCAGCTGATGGGGGCGACCTAGAGGAGTGGCCAGACGGACCCCACAGGGCCCCGGCCACCAATCGTAGCCAGAGCAAGCGAGGGGCTCGTGGCCCCTGTTGTACTTAAAAGTGCCGCACGGGATCTGTCCACGGTTATTGGTAACACACATACAGCAGTCAACACTTATCATGTGCATATGATATAGCACCCCCCCCCACACGTACACCGACACCCCCCACATACACACACACATACACACCCGCACACACACACCCATACACACACTGACACCCCCCCCCACACGTACACCGACACCCCCCACATACACCCGCACACACACACCGACACCCCCCATACACCCCCACATCCCCCACATCCACACACACACACACACCGACACCCCCCCACACACCCCACATACACACACACACACACACACATACACCGACACCCCCCACATACACACACACATACACACCCGCACACACACACCCATACACACACTGACACCCCCCATACACCCCCACATCCCCCACATCCACACACACACACACACAACACCCCCCCCCACACACCCCACATACACACACACACACACACACATACACCGACACCCCCCACATACACACACACATACACACCCGCACACACACACCGACACCCCCCATACACCCCCACATCCCCCACATCCACACACACACACACACCGACACCCCCCCACACACCCCACATACACACACACACACACACACATACACCGACACCCCCCACATACACACACACATACACACCCGCACACACACACCGACACCCCCCATACACCCCCACATCCCCCACATCCACACACACACACACACCGACACCCCCCCACACCCCCCCCCCACACACACACATACACCGACACCCCCCACATACACACACACCGACACCCCCCATACACCCCCACATCCCCCACATCCACACACACACACACACCGACACCCCCCCACACACATACACCGACACCCCCCACATACACACACACATACACACCCGCACACACACACCGACACCCCCCCACACACCCCACATACACACACACACACACACACACACCGACACCCCCCACATACACACACACATACACACCCGCACACACACACCCATACACACACTGACACCCCCCATACACCCCCACATCCCCCACATACACACACACACACTGACACACACACACACCCCACATACACACACGCATACACACCCCACATACACACACACACACACACACACACTGACACCCCCACACACACCCATACACACCCACACCCACACACATACACCCCACATACACACACACCCATACACACACCCACACATACACAAACACATACACACTGACACCCCCACCCCCTCATACACCCACACCCACACATACACCGACACCCCCCCATACACACACACCCATACACCCATACACACACACACCCATACACCCCCCCCACACACACACACACTCCCTCTCACTGCACGGGCCGGGTGAGTTAGGTGGGGCAGGGGTGGAGCCGGGCTCCTGCCAATCCGGATCGCTGCTCCCGGGTTCCCTGCAAGACGCCTTCAGTCAACAGCGTCTTCCCCCTCCTGCACATCTCCCCCGTTAGCCACCACGTGCACCCGCATCGCCTGTGCGAGGCACCATGTGCACGTGCAGTTTGCCACGTGTGGGCCTTGGTCTGGGGGTGTCTCAGCGCGGCCACGTTCCCCTTCACAGAGGGCTTCCCAACGCAGGCCCTTGCTGCCGACTCCTAGGGCGGCCGTAGGTCCAGGCCACTTCACGGGTCCCATTGTTCGTCTCATAGTTCCGGGCTCTGGCTCCCACCCCTCGCCGACCTCCCCCAGGGCCAGGGGGCGGGGGCGGCCGTTCACCCCTCGCCCACGCAGCAGGACGGTGCGTGTAGCCAGAGGGGACGGAGCCTGCACAGGAGCAGGTGAGGAGACTCCAGCCGACACAGAAAAGGGCGGCTCGCTGCAGAGCTGCGGCTCCCTGCAAGGCTAAAGGGGCTGGGTACAAAGTTGAACTAAAGGTTTCAGTGAGACAGTGGTTAACACGGAGAGCAATGAGATGTATCCGCACCCCGCCCTGGGAGAGGGGCCCGGGGCCCCGGCCCAGCAGACAAGATGCCCCAGGGGGCCGGGCTCAGCAGGGCTGGGACTCCGGACCCAGGCAAGGGGGGGAACAGGTCCCAGCGGCTGAACTCCAGGCGGAGGTGCAGGCAGACCCCCCCTTGCAGACGCTGAGGGACCAGACTGGACTCGGCACAGCTCAGCCCCTCGGGGGAGGCTGCCGGGAGGGGTTCCTGTGGGGGAGGGGTTCCTGTCCGGGAACGGCTCCCCCAGGAAGGTGGGGACGTGGGGGGTCCAGTGGCAGCTGGTGGCTCCCCCAAAGCGTCACCCCAGGCTGCTGTACCTGGCCCATGGCGTCCCGGTCAGGGGATCCAGCGCACCCGGCTGAGGCTGCTCCAGGCCTCCTGCCGCCCGGGGATCTTTGCGCCGTGCAGCGGCACTGCCGGGCCTGCGACTCCTGCCAGGGGGCGGGACGCCCGAGACGGGGGGAAGCTGCCTCGAGGCGCCGGCCCATCGTAGAGGAGCCTTTCCAGAGGGTGGGGATGGATCTAGTGGGGCCAGGCCACCCAGACGGGGGAGAAATACGTCCTGGGAGCCGGGGATCTGGCTCCCGACTGCCCCGGGGCCGTGGCCCTGCCCTCTAGCGAGCAGACCCGGTGGCAGACGCGCCGCTGGCCCTGTTCAGCAGGGGGTTCCCCCAGGAGTCCTCACGGACCAGGGATCCCACTTCATGTCGGCCCCGCTCCGGTGCCTGTGGGAGACACACGGGGCCCGGCTCACCTGGACCCCAGCGTAGGGCGCCCGGCCCAGCGGGCTGGTGGGGAGGTTCCCGGGGACCCTGGCGCAGATGCTGGAGGCCTTTATGCTCCGGCACCCGCAGGACTGGGGCGAGTACCTGCCCCCCCTGCTCTCTGCACACAGGGAGGTGCCCCAAGAGTCCAGCAGGGTTCTCCCCATTGGATCCATGGTGCAGAATGGGGAGGGGCCCCCCGGGCTTACTGAGAGAGTTATGGGGGGGGGAGGGACGTCTTGGCCTTCCAGGAAAGGCTCCCTGGGCTCGTGGGCCCGGCCAGAGACCCTGGGCAGAGCCTGAGGGAGGCGGAAGGGCTGGTCCGACCACGGTGCACGGGGGCCAGGGGCTGGGCCAGGGGGAAGGGCCGGCGGGGCTGCACCGGGCCGGGGCTGGGCCAGGGGGAAGGGCCGGCAGGGCTGCACCGGGCCGGGGCTGGGCCAGGGGGAAGGGCCGGCGGGGCTGCACCGGGCCGGGGCTGGGCCAGGGGGAAGGGCTGGCGGGGCTGCACCGGGCCGGGGCTGGGCCAGGGGGAAGGGCCGGCGGGGCTGCACCGGGCCGGGGCTGGGCCAGGGGGAAGGGCCGGCAGGGCTGCACCGGGCCGGGGCTGGGCCAGGGGGAAGGGCCGGCGGGGCTGCACCGGGCCGGGGCTGGGCCAGGGGGAAGGGCTGGCGGGGCTGCACCGGGCCGGGGCTGGGCCAGGGGGAAGGGCTGGCGGGGCTGCACCGGGCCGGGGCTGGGCCAGGGGGAAGGGCCGGCGGGGCTGCACCGGGCCGGGGCTAGGCCTGGGGGAAGGGCCGGCGGGGCTGCACCGGGCCGGGGCTGGGCCAGGGGGAAGGGCCGGCGGGGCTGCACCGGGCCGGGGCTGGGCCAGGGGGAAGGGCCGGCGGGGCTGCACCGGGCCGGGGCTGGGCCAGGGGGAAGGGCCGGCGGGGCTGCACCGGGCCGGGGCTGGGCCAGGGGGAAGGGCCGGCGGGGCTGCACCGGGCCGGGGCTGGGCCAGGGGGAAGGGCCGGCGGGGCTGCACCGGGCCGGGGCTGGGCCAGGGGGAAGGGCCGGCGGGGCTGCACCGGGCCGGGGCTGGGCCAGGGGGAAGGGCCGGCGGGGCTGCACCGGGCCGGGGCTGGGCCAGGGGGAAGGGCCGGCGGGGCGGCACCGGGCCGGGGCTGGGCCAGGGGGAAGGGCCGGCGGGGCTGCACCGGGCCGGGGCTGGGCCAGGGGGAAGGGCCGGTGGGGCTGCACCGGGCCGGGGCTGGGCCAGGGGGAAGGGCCGGTGGGGCTGCACCGGGCCGGGGCTGGGCCAGGGGGAAGGGCCGGTGGGGCGGCACCGGGCCGGGGCTGGGCCAGGGGGAAGGGCCGGCGGGGCTGCACCGGGCCGGGGCTGGGCCAGGGGGAAGGGCCGGCGGGGCTGCACCGGGCCGGGGCTGGGCCAGGGGGAAGGGCCGGCGGGGCTGCACCGGGCCGGGGCTGGGCCAGGGGGAAGGGTGAGTCTCGGCTGGGCTGGGAGGAGAGAAGGGGCTTAGGGCAGGGAAGGGCGGAGCGGCCGGGTTCCCCCCTCCCCCCCGAGAGGAACGAGGCCGCCGGCCCTGGGCCCTGCGCTGACGTCGATCCGGCCGGCACCGTGTCCCTGGGACCCACAGACCTTCGGTGCCACCTGCCGCCTGAGATCGGGAACTCCCCCCCACCCCGTGACAATGTCACAGAAGGTTCCAGGACTGGAACGTTCGGGTGGGAAGGTTCCAGGTGTGGAACATTGGGGTGGGAAGGTTCCAGGACTGGAATGTTGGGGGTGTGAAGGTTCCAGGTGTGGAACATTGGGGTGGGAAGGTTCCAGGACTGGAATGTTGGGGGTGTGAAGGTTCCAGGTGTGGAACATTGGGGTGGGAAGGTTCCAGGACTATAACTTAGGGGTGTGAGGGTTCAAGGCTGGAAAGTTCTGCTGACAGAGTGATGGAGGAATCAAGGACTTTGGGGTGCCCCCTTCCTCAGCCAGTCGCTTGGCTCCTTGGCTGGTGCCCCCCGTTGTGCTCAGGGCCCAGATAACAGAGCAGCCTGGCAGGGAGAAGGGCGGCAGGGCGGCGATGGGGGGGCTGAGCGAGCCTCTCTCCTCATCAGCATGTAATGAGGTTGGAAGCAAGAGCCACTTAATGACGTTTCATGGAGGTTTAATTAGCGGCAGGTCTGCTGGGACAGCAGGCGAGAGGCAGCCCTGCCTGCCCTGCTTTCCCCAACCCCCAGGCCTCTCCCCTCTAGGGGGTGCCAGCCCCGATCCCGGCCAGCGCTGGGCACTAGCTGGCTCAGGGCCAGGGGCCAGGACATGGGGCCTGGCCCCGCAGGAGGTACCGGCTCCTATCTGGCCCCATCAGATGCTTGTCACTGGCCCACCTGTGATGGGGGTTCACCGGGACTTGCCCCCCTTCCCTGCCCCCAGCAGCGGTTTCCTCAAACTTCCCCCAGGCTCCGAAGGCAGCAAGCTGTGGGCCCCCCATTCCTGCAGCCTTGTGACCCCCCGACCCCACTCCCAGCCCCCTGAGGGGACAGTGTCCAGCCTCCCAGCGGGGACGCGAGGCTGACGGACAGCTCTGCCAATCGGCCAAATTGGGCGGGGGCGGGAGGCTGGGAGCAACCCAGAGACTGGGGGGCTCCAGTTGTGGGGCTGAAGGGGGCTGGGGGGAGGGAGTGGCGTTCAGCCCTGCCTCCGTATCCCCCTCGGTCTCCCCATCCCAGCTCAGCTTGGGGCTGTGGCGCTGCGAACTTCCCCCAGCAGTGCCCTGCCAGGGTTGGGACTGAGTATTAGCAGGTGAATGCGGTGTAGTGGGATAGAGGGGCGGGCGGGGGGCAGGACTCCTGGGTTCTTTGCAATTCCCTTCCTTTTGCCTTTTTCTCCATCTCTGCCCACGCGGCTGGTGTGTGCGTGTTCACATGTGTGCGCGTGTGTTCACACAGGTGCGCAAGTTCATGCGTGCATGGGTGCACATGTATGTGTTTGTATGTACATGTTGATGCGTGTTCATGCATGTGCACACGGGTTTGGGTGTGTATTTTCACGCATACACAATTGCATGCACATGCGTGTTTTTGCGTGTGCGTGTGTGGGCTCATGCATGAGCGTCTTCGAGTACCGAATCCACCTCTCTCCTGATAGTTAATTCTCTCCCACGGTGAACCCGGGGGAGGGTCGGGAGTCCCCCAGGTCTCCCTCGACCCCTTAGCCATGTGCGGCCGTGACCTGGGTGCGGTGGGGGTGGGAGCAGATGGAGAGGAGGCAGTACGGAGGGCTGGCTGGTTGGAGCCAATGGCCCCCTGCTGCCCCACGTCGGATGGATGGGAGTGAGATGCTGCAGCGTTTCATTGTCTGACAAACTCCCGGGGGGGGGGGCATTTGAGTGATGTACGATGCCCCCAGGCCCCCCCCGCCCGCCAATCATTCACCAGCTGTTTTCTTTCCCCCTACACCTCCCTGGCTCCAGGCCTGCTCCCAGTGAATCCTCCGATTGCCGGTGAAATGCCGTGAGTCCCACGGCGCCCTCAGCAAGAAGAGAATGATTGTGGGGCCGACAATATGGGGTCTCTCACGTACTATGCCTCCTGGTGGGCCTCCGGGAGCGGAGAGCCCAGGGGAAAAGGCAGTGCCGCTGAGTGCACAAGGGCAGGGCAAGTGCCGCTGAGTGTGCGAGGGCAAAGGAAAAAGTAGGAGAGTGCGAGGGCAGGGGAAGAGGTAGGAGAGTTCGCGAGGGCAGGGGAAGGTGCTGCTGAGTGTGCGAGGGCAGGGGAAGGTGCTGCTGAGTGTGCGAGGGCAAAGGAAAAAGTAGGAGAGTGTGAGGGCAGGGGAAGGTGCTGCTGAGTGTGCGAGGGCAGGGGAAGAGATAGGAAAGTGTGCGAGGGCAGGGGAAGGTGCCGCAGAGAGCAGGCAAGTGTGCAGGCACAGACGTGCAAATGGGAGCTGTTCCCTGCCCTTCCCTGGCACTGGTGCCCTGCATGTCTGGCCCAGCTCAGGGCGAGGCCGGGTGGCACCCTTGCCCACAGTTCACCCCCATGCCTCGGTCTCCCCCCCAACTGAACCCCCCCCTCCCAGCCTCTGCTCCTGGCTCCAGTCTGGGAGGCCTGAGGAGTGGGGCGCAGCAGGTTTGGAGGTGGCGGGGAGAGGGGAGTCTGGGTGCATTCAATGCCCTCCCCCGCTCTCCCTCCTACTCGGGGGGGGGTGGCAGGTGCATTCCCCTGCCCCCTCCAGCCTCCCCCTCCCCCAAGACTGCAGCCCAGGGCGCCTGCCTGGATCCATAGGGCAGAGCAATGGGCCCCGGGCCTGCCCTTCTCCCCGGCTGCCCGGCCCTGCCTCCCCTTCAGCCTCCTCTGTCCCACATGCCTGCCACAGCCTGGGGGCGGGAGGGGGGCTCACTCCCACGGCAGCCCTGAGCTGGGTGCACCAGGGCTGGGTGTGAATGTTCACGAGGCCCTGCTGCCCTCTGGTGGGCAGCAGCTGACGTGCAGGTGCGGACTCAGCAGTGCGTGCGTGTGTGTACAAAGGCCCTCAGGTACATGCCGTGTGTGTCAGAGCCAGGGACCCTCTCGCGTGGCGGGTGCATGGGTCCATGCCAGGAGCTGTCGCACGCCGGGTGTGCGTGTGTCTGTGCTGCGGGCCCTGTCGCACGCCGGGTGTGCGTGTGTCTGTGCTGCGGGCCCTGTCGCACGCCGGGTGTGCGTGTATCTGTGCTGCGGGCCCTGTCGCACGCCGGGTGTGCGTGTGTCTGTGCTGCGGGCCCTGTCGCACGCCGGGTGTGCGTGTGTCTGTGCTGCGGGCCCTGTCGCACGCCGGGTGTGCGTGTGTCTGTGCTGCGGGCCCTGTCGCACGCCGTGTGTGTGTGCGTCTGTGCTGCGGGCCCTGTCGCACGCCGGGTGTGCGTGTGTCTCTGCTGCGGGCCCTGTCGCACGCCGGGTGTGCGTGTGTCTGTGCTGCGGGCCCTGTCGCACGCCGGGTGTGCGTGTGTCTGTGCTGCGGGCCTGTCGCACGCCGGGTGTGCGTGTGTCTGTGCTGCGGGCCCTGTCGCACGCCGGGTGTGTGTGTGTCTCTGTTGCGGGCCCTGTCGCACGCCGGGTGTGAGTGTGTCTGTGCTGCGGGCACTGTCGCACGCCGGGTGTGCGTGTGTCTGTGCTGCGGGCCCTGTCGCACGCCGGGTGTGCGTGTCTGTGCTGCGGGCCCTGTCGCACGCCGGGTGTGCGTGTGTCTGTGCTGCGGGCCCTGTCGCACGCCGGGTGTGTGTGTGTCTCTGCTGCGGGCCCTGTCGCACGCCGGGTGTGCGTGTGTCTGTGCTGCGGGCCCTGTCGCACGCCGGGTGTGCGTGTGTCTGTGCTGCGGGCCCTGTCGCACGCCAGGGGTGCGTGTGTCTGTGCTGCGGGCCCTGTCGCACGCCGTGTGTGTGTGTGTCTCTGCTGCGGGCCCTGTCGCACGCCGGGTGTGCGTGTATCTGTGCTACGGGCCCTGTCGCACGCCGGGTGTGCGTGTGTCTCTGCTGTGGGCCCTGTCGCACGCCGGGTGTGCGTGTGTCTGTGCTGCGGGCCCTGTCGCACGCCGGGTGTGCGTGTGTCTGTGCTGCGGGCCCTGTTGCATGCCGGGTGTGCGTGTGTCTGTGCTGCGGGCCCTGTTGCACGCCGGGTGTGTGTGTGTCTCTGCTGCGGGCCCTGTCGCACGCCGGGTGTGAGTGTGTCTGTGCTGCGGGCCCTGTCGCACGCCGGGTGTGCGTGTGTCTGTGCTGCGGGCCCTGTCGCACGCCGGGTGTGCGTGTGTCTGTGCTGCGGGCCCTGTCGCACGCCGGGTGTGCGTGTGTCTGTGCTGCGGGCCCTGTCGCACGCCGGGTGTGCGTGTGTCTGTGCTGCGGGCCCTGTCGCACGCCGGGTGTGCGTGTGTCTGTGCTGCGGGCCCTGTCGCACGCCGGGTGTGCGTGTGTCTGTGCTGCGGGCCCTGTCGCACGCCGGGTGTGCATGTGTCTGTGCTGCGGGCCCTGTTGCACGCCGGGTGTTTTCCTCGCTGTTCTCCTCCCCTGCAGTTTCCTCCCAGCTGCTTCCTGCTGCCCGCATCCCCCTGGCCCCCCCTTGTGCTCCTTCCCTCTCCTGGGGGGGGCTGGGAACTCCCCCTGCTCTGCCCCTCCCCCGTCACTCCTCACCCTCCCCAGCTGGGCACCATGCAGATGAGCCCCCCGCCATGGCGAGCCCGCCAGGTGGTGCCAGGTAGGGGTGGGGACGGGAGCCGGGGCAGGCTCCCTGCACAGACAGCCTGGCCCCTGGCACTGTTCACGGCCGGCCCGGCCCTACCCAGCAGGGGGAGCTGTGGGGCAGGGCTCCGGCTGTGGGGAGGGGCTGCCCATGTGGGGAGTGCACTGGCTTTGGGGGATGCTAGCTGTGGGGCACCGGCTGTCTGGGGCTGGCTATGTGGGGGGGGCTGGCTGTGAGGTGGGGGACTGGCTATGGGGGGGACTGGCTGTGAGGTGGGGGCTGGCTGTGAGGTGGGGGGCTGGCTATGGGGGGGACTGGCTGTGAGTGGGGGCTGGCCATGCGGGGACTGGCTATGGGGGGGACTGGCTGTGAGGTGGGGGCTGGCTATGGGGGGGCTGGCTGTGAATGGGGCTGGCCATGCGGGGGACTGGCTATGGGGGGGGCTGGCTGTGAGATGGGGGCTGGCTATGGTGGGGGCTGGCTGTGAGGTGGGGGCTGGCATGGGGGGGACTGGCTGTGAGGTGGGGGCTGGCTGTGAGGTGGGGGGCTGGCTATGGGGGGGACTGGCTGTGAGGTGGGGGCTGGCTATGGTGGGGGCTGGATGTGAGGTGGGGGGCTGGCTATGGGGGGCTGGCTGTGAGGTGGGGGCTGGCTATGGTGGGGGCTGGCCATGGGGGGGACTGGCTGTGAGGTGGGGGGCTGGCTATAGGGGGGTTGGCTGTGAGGTGGGGGCTGGCTATGGTGGGGGCTGGCCATGGGGGGGACTGGCTGTGAGGTGGGGGCTGGCCATGCGGGGGACTGGCTATGGGGGGGGCTGGCTGTGAGGTGGGGGGGTTGGCTGTGAGGTGGGGGCTGGCTATGAGGTGGGTGACTGGCTATGGGGGGGACTGGCTGTGTGGTGGGGGGCTGGCTATGGGGGGGACTGGCTGCGTGGTGGGGGCTGGCTGTGAGGTGGGGGACTGGCTATGGGGAGGACTGGCTGTGAGGTGGGGGCTGGCTGTGAGGTGGGGGACTGGCTATGGGGGGGACTGGCTGTGTGGTGGGGGGCTGGCTATGGGGGGGACTGGCTGTGTGGTGGGGGGCTGGCTGTGAGGTGGGGGACTGGCTATGGGGAGGACTGGCTGTGAGGTGGGGGCTGGCTGTGAGGTGGGGGACTGGCTATGGGGGGGACTGGCTGCGTGGTGGGGGCTGGCTGTGAGGTGGGGGGCTGGCTGTGAGGTGGGGGCTGGCTATGGGGGGGACTGGCTGTGTGGTGGGGGGGTGGCTGTGAGGTGGGGGCTGGCTATGGGGGGGGACTGGCTGTGAGGTGGGGGCTGGCTGTGAGGTGGGGGCTGGCTATGGGGGGACTGGCTGTGTGGTGGGGGGGTGGCTGTGAGGTGGGGGGCTGGCTATGGGGGGGGCTGGCTGTGAGGTGGGGGCTGGCTGTGAGGTGGGGGGCTGGCTATGGGGGGGGCTGGCTGTGAGGTGGAGGCTGGCTATGGGGGGGACTGGCTGTGTGGTGGGGGGGTGGCTGTGAGGTGGGGGCTGGCTATGGGGGGGGCTGGCTGTGTGGTGGGGGGTGGCTGTGAGGTGGGGCTGGCTATGGGGGGGGGCTGGCTGTGTGGTGGGGGGGTGGCTGTGAGGTGGGGGCTGGCTATGGGGGGGACTGGCTGTGTGGTGGGGGGGTGGCTGTGAGGTGGGGGCTGGCTATGGGGGGGGGCTGGCTGTGTGGTGGGGGGGTGGCTGTGAGGTGGAGGCTGGCTATGGGGGGGGCTGGCTGTGTGGTGGTGGGGTGGCTGTGAGGTGGGAGGCTGGCTATGGGGGGGGCTGGCTGTGAGGTGGAGGCTGGCTATGGGGGGGGCTGGCTGTGAGGTGGGGGGCTGGCTATGGGGGGGACTGGCTGTGTGGTGGGGGGGTGGCTGTGAGGTGGGGGGCTGGCTATGGGGGGGCTGGCTGTGAGGTGGGGGGGTGGCTGTGAGGTGGGGGCTGGCTATGGGGGGGGCTGGCTGTGAGGTGGGGGCTGGCTGTGAGGTGGGCTGGCTGTGTGGTGGGGGGGTGGCTGTGAGGTGGGGGGCTGGCTGTGAGGTGGGGGCTGGCTGTGAGGTGGGGGCTGGCTATGGGGGGGACTGGCTGTGAGGTGGGGGCTGGCTGTGAGGTGGGGGCTGGCTATGGGGGGGACTGGCTGTGTGGTGGGGGACTGGCTGTGAGGTGGGGGCTGGCTATGGGGGGGACTGGCTGTGTGGTGGGGGGGTGGCTGTGAGGTGGGGGGCTGGCTATGGGGGGGGCTGGCTGTGAGGTGGGGGCTGGCTATGGGGGGGCTGGCTGTGAGGTGGGGGCTGGCTGTGAGGTGGGGGCTGGCCATGGGGGGGGCTGGCTGTGAGGTGGGGGCTGGCTATGGGGGGGGCTGGCTGTGAGGTGGGGGCTGGCTGTGAGGTGGGGGCTGGCTATGGGGGGGGCTGGCTGTGAGGTGGGGGGCTGGCTATGGGGGGGGCTGGCTATGAGGGGGTCTGGCTATGGGGGGGGCTGGCTGTGAGGTGGGGGCTGGCCATGGGGGGGCTGGCTGTGAGGTGGGGGGGTGGCTGTGAGGTGGGGGCTGGCTATGGGGGGGGCTGGCTGTGAGGTGGGGGGTGGCTGTGAGGTGGGGGCTGGCTATGGGGGGGGCTGGCTGTGAGGTGGGGGCTGGCTGTGAGGTGGGCTGGCTGTGTGGTGGGGGGGTGGCTGTGAGGTGGGGGCTGGCTGTGAGGTGGGGGCTGGCTGTGAGGTGGGGGGCTGGCTATGGGGGGGACTGGCTGTGAGGTGGGGGCTGGCTGTGAGGTGGGGGCTGGCTATGGGGGGGACTGGCTGTGAGGTGGGGGCTGGCTATGGGGGGGACTGGCTGTGTGGTGGGGGGGTGGCTGTGAGGTGGGGGGCTGGCTATGGGGGGGCTGGCTGTGAGGTGGGGGCTGGCTGTGAGGTGGGGGCTGGCTATGGGGGGGCTGGCTGTGAGGTGGGGGCTGGCTATGGGGGGGCTGGCTGTGAGGCGGGGGGCTGGCTATGGGGGGGGGCTGGCTGTGAGGTGGGGGCTGGCTATGGGGGGCTCTGGCTGGTTCCGGGGGGGTATTTTTAGCCTGGGTTTCAGTAAATTGGAGGCTGTTTTTAACCCAGCTAAAAATGCGAAAGGGAAACAAATAGGAGAAGTGAAAGTGCTGGCGGGGGGGGGGGGGGGGGGGGGCTCTGGCGGGCCCTGCCCCCCGGCCCGGGGCCGTGTTCTCTCTCACACCCGCACACACACGTGCGCACTCGGCAGGGCCCAGCCCCCACAGGGGCGACAGGCCCGTGTCAGGGCCGCGCTGCCCGGGGCTCAGGCTGGGCCCTGCGGGCGCGGTGGCAGGCGGTTCCTCAGGCCAGGGGCCGGCGGGGCAGGGCTGGGCCGCAGCCCCAGGGAGCCCCAGGGAGCAGAGCCGGATGGGGGGGGCTGGGGCCGCCCCAGCTAGGGAAGGGCACAGCTTGCGGGACGGGGCCCCCTGGAGCCCCCACCCTGTTGTGCCCCAGTCCCCCCATAACCCGCCCGTCCCTGCCCCCAGCACCCAGCCGCGGGCCCCTCCTCCCACTGTGACCTCCGGGCCCCACGGCTCAGCCCCCGGGATCCCCGGCACGGAGCCCCCCCCGCCTGGTGACTCAGTCCCTATGCAAATGAGGCAGCATGCAGCTCCTGGCAGCCCGGGGCTGCGGGCCGGGCAGGGCGCCCGGGGCCGGCCGGCGCGCGAGGACGGGCTGAGCGCGCCCGCCAGGAGGTAACCCCCGGGCCTCGGGGGCAGGGCGGGCCGGGGGCCGGGGCTTGGGGCACCCCACATGCGGGTCAGCGGGGCGGGGCTCTGCTGGGGGGGCCAGGCGGGAGACAGCCCAGGGCCCGTCCCCCCGGACAGTCCACTGCCGGACCCACCTCAGGGCTGGTGGCCCCTAAAGGGGGCAGGCCTCATGTCCCATTCCCTGCCCCCCCCCCCCCCACGCTCGGCCCCACCTGTCCCCCCACCTGCAGGCCCAGCTGCAGACCTGCCACCGCGGAGCCAGCGGGGCCCGGCACAGAAGGGACTGGGAGCCGGGACGCCTGGGTTCTCTCCTGGCTCTAGGAGGGGAGTGGGGCCCAGTGGTTAGGGGCGGGGGAGCCGGGACGCCTGGGTTCTCTCCTGGCTCTAGGAGGGGAGTGGGGCCCAGTGGTTAGGGGCGGGGGAGCCGGGACGCCTGGGTTCTCTCCTGGCTCTAGGAGGGGAGTGGGGCCCAGTGGTTAGGGGCGGGGGAGCCAGGACGCCTGGGTTCTCTCCTGGCTCTAGGAGGGGAGTGGGGCCCAGTGGTTAGGGGCGGGGGAGCCAGGACGCCTGGGTTCTCTCCTGGCTCTAGGAGGGGAGTGGGGCCCAGTGGTTAGGGGCGGGGGAGCCAGGACGCCTGGGTCCCATTCATCACTCCCCTTCTCTCTAGAAATAAGAATGTCTAAACCCCTGGAGCTGGAGAAGGTGCGAGTGGAGCTGCATGGGGAGCATACAGGTACTGCCGGCGCCCCAGCTACGGCTGCCCCCCGGCGCCCCGGCTACGGCTGCCCCCCGGCGCCCCGGCTACGGCTGCCCCCCTGGCGCCCCGGCTACGGCTGCCCCCTGGCGCCCCGGCTACGGCTGCCCCCTGGCGCCCCGGCTACGGCTGCCCCCCGGTGCCCCGGCTACAGCTGCCCCCCGGCGCCCCGGCTACGGCTGCCCCCCGGCGCCCCAGCTATGGCTGCCCTCCCTGGTGCTCCGGCTATGGCTGCCCCCCGGTGCCCCGGCTACGGCTGCCCCCTGGCGCCCCAGCTATGGCTGCCCACCGGCGCCCCAGCTACGGCTGCCCCCTGGCGCCCCAGCTATGGCTGCCCCCCGGTGCCCCAGCTATGGCTGCCCCCCGGCGCCCCGGCTACGGCTGCCCCCCGGCGCCCTGCTGGGGCTGCCCCCTGACCCCCTGCAGGGTCACTCAGCCAACCTGGGGGTGTCTCCCCCCAACGGAGCTGGCGAAGGGGGTCAGGAACGAGGCCCTTAGCAGGCCCTGCGGGTGCCCTGGTTGGGGGGGGGCAGTGTGAGGGTGCAGCCCTGGGGTGGGGGTTGTGAGGGTTTGATCCCTGCTGGGGGGGATAAAGGGTCATTTTCTCTCTTCTTCCAGACACAGAACGAAACGGCCCCGACACAAACCACCAGGTAAGTAAGGGGGGGGGGCGTGGGGAGAGTCTGGGGGGCAGTGCAGTGTTCGGGGGGAGGAGAGGCCGTGGGGGGGGGCGGTGCAGTGTCCGGGGGGAGGAGAGGCTGTGGGGGGGGGGGCGGTGCAGAGTCCAGGGGGAGGAGAGGCCGTGGGGGGCGGTGCAGGGTCCTGGGGCAGGAGAGGCCGCAGGGGGGGCGCTGCGGGGTCCGGGGGGAGGAGAGGCTGTGGGGGGGGGGCGGTGCAGAGTCCAGGGGGAGGGGAGGCCGTGGGGGGCGGTGCAGGGTCCTGGGGGAGGAGAGGCCATGGGGGGGGCGGTGCAGTGTCCAGGGGGAGGAGAGGCCGTGGGGGGGGGGCGGTGCAGGGTCCTGGGGCAGGAGAGGCCGCAGGGGGGGCGCTGTGGGGTCCGGGGGAGAGTCCGGGGGGGCCGTGCAGGTGGGGGGAGCGTGGGGGGGATACGAGGGCACGGAAACGTCCCCACCCCCCGCTGACTCGGGGCCTCCCGTCTGTGGCAGACCCAGCAGAGCAAAGTGGCTCCGTTCTCCCCGGCCCCCACCGGCCCCAGCCCCAAGGTGAGCGCCGCGCCTGGGGGGGGCGGGCCGTGCCGGTTCCCAGGGTTTCCAGCCCCCGCCGTTCCTGTTTTCGCGCGGTCGGCTGGCTGCGGGCGATGACTCAAGGGGTGGGGGTGGGGGGAAATCCCGGGGCCCCCGGGGCGGCAGCAAAACAGGAAGCGGCTCAGCGGGAGGGGGGAACGCAGGCGGGCGCCCCGCCCCCGGGCAGGGCCGCTGAACCCCTCGGAGATCCTCAGGCGCTGCCGATGCCCAGCCCTGCCCCCCGCCCGCCCCGGAGCCGAGCCAGGTCCGTGGGGGGGGCGGGGGGAGCAGCTCAGACTGGCCGAGGGCCACAAGTCCCCCCCTCCTACCCCTGACCTCCCTCTGACCCCACCAATCCCCCCTCTGAGCCCTGCCCCCTGCCAGACCTCTGCCCCTGAGCCCCCTCTCCTCTCCCCCAGATCAAGGCCGAGGACCCCCCAGCCCTGCCTCCAGCTCCAGCGCCCGGCCCCCCTGCCCAGCAGCCGCACCTGCCCCAGGCCCAGCTCATGTTAGCCGGCAGCCAGCTGGCCGGGGTGAGTGGGGGCCCTAGTGGGGGGAGCACGGGCCCTTTCCCCTTCAGGGCAAGGGCTCACTGGCTTGGGGGTGGGCAAGGAATGGGGGGTGGCCCCAGGGCGAGGGGCTGGGGAATGGGTCCCGGGCTTGTTCGGGGGGGGGTCCCAGGTGGGTTCCCGCGCACTGGTGGGGGGCGGGGGCTGCTTTGCTGCTCGCTGGCGCTGCTGGGGGGACGCGCTGGGACTAACCTGCTGCTTCCCCTCCCCCCGGCCCCCCGGCCCCCCAGCTGACGGCCCTGATGCCGGCCCAGCAGCAGCTCCTCCTGCAGCAGGCCCAGGCGCAGCTCCTGGCCGCGGCCGTGCAGCAATCCAGTGCGGCCGCTGCAGCTAACGCGGCAGCCAGCCAGCCGCTGGGGGGGGAGGCGCCCCAGAGCCAGCCGCAAACGCCGCAGCTTGCGCTGTCACAGCCCATCCAGCTCACTGCGCAGGTAAGGGACCGGGCACCGCGGGGCCGCGCTGCACTGGGCCTGGCATTGCTGCCTGGCACTGGCCACTGCGGGGCTGGCACTGGGCACTGCGGGGGTGTCACTGGGCACTGCGGGGCTGGCACTGGGCACTGCAGGGCTGGCACTGGGCACTGCGCGGGTGTCACTGGGCACTGCGGGGCTGGCACTGGGCACTGCGGGGCTGTCTCTGGGCACTGCGGGGCTGGCACTGGGCACTGCGGGGGTGTCACTGGGCACTGCAGGGCTGTCATGGCATCATTGCGGGGGTGTCCCTTCGCTCTGGGCACCATGGGGCCATCGCTGCACTGGGCACTGTGGGGGTGTCACTGCATCACTCTGGGCAGCACGAGGCGTCACTGCATTGTGCTTGACATTGCAGACACTCACTGCATCATTCGTTGCATGACGGGTCACTGTATTGTGCTGGGTGCTCAGCACAGTGGGGGACACTGCACCGGGCACTGCGGGAATCTGTGTGTGTGTCACTGCACCAAGCACTGCAGGAATCTGTGTGTCACTGCACTGGGCACTGCGGGAATCTGTGTGTCACTGCACCAAGTACTGTGGGAATCTGTGTGTGTCACTGCACCGGGCACTGCGGGATTCTGTGTGTCACTGCACCAAGTACTGCGGGAATCTGTGTGTGTCACTGCACTGAGCACTGCGGGAATCTGTGTGTCACTGCACCAAGTACTGCGGGAATCTGTGTGTGTCACTGCACTGAGCACTGTGGGAATCTGTGTCACTGCACCGGGCACTGCGGGAAACTGTGTGTCACTGCACCGAGTACTGCGGGAATCTGTGTGTCACTGCATCAGACACTGTGTGTGTGTGACTGCACCATGCGGGCCACCATAGGTGGGGGGAGCTGTCACTGGCCATGCACTGGGGCTGCGCTGAGGCTCTGGGCAGCACAGTGTGCTGGGCCCTGCCCCCCATCTGCCCCCTGACTCTCGCTCTGTCTCAGGACATCCAGCAGCTCCTTCAGCTCCAGCAGCTGGTACTTGTTCCCGGGCATCACCTCCAGCCGCCCACCCAGTTCCTGCTGCCACAGGCCCAGCAAGGACAGCAAGGTACGTCTCCCCAGCACCCTGCCCCCCAGCGCCCTGCCCCCCCAGCGTCCTGTCTCCCCAGCGTCCTGCCCCCCCAGCGCCCTGCCCCCCCAGCGCCCTGCCCCCCAGCGTCCTGCCCCCCTGCCCCCCTGCCCTGCCCCCCCAGCACCCTTCCCCCCAGCGTCCTGCCCCCCCATCACCCTGCCCTCCAGTGCCCTGCCCCCCAGTGCTCTGCCCCCAGCACCCTGCCCCCATCATCCTGTCTCCCCAGCGCCCTGCCCCCATCAACCTGCCCCCCAACGTTCTGTCTCCCCAGAGTTCTGCCCCCCAGCACCCTGCCCCCCATCACCCTGCCTCCCCAGTGCCCTGACCCCCCAGCACCCTGCCTTCCCAGCGCCCTGCCCCCCCAGCACCCTGCCCCCCCCCATCATCCTGCCTCCCCAGTGCCCTGCCCCCCAGCGCCCTGTCACCCCAGCACCATGCTCTGATTCACCCTTCCCCCCAGTGCCCTGCCGCCATACCCCGCCCCCCAGCACCCTGCCCCCCAGTACTCTGCCTCCTGTGCCTTGCCCCCCCAGCACCCTGACCCCTTGTGCCCGGGGGAGGGTCCCCGTCTGCCTGGCCCCCCACCCCCAGCAAGCCCTGGCGGGGGCGGGGCACCTGGCCTGACCCTCTCTCCTCCCCTGCAGGGCTGCTCCCGGCACCTAATCTCTTTCAGCTACCTCAGCAAAGCCCAGGGGGGCTCCTGTCGGCCCCCCCCCGCGCCGGGCTGCCCGCACAGGTGAGCCACGCAGCCGGCGGGAGGGCTCGCTCTGCCCCGTCCGTCTGTCCGTCTCCCCGCTCGTCCCTTCTCCGACCCCCTGTCCGTCCGTCTGTCCCTCCACCCGGTCCTCCCTTCTCCGACCCCCTGTCCGTTTGTCTGTCCGTCTCCCCATCCCCTGTCCATCTGTCCGTCCCTTCACCCGCTCGTCCCTTCTCTGACCCCCTGACCGTCCATCTGTCCGTCCCTCCACCTATTCGTCCGTTCTCCCACCCCTTGTCCGTCCATCTGTCCGTCTCCCCAGCCCCCGTCCGTCTTTTCACACCCCCCATCCATCCGTCTGTCTGTCCCTGTCTGTCCCTCCACCCCCATTCATCCATTCACCCACCCTCCATCCGTCCGGCTGTCCATCCCCATCCGTTACCCCCACCCCATCAGTTTGTCTGTCCATCCCCCCACCGCCCATCCATCCCTCTCTTCATCCATCTGTCAGTCCATCTCTGCAGCCCCCCATCCATCCGTCTGCCCATCCCTCCACCCCATTCAGCCATTCCCCCACCCCCTATCCGTCCATTCCTGTCCCTTCCCCCACCTCACATCCATCCGTCTGTCCATCCCTGTCCGTCCCTCCACCCCCATCCATCCGTCTGTCCGTCCCTGTCCATCCCTCCACCCCCATCCATCCGTCCATCTCCCATGCCATCTATCCAGCAGTCTGTCTGTCTGTCCGTCCCTTCACACTCCGTGCATGTCTCCCCCACACCATCCACCTGTCCCTCTGTCCATCCATCTGTCCCCCACTCAGCAGGGGGTGCAGGTCTGCTGGGTGCATGGATCCCCCTGTCTCCTGTCCCCCCCAGCCAGGGACTCGGCCGGGCCTCCCCGAGTCCCACCTCGCGCACCCCCAGCCCCCGAAATGCCTGGAGCCGCCGGCGCCGCCTGAGGAGCCCAGCGACCTGGAGGAACTGGAGCAGTTTGCCCGAACCTTCAAGCAGCGCCGCATCAAACTGGGCTTCACGCAGGTATGGCCCGGGGGGGAGCATGGCCTGGGGGGGTACAGTGGGGGGGGCTGGGCACCTGGGTCCTCCCGGCTGGGGGGAGGGGAGCGCGGCCTGGGGGGTACAGTGGGGGGGGCTGGGCACCTGGGTCCTCCCGGGTGGGGGGAGGGGAGCGCGGCCTGGGGGGGTACAGTGGGGGGGCTGGGCATCTGGGTCCTCCCGGCTGGGGGGAGGGGAGAGTGGCCTTGGGGGTACAGCAGGGGACGAGGGGGGGGGCTGGGCACCCGGACACCTGGGTCCTTCCTGGTTGGGGGAGGGGAGCACGGCCTGGGGGGTACAGTGGGGGAGACTGGGCACCTGAGTCCTCCCGGGTGGGGGGAGGGGAGCGCAGCCTGGAGGGTACAGCGAGGGAGGGAGGGCTGGGTACCTGGGTCCTCCCAGGTGGGGGGAGGGGAGCATGGTCTGGGGGGTACAGTGCGGGAGGGGGGGCTGGGCACCTGGGTCCTCCTGGGTGGGGGGAGGGGAGCACGGTCTGGGGGGTACAGCGGGGGGGCTGGGCACCCGGACACTTGGGTCCTCTCCCGGCTCTGATTGGGGAGTGGAGCCTAGTGGTTGGAGCAAGGGACTGGGCTCCGCTCTCTGGAGCTGCCTGGCCCTGCCACAGCCCAGGGAGGAGCCCCCAGGTCGGATGGGCGAGAGACGCCAAAGTGCGCCCAGACGCCTCCTCTTGGCCCTGCCAAAGGGCCCCACCCCAGCCAGAGCCTCACTGCCCTGCCCCTCTATCCTACCCCCCCCGAGCCCCTCGGTCCCGCCCCCGCCGTGGGCGTTTGGCCATGTGCCCGGGGAGCTGATGTGCTGCACAGAACAAAATTCATTGCGCACGCAGGTGAGGTACCAGGCGCTGGGAGGGGCGTGGGGCCTAGTGGTTACAACGGGAGGTGCAAACCAGGGGTCTCCCCTGGCTCTGGGATGGGGGGCAGCCCTTGGGGGGAGCCCGGGCTGTCTTGGAGGGGCCCTGCGGCTGACTCTGCCCCCTAGGGCGACGTGGGGCTGGCCATGGGGAAGCTGTACGGGAACGATTTCAGCCAGACGACCATCTCCCGCTTCGAGGCCCTGAACCTCAGCTTCAAGAACATGTGCAAGCTGAAACCGCTGCTGGAGAAATGGCTCAACGACGCCGGTGAGGGGCAGGGGGCTGGCTGGGCTCTGAGGGGCGGCACGGGGCAGGGAGAACCAGGAGGGGGGCAGGACGCAGGTCTCCCCACACTCCGAGAAGGGAGTAGGGCCCAGTGGTTAGAGCGGGACTGGGGGGCAGGACTCAGGTCTCCCCTGGCCCTGGGAAGGCAGTGGGGCCCAGTGGTTAGAGGAGGGTGGGGGGCAGGACTCAGGTCTCCCCCGGCCCTGGGAAGGCAGTAGGGCCCAGTGGTTAGAGCGGGACTGGGGGGCAGGACTCAGGTCTCCCCCGGCCCTGGGAAGGCAGTGGGGCCCAGTGGTTAGAGGAGGGTGGGGGGCAGGACTCAGGTCTCCCCCGGCCCTGGGAAGGCAGTGGGGCCCAGTGGTTAGAGGAGGGTGGGGGGCAGGACTCAGGTCTCCCCCGGCCCTGGGAAGGCAGTGGGGCCCAGTGGTTAGAGGAGGGTGGGGGGCAGGACTCAGGTCTCCCCCGGCCCTGGGAAGGCAGTGGGGCCCAGTGGTTAGAGGAGGGTGGGGGGCAGGCCTCAGGTCTCCCCCGGCCCTGGGAAGGCAGTGGGGCCCAGTGGTTAGAGGAGGGTGGGGGCAGGACTCAGGTCTCCCCCGGCCCTGGGAAGGCAGTGGGGCCCAGTGGTTAGAGGAGGGTGGGGGGCAGGACTCAGGTCTCCCCCGGCCCTGGGAAGGCAGTGGGGCCCAGTGGTTAGAGGAGGGTGGGGGGCAGGCCTCAGGTCTCCCCCGGCCCTGGGAAGGCAGTGGGGCCCAGTGGTTAGAGGAGGGTGGGGGGCAGGCCTCAGGTCTCCCCCGGCCCTGGGAAGGCAGTGGGGCCCAGTGGCAGGGGAGGGGGACGGTGGGGGTGGGGGTAGAAGCTGAGTGACCGGTCTGTGCCCCCCAGAGACCATGTCGGTGGACTCGACCCTCCCCAGCCCCAACCAGCTGAGCAGCCCCAGCCTGGGCTTTGACGGGCTGCCAGGCCGGCGCCGCAAGAAACGGACCAGCATCGAGACCAACGTGCGCTTTGCCCTGGAGAAGAGCTTTCTCGCGGTGAGCCCCCCATAGCTCCCTCAGGGCCCCCCGCTCCCCTCCGGAGAGACCCCCGCCCTGCGCCTCCTGGAGAGACCCCCGTCCTGCCCCCCTCCGGAGAGACCCCTGCCCTGCCCCCCTCCGGAGAGACCCCCGCCCTGCGCCTCCTGGAGAGACCCCCGCCCTGCCCCCCTCCGGAGAGACCCCCACCCTGCGCCTCCTGGAGAGACCCCCGCCCTGCCCCCCTCCGGAGAGACCCCCGCCCTGCGCCTCCTGGAGAGACCCCCGCCCTGCCCCCCTCCGGAGAGACCCCCACCCTGCGCCTCCTGGAGAGACCCCCGCCCTGCGCCTCCTGGAGAGACCCCTGCCCTGCCCCCCTCCGGAGAGACCCCCGCCCTGCGCCTCCTGGAGAGACCCCCGCCCTGCCCCCCTCCGGAGAGACCCCCGCCCTGCGCCTCCTGGAGAGACCCCCGCCCTGCCCCCCTCCCCCCTCCGGAGAGACCCCCGCCCTGCCCCCCTCCACCCTGCCTCCTGCCCCCGCCCTGCCCCCCTCCGGAGAGACCCCCACCCCTGCCCCCCCCTGCCCCCCTCCGGAGAGACCCCCACCCTGCGCCTCCTGGAGAGACCCCCCCACCCTGCCCCCCCCCTCCCCACCCTGCGCCTCCTGGAGAGACCTCCCCTCTGCCCCCCCTGGAGAGACCCCTGCCCTGCCCTGCCCCCCTCCGGAGAGACCCCCACCCTGAGCCTCCTCATTCCACGAGGAATAACCGTTAATCCGAACTAAGGACTTAGTCCGAATTCCCGTGTCACTGCGTAGTCCGGACTAAGGGCATTTGGAAACGGCGACCGGCCGGGAACATGCAAATGAAGCCCAGGGTGTTTAAATCCCAGGCTGGATTTGCAAGTTGGAAAGCCCACATGAGCCTCCCTAGTTCGGACTCGGGGCTAGTGTAGACAGACCCATGGGGGTCTTGGGCTCATCTTGTAGGTGCCTCTCTCCGTCGCTCAGCCGAGATCCGGTCTCTGCGCGGTTCCCTCTCTCGCCACGATTCCCGTTCACCCCCAGACCGGCTCCCTGTGAACTCGTCCGCCAGCCCCCGGCCTCCTGGGGGTCCTCTGGCCACCGGTCCTGGAGCCAGGCCTCAGGCTGGGCGGGCAGGCTCCATGAACTGCTCCGGCATCATCAGCTTTCGCAGCTCCTCTGCGGCCTGGGCCCCGCCCCGCACACCCACTTGCGGCAGGATTGCGCAGGCGGGAGGCCAGATCCACATGGGTCTCCCTTGGCCCCTTCTGCAGCCCCCAGAACTTCCTCCTGTACATCTCGGGGGTCAGCCCGGACTGTGCAGCAGGGCCTCCTTGACTCGGCTGTAATCCCCTGGCTGTAGGTCCTCCAGCTGACTGAGCACTCCGGCCGCCTCCTGGCTCAGTGCGGGGATGAGCTCCTGCAGCCGGTCCGCTGGGGGATCTGGTGGAGCTCACAGGCCCGCTCAGAGGGGCTGAGGAACCGCCCACGTCCCCCACGTCTTTCCATTGGGCCGACACGAGCGTCTCCGAGCGTCTGGCCGCCCCGGGCCCCCTGGGGTCCTCCCCCTCAGCGCAGCCGGGCCCCTCAGCTCCTCCGCTCTGCAGGGCAGCTCATGCGGCCACGGCCTCTCGGTCCAGGAGCTTCTTCTTAGTCCTGGACTTCCAATTCCTTCATCCGCAGCTCGATCTCCAGCCGCCGCAGCCCTGGACCCTGCCCTGGCAGAGCGTGGCCCAATGGGCACCGCGTCTCCAGCGGGCACCAGCCCTCCCGCCGGTCTGCGAGCCTGAGACGCTCCCCGGGGGGTCTGGCTGCTCCCCGCTGGGACAGGATCCAGGCCCCTGGACGGGTCTTTCTCTTGCAGCCGGGCAATCAGCTGGGCCTTGGTTGCTTTCCCCGCGGGCAGCCCCTCTCCGCACAGCCCCACCAGCTCTGCCCCCAGGAGTCGGGCGCAGGCCATCGCCCCGCCGGTCCCCGGGGTGCAGACTCCCCGGCCGAGTGCTGCAGCGCCCACGACTGCCAGGAACCGCTTCGCTCTGCGCCCCACACGCCTGGCTCCAGGCTCTTCCTTCTACTGTGCCCTGACACTCTCTCCCTCCACGGGTGCAGCGCATCCCACTCCTGACACCAGTGCGATGGCGCGTCGGGTCCCCCCGGATCCTGCAGCCCCGCGGCAGCCAGAACAGGCTCCGCCAGCCGGGAGAACAGGGGGGTTGTTGCTCCCCCGGGCACGGCCCAGCCCAGACGTGACGTGGCCACAGGAGTCAGGGCCAGGACGCCCCAGCCCCCTGGAGATGGGTCCCTGGGCCCCTAGACTCCAGCCCCTCCTTAGTCTGTCTCCTTCATGGTTCCAGCCCAAGACTGCCCCCCCCCCCCCACACTCCCTTCCTTGGTTCCCTCCCTTCCCCTAACCGGTCCGGTCACTGTCATGGGGCCCGCCAGGCCCCCCCCCCCACCCCCTGCTCACACAGCCACCAGTGGGGTCGCCCCCAGGCCAAGCCCAGCAAGCAGCCAGGGCCTGACACTACCTCAGACCCCCCCCCCCGGACCTCAGGGAGAAACCCACAACTCAGGAGCCCAGGCTGATCCCCAGCTCACTGACACCCCGAGACCCACAGGGAGACCCCCCCATGACCCCAACGCTGCCTGTTTGTAGCTGTGGAATGGTGCAGGCGGCTCAACAGCTGGAGGGACCATCTCCTTCATCCCCGTCTCCCCACGGCCCCCAGCGCCCCACGCTGCCCGTCCCCCCGCGGCTCCCAGCGCCCCACGCTGCCCGTCCCCCCGTGGCCCCCAGCGCCCCACGCTGCCCGTCCCCCCGCGGCTCCCAGCGCCCCACGCTGCCCGTCCCCCCGTGGACCCCAGCGCCCCACGCTGCCCGTCCCCCCGTGGCCCCCAGCGCCCCACGCTGCCCGTCCCCCCGCGGCTCCCAGCGCCCCACGCTGCCCGTCCCCCCGTGGCCCCCAGCGCCCCACGCTGCCCGTCCCCCCGTGGACCCCAGCGCCCCACGCTGCCCGTCCCCCCGTGGACCCCAGCGCCCCACGCTGCCCGTCCCCCCGTGGACCCCAGCGCCCCACGCTGCCCGTCCCCCCGCGGCTCCCAGCGCCCCACGCTGCCCGTCCCCCCGTGGACCCCAGCGCCCCACGCTGCCCGTCCCCCCGCGGCTCCCAGCGCCCCACGCTGCCCGTCCCCCCGTGGCTCCCAGCGCCCCACGCTGCCCGTCCCCCCGTGGACCCCAGCGCCCCACGCTGCCCGTCCCCCCGTGTCCTCCAGCGCTCCACGCTGCCCGTCCCCCCGCGGCTCCCAGCGCCCCACGCTGCCCGTCCCCCCGCGGCTCCCAGCGCCCCACGCTGCCCGTCCCCCCGTGGACCCCAGCGCCCCACGCTGCCCGTCCCCCCGTGGCCCCCAGCGCCCCACGCTGCCCGTCCCCCCGCGGCCCCAGCGCCCCACGCTGCCCGGCCCCCCGTGGCCCCCAGCGCCCCACGCTGCCCGTCCCCCCGCGGCTCCCAGCGCCCCACGCTGCCCGTCCCCCCGCGGCCCCCAGCGCCCCACGCTGCCCATCGCCCCGCGGCCCCAGCGCCCCACGCTGCCCGTCCCCCCGCGGCTCCCAGCGCCCCACGCTGCCCGTCCCCCCGTGGACCCCAGCGCCCCACGCTGCCCGTCCCCCCGTGGCCCCCAGCGCCCCACGCTGCCCGTCCCCCCGTGGACCCCAGCGCCCCACGCTGCCCGTCCCCCCGCGGCCCCCAGCGCCCCACGCTGCCCGTCCCCCCGTGGCCCCCAGCGCCCCACGCTGCCCGTCCCCCCGTGGACCCCAGCGCCCCACGCTGCCCGTCCCCCCGTGGCCCCCAGCGCCCCACGCTGCCCGTCCCCCCGTGTCCTCCAGCGCCCCACGCTGCCCGTCCCCCCGCGGCCCCCAGCGCCCCACGCTGCCCGTCCCCCCGCGGCCCCCAGCGCCCCACGCTGCCCATCGCCCCGCGGCCCCCAGCGCCCCACGCTGCCCGTCCCCCCGCGGCCCCAGCGCCCCACGCTGCCCGTCCCCCCGCGGCCCCAGCGCCCCACGCTGCCCGTCCCCCCGCGGCCCCAGCGCCCCACGCTGCCCGTCCCCCCGCGGCCCCCAGCGCCCCACGCTGCCCGTCGCCCCGCGGCCCCCAGCGCCCCACGCTGCCCGTCCCCCCGCGGCCCCAGCGCCCCACGCTGCCCGTCCCCCCGCGGCCCCAGCGCCCCACGCTGCCCGTCCCCCCGCGGCCCCAGCGCCCCACGCTGCCCATCGCCCCGCGGCCCCAGCGCCCCACGCTGCCCATCGCCCCGCCCGGCCCCCAGCGCCCCACGCTGCCCGTCAGCGCCCCCGCGCCCGCCCCCCCCCAGCGCCCCACGCTGCCCGTCGCCCCGCGGCCCCAGCGCCCCACGCTGCCCGTCCCCCCGCGGCCCCAGCGCCCCACGCTGGCCCCAGCGCCCCACGCTGCCCGTCCCCCCCCCCGCAGCCCCAGCGCCCCACGCTGCCCGTCCCCCCGCGGCCCCAGCGCCCCACGCTGCCCGTCCCCCGCGGCCCCAGCGCCCCACGCTGCCCATCGCCCCCCGCGGCCCCCAGCGCCCCACGCTGCCCGTCCCCCCGCGGCCCCAGCGCCCCACGCTGCCCGTCCCCCCGCGGCTCCTAGCGCCCCACGCTGCCCGTCCCCCCGCGGCCCCAGCGCCCCACGCTGCCCGTCGCCCCGCGGCCCCAGCGCCCCACGCTGCCCGTCCCCCCGCGGCTCCCAGCGCCCCACGCTGCCCGTCCCCCCTCGCCCCCCAGCGCCCCACTCTGCCCGCCCCCCGCCCCCCAGCGCCCCACGCTGCCCGTCTCCCCGCGGCCCCCAGCGCCCCACTCTGCCCGTCCCCCCTCGGCCCCCAGCGCCCCACTCTGCCCGTCCCCCCTCGGCTCCCAGCGCCCCACTCTGCCCGTCCCCCCTCGGCCCCCAGCGCCCCACTCTGCCCGTCCCCCCGCGGCCCCCAGCGCCCCACGCTGCCCGTCTCCCCGCGGCCCCCAGCGCCCCACTCTGCCCGTCCCCCCTCGATCCCCAGCGCCCCACGCTGCCCGTCCCCCCGTGGCCCCGCCCCTCTCTGCCCGTCTCCCCGTGGCCCCGCCCCTCTCTGCCCGTCCCCCCGTGGCCCCGCCCCACGTGGCCTGGCAGGTGCAGCCAAGGGCTCTGCCGGCTCCTCCCCTTCCCTAGTCGGGGGGGGGGAGCCGCTGCTGTGGGCTAGGCCAGGGCGCCCTCTGGCGGGCCTCCGCGGCGCTGCAGCAGCCTTTTCCGGGGGAAAAAATGAAAAAGAAGTGCAGGTCGCTGAGCGTGCGCAGCCGCCTCCCTCGGACCGGCCTCCCTTCCTCCACCGGCCCGTACCGCCCCCCAGAGTGGGACTGGCCCCTTTGTCTTGCGGCCCGGCTGCTAAGTGAGGTCACACCGGGTCCTGTATGGCGCACGGGGAAACTGAGGCACCCACGGGATTCAGTCACACTAGTGAGAAAGTCCCCTACCTCTTCGCACTGTGAGGGGACAAACACTGGGCACAGTGAAATCTCACACAGCGGGGTCATGCGCCTCAAGGGACTGACATCGCAAAAATGATTCCCCTGTACATATACAATGGAGACCTTGGAGTGTCCGAAAACATCCCCTCGGCCCACAGCAAACAGAACGCTGGGAGCCATGAGGACGGGACAGAGAGCACAGCAGAGAATAGCAGATCGCCGCTAGACCGCTCCACGTGGTGCCCATCTTGTGTGCAGCTGTGGTCACCCCATCTGAAAAAAGATCTCTTGGCATTGGAAAGGCTTCAGGAAAGGGCAACAAAAATGCCTCGGGGTATGGACCGGCTGCCATGTGAGGAGAGATTAATAGGACTGGGACTGAGACGACAAAGGGGGATACAATCATGACCGGTGTGGAGGAAATGAATGAAGAAGAGTTCTTTAGTCCTTCCCATAGCACAAGAACTAGGGTCACCCAGTGAGGTGAATAGGCAGCAGGTTTAAAACCAAAGGAAGTGTTTCTTCACACAGTGCACAGTCAACCTGTGGAACTCCTCGCCAGAGGAGGGTGTGAAGGCCAGGACTTTAGCAGGGATCCGGAAAGAGCCAGATAGATTCACGGAGGTGAGGTCCATCAATGGCTGTTAGCCAGGCTGGGCAGGGGGGGTGTCCTTGGCCCCTGTGTGCCAGAGGCTGGGCATGGGTGACGGGTGGGATCACTGGGCAATTCCCCGCTCTGTGCATTCCCTCCGGGGCACCCGGCACGGGCCACTGTTGGGAGGCAGGACACGGCGCTGGATGGACCTTGGGTCTGATCCCGTCTGGCCGCTCTTATGTTCCTCCCCCAGAACCAGAAGCCTACCTCAGAGGAGATCCTGCTGATTGCAGAGCAGCTGAACATGGAGAAGGAGGTGATCCGCGTCTGGTTCTGCAACCGCCGCCAGAAGGAGAAACGCATCAACCCCTGCAGCAGCAGCCCCATGCTGCCCACCCAGGGCAAGCCCCCTGGATACGGCCCCCACATGGTACGTCCCGCCCCCCCGGGTACAGCCCCCACATGGTACGTCCCGCCCCCCCAGGTACGGCCCCCACATGGTACGTCCTGCCCCCCCAGGTACGGCCCCCACATGGTACGTCCCGCCCCCCCGGGTACAGCCCCCACATGGTACGTCCCGCCCCCCCAGGTACAGCCCCCACATGGTACATCCCGCCCCCCCGGGTACGGCCCCCACATGGTACATCCCCCCCCCAGACCCCCCCCCCCCCCCCCCGGGTACAGCCCCCACATGGTACGTCCCGCCCCCCCAGGTACGGCCCCCACATGGTACGTCCCGACCCCCCAGGTACGGCCCCCACATGGTACGTCCTGCCCCCCCAGGTACGGCCCCCACATGGTACGAACCGACCTCCCCAGGGTACGGCCCCCACATGGTACGTCCCGACCCCCCCCCCCCGGGTACGGCCCCCACATGGTACGTCCTGCCCCCCCCCGGTACGGCCCCCACATGGTACGAACCGACCCCCCCGGGTACGGCCCCCACATGGTGCGTCCCGACCCCTAGGTAGGGCCCCCACATGCAGGAGCGGCCCTAGATGAGCTGCCGGCAACTGGCGCCCTGGGGGAAACGCGCGATCGGCGCCCCTGCCCCCAAAGCCCGCGACGGCCGTTTTTCTTGGCGCTCTACACGACCGCCTAGAACGCCTGTATTGACGGGCTGCCATTGCCCACATGGTACGTACCGACCCCCCTGGGGTACAGCCCCCACATGTTACCCCCAGGTAGGGCCCCCACATGGTACGTACCGACCCCCCGGGGTACAGCCCCCACATGTTACATACTTACCCCCAGGTAGGGCCCCCACATGGTACCTACCGACCCCCCAGGGTACAGCCCCCACATGTTACATACTTACCCCCAGGTAGGGCCCCCACATGGTACGTACCGACCCCCCGGGGTACAGCCCCCACATGTTACCCCCAGGTAGGGCCCCCACATGGTACGTACCGACCCCCCGGGGTACAGCCCCCACATGTTACCCCCAGGTAGGGCCCCCACTTGGTACGTACCGATCCCCGGGTACTGCCCCCCCACATAATGCATACTGATCCCTGGGTACTGCCCCCCCACATGGTATGTACCGATCCCCGGGTACTGCCCCCACATAGTGCATACCAATTCCCGGGTACTGCCCCCCCACATAATGCATACTGATCCCTGGGTACTGCCCCCCCACATGGTATGTACCGATTCCCGGGTACTGCCCCCACGTGGTACGTACCAGTCCCAGGGTACATTCCCCACATGGTACGTACTGATTCCTGGGTACAGGCCCCCACATGGTACGTACCATTCCCCAGGTACATCCCCCACATGGTACGTACCAATCCCTGGGTACTGCCCCACATGGTGCATACCAATCCCCAGGTACATCCCCCACATGGTGCGTACCATTCCCCAGGTACATCCCCCACATGGTACGTACCAATCCCTGGGTACTGCCCCACATGGTGCATACCAATCCCCAGGTACATCCCCCACATGGTGCGTACCAATCCCCAGGTACATCCCCCACATGGTGCGTGCTAGTCCCCGGGTGCAACCCCCACATGGTATGTACCAATCCCGGGTACATCCCCCACATGGTGCGTACCAATCCCCGGGTGCAACCCCCACATGGTATGTACCAATCCCGGGTACATCCCCCACATGGTGCATACCAATCCCCGGGTGCAACCCCCACATGGTGCGTACCAATCCCCGGGTGCAACCCTTACATGGTGCGTACCAATCCCCGGGTACATCCCCCACATGGTGCGTACCAATCCCCGGGTGCAACCCCCACATGGTACGTACCAATCCCCGGGTACATCCCCCACATGGTATGTACCAATCCCGGGTACATCCCCCACATGGTGCGTACCAATCCCCGGGTACATCCCCCACATGGTGCGTACCAATCCCCGGGTACTGCCCCCACATGGTGCGTACCAATCCCGGGTACATCCCCCACATGGTGCGTACCAATCCCCGGGTGCAACCCCCACATGGTATGTACCAATCCCAGGTACATCCCCCACATGGTATGTACCAATCCCGGGTACATCCCCCATATGGTGCGTACCAATCCCCGGGTGCAACCCCCACATGGTGCGTACCAATCCCCGGGTGCAACCCCCACATGGTGCGTACCAATCCCCGGGTACTGCCCCCACATGGTGCATACCAATCCCGGGTACATCCCCCACATGGTGCGTACCAATCCCGGGTACATCCCCCACATGGTACGTACCAATCCCGGGTACATCCCCCACATGGTGCGTACCAATCCCGGGTACATCCCCCACATGGTACGTACCAATCCCGGGTACATCCCCCACATGGTACGTACCAATCCCCGGGTACATCCCCCACATGGTATGTACCAATCCCGGGTACATCCCCCATATGGTGCGTACCAATCCCGGGTACATCCCCCATATGGTGCGTACCAATCCCCGGGTGCAACCCCCACATGGTGCGTACCAATCCCCGGGTGCAACCCCCACATGGTGCGTACCAATCCCCGGGTGCAACCCCCACATGGTGCGTACCAATCCCCGGGTACTGCCCCCACATGGTGCGTACCAATCCCGGGTACATCCCCCACATGGTGCGTACCAATCCCGGGTACATCCCCCACATGGTGCGTACCAATCCCGGGTACATCCCCCACATGGTACGTACCAATCCCGGGTACATCCCCCACATGGTGCGTACCAATCCCGGGTACATCCCCCACATGGTGCGTACCAATCCCGGGTACATCCCCCACATGGTACGTACCAGTCTCTGGGCACATCCCCCACATCACCACCGCCAGCTGTCCCATAGGATATACCTTCGCACTATGGTACACTCCCCACCTGGACCTCCACCCTCCTTGCAGCCCCCACATGGTACCTATGTGGCACAGCCTCCCCCCATGGGATGACCCCTGCTACAGCCCTCACGTGGTACATTCTGCTCCTGCCTGTGGGGGTTCCCTGCGCCCCCCAGAGGTGGCCACCTGTCCTCCATTGATCTTGATCCGTCTCTCTCTGGCCAGGTGCCGAGTCCAGGCCCCGGCGTGAATCTCCCGCTCTCTCAGGCTTCCAGCAGTCTGAGCACAACAGGTATGTCCTTGCCTTGTGTTTACATAGGCCCTACCCAAACTCCACTCAGCCAGCAGGGAGACTGAGGCACTGTGTTTACATAGGACCTACAGCAATGGGACCTATTCGGTGGGCGTGACAGAACCAGTGAGGCACTCGTGTTTACATAGGACCTACACAAACTATATCTGACCCACAGGAAGCAGACTGAAGGGAATGTTTGAGGGCCTCTGTTTACGTAGGACCTACCGAAACTCAGCTAGCAGGGGAGACCAAGGCAGTGTGTTTCCCTAGGGCCCGCTGGGCTGAGCCCTCCCTCTGCTGACCCCCTTCCCCATCTCCCCTTTTCTCTTGCAGTGACTACCTTGTCCTCGGCGGTCGGCCCCCTGGCCCCCAGCCGGACGGGGGCGGGTGGGGGGCCTTCCGCCCTCAATTCTGCCACGCCGCCTCCCAGCAACAGCACTAACCCCAGTCCCCAGAGCAGCACCCACCCGGCCATCAGCCTCTCGGGCCTCAACCCCAACACAGGGTAAGCAGCGGGGGGCCGCGACGGGCCCCGGGGGGGGTACAGCACTGGCCCAGGGTAACACGGCGACTGCCCCATGTGGGCAGAGTCTTCCAGTGCCAACGGGCCTGGGGCCAAGGTCACGTAGCGTGGGGAGGCCAGTGGCATGGGGGTGCTGAGGGGGTTCCCCGGCCTAACCTGCACGTCTGGTTTGATTTTCAGAAGCACAGTGCTAGGGGTGAACGCGGGGTTAAACCCGGCACTAATGGCCACCAACCCGCTGGCCACCATCCAAGGTTCGTGGCACGAGCAGGCATGCCGCCATCTGCTCTGCCCGCCGGCCAGCGCCAGCGTGCCTGGTGTGTGCAAGGGTGTGGGTGTGAGTGCAAGGCTGGAGCCAGGGCTGCTTGGAAAAGCAGGGCGAGGAGGCACGTGCATGGGAGCACAAGTGTGACAGGCCAGGAGTGAGTGGAAACTGGCCTTTGTGAGCGTGCGAGGACACCTGAGAGTACAGAGCTTGAAAGGGTGACTAGGCAGTGTGCGTGCAAGGAGAGCAGACGTGCAGAGATCCGTGTGTTTGTGTGAGGGTGAGGAGGGTGCGTGCAAGGCGAGCAGACGTGCAGAGATCCGTGTGTTTGTGTGAGGGTGAGGAGGGTGCGTGCAAGGCGAGCAGATGTGCAGAGATCCGTGTGTTTGTGTGAGGGTGAGGAGGGTGCGTGCAAGGCGAGCAGACGTGCAGAGATCCATGTGTTTGTGTGAGGGTGAGGAGGGTGTGTGCAAGGTGAGCAGACGTGCAGAGATCCATGTGTTTGTGCGAGGGTGAGGAGGGTGCGTGCAAGGAGAGCAGGCATGCAAAGATCCGTGTGTTTGTGCGAGGGTGAGGAGGGTGCGTGCAAGGCGAGCAGACGTGCAGAGATCCGTGTGTTTGTGTGAGGGTGAGGAGGGTGCGTGCAAGGCGAGCAGACGTGCAGAGATCCGTGTGTTTGTGTGAGGGTGAGGAGGGTGCGTGCAAGGCGAGCAGGCGTGCAGAGATCCGTGTGTTTGTGCGAGGGTGAGGAGGGTGTGTGCAAGGCGAGCAGACGTGCAGAGATCCGTGTGTTTGTGCGAGGGTGAGGAGGGTGCGTGCAAGGCGAGCAGACGTGCAGAGATCCGTGTGTTTGTGCGAGGGTCAGGAGGGTGTGTGCAAGGCGAGCAGACGTGCAGAGATCCGTGTGTTTGTGTGAGGAGGGTGCGTGCAAGGCGAGCAGACATGCAGAGATCCGTGTCTTTGTGCGAGGGTCAGGAGGGTGCGTGCAAGGAGAGCAGACGTGCAGAGATCCGTGTCTTTGTGCGAGGGTCCGGAGGGTGCGTGCAAGGAGAGCAGACGTGCAGAGATCAGTGTGTTGGTGCGAGGATCAGGAGGGTGCGTGCAAGGAGAGCAGACGTGCAGAGATCCGTGTGTTGGTGCGAGGGTCAGGAGGGTGCGTGCAAGGAGAGCAGACGTGCAGAGAGCTCCCGGGCCCTGGACCCCCCTTTGTGCTCTCAGGCCCCTCTCCTCATCCTACCCAGCAGAGACCAACCCACACGCCCAGGCCCTGCCCCCAGCCAGGTGCCACCTCCCCCCTCCCTCCCCCCGGGAAGAGCCTTGTTCCTTGCCCAGGCTGGGCAGGGGTGTCTGGGCCAATCCACATGGGGGAGTCAGTGGGAATCGCAGCCCAGCGCAGCCAGGTGGGGACACCAGGTTACAAAGCAGACAGCCCCCCCGCTATGTCACAGTGCGCAAGGAGTGGAGATGTGCAGAGATCCGTGTGTTTGTGCGAGGGTAAGCGCAAGGAGTGGAGATGTGCAGAGATCCGTGTGTTTGTGCGAGGGTAAGTGCAAGGAGTGCAGATGTGCAGAGATCCGCGTGTTTGTGCGAGCGTAAGCACAAGGAGTGGAGATGTGCAGAGATCCGTGTGTTTGTGCGAGCGTAAGCACAAGGAGTGGAGATGTGCAGAGATCCGTGTGTTTGTGCGAGGGTAAGTGCAAGGAGTGGAGATGTGCAGATTGGTGTCCAAGGGTCAGGAGGGAGCGTGCGGGCAAGGAGGGTGAATCTGTGCAGAGATCTGTGTGTTTGTGCAAGGGTGAGGAGGGTGCATGCAAGAAATGGACACGTGCAGAGATCCATGTGTTTGTGCAAGGGTCAGGAGGGTGTGTGCAAGAAGTGGACACGTGCAGAGATCCGTGTGTTTGTGCAAGGGTGAGGAGGGTGAATGCAAGAAGTGGACACGTGCAGAGATCCATGTGTTTGTGCAAGGATGAGGAGGGTGTGTGCAAGAACTGGACACGTGCAGAGATCCGTGTGTTTGTGCAAGGGTGAGGAGGGTGCATGCAAGAAGTGGACACGTGCAGAGATCCATGTGTTTGTGCAAGGATGAGGAGGGTATATGCAAGGACTGGACACGTGCAGAGATCTGTGTGTTTGTGCAAGGGTGAGGAGGGTGTGTGCAAGGACTGGACACGTGCAGAGATCCATGTGTTTGTGCAAGGGTGAGGAGGGTATGTGCAAGGACCGGACACATGCAGAGATCCGTGTGTTTGTGCAAGGATGAGGAGGGTGTGTGCAAGGACTGGACACGTGCAGAGATCCGTGTGTTTGTGCAAAGGTCAGGAGGGTGTGTGCAAGGACTGGACACGTGCAGAGATCCATGTGTTTGTGCAAGGATGAGGAGGGTATATGCAAGGACTGGACACGTGCAGAGATCCGTGTGTTTGTGCAAGGATGAGGAGGGTATGTGCAAGGACTGGACACATGCAGAGATCCGTGTGTTTGTGCAAGGATGAGGAGGGTGTGTGCAAGGACTGGACACGTGCAGAGATCCGTGTGTTTGTGCAAGGATGAGGAGGGTATGTGCAAGGACTGGACACGTGCAGAGATCCGTGTGTTTGTGCAAGGATGAGGAGGGTGTGTGCAAGGACTGGACACGTGCAGAGATCCGTGTGTTTGTGCAAGGATGAGGAGGGTATATGCAAGGACTGGACACGTGCAGAGATCCGTGTGTTTGTGCAAGGATGAGGAGGGTATGTGCAAGGACTGGACACGTGCAGAGATCCGTGTGTTTGTGCAAGGATGAGGAGGGTGTGTGCAAGGACTGGACACGTGCAGAGATCCGTGTGTTTGTGCAAGGATGAGGAGGGTATATGCAAGGACTGGACACGTGCAGAGATCCGTGTGTTTGTGCAAGGATGAGGAGGGTATGTGCAAGGACTGGACACGTGCAGAGATCCGTGTGTTTGTGCAAGGATGAGGAGGGTGTGTGCAAGGACTGGACACGTGCAGAGATCTGTGTGTTTGTGCAGCGATCTGTGTGTGAGGATGAGAAGCGAGTGTGGCTGTGGGGCCAGGCACATGTGTTGTCCTGCCAGGTGAGTGTGCGAGGAGTGTGCGAGGCCGGCCGGTGGCACCCCAGACACCCCCGCCTGCTCATTCAGTCTGGGCCCCCCTCATCCCATCCATGGCCTGTAGCCGGCTGTAGAGCCCAGTAACCATCCATCCCACCCGCTCACTAACCACCCCTCCCTCGCCGTGTCTGTTCTGTGTCATACACACTCGCTGGGGGCAATGGGGCACGGGGATTTCCCCTCTAGGCAGGGCCTGGCCCCTCCAGGGGGGCTGACCCGGGGAAGGGAGGGCGGCCGCTTGGGGGGCAGGGGAGGAACGGGGCGCAGGGCCTGTCCCTTCCAGGGGGGCTGACCCAGGGAAGGGAGGGCGGCCGCTTACGGGGCAGGGTAGGAACGGGGCGCAGGGCCTGTCCCCTCCAGGGGGGCTGACCCAGGGAAGGGAGGGCGGCCGCTTGGGGGGCAGGGGAGGAACGGGGCGCAGGGTCTGTCCCCTCCAGGGGGGCTGACCCAGGGAAGGGAGGGCAGCCGCTTGGGGGGCAGGGGAGGAACGGGGCGCAGGGCCTGTCCCCTCCAGGGGGTCTGACCCAGGGAAGGGAGGGCAGCCATTTGGGGGGTAGGGGGGAAACGGGGCGCAGGGCCTGTCCCCTCCAGGGGGTCTGACCCAGGGAAGGGAGGGCAGCCATTTGGGGGGTAGGGGGGAAACGGGGCGCAGGGCCTGTCCCCTCCAGGTGGCGCCGGCCCCCATCTGGCCCCAGGCAGGGGCGGGGCCTATCCCCTCGAGGGGCGGGGCCTCTGGCTCACGCGCCGTCTCTCCGCAGCGCTGGCCACTGGTGGAACGCTGCCCATCACCAGCCTTGACGCCAGCGGTAACTTGGTCCTGGGCACCGCGGCCGGCGCGGCAGGCACCCACAGCATCGTCACCTCGCCGCTGTTCCTCAACCACGCCGGGCTGCCGCTGCTGGGCGCCACCCCCGGGGGCGTGGGGCTGGTCTCGGCCGCCGTGGCCGCCTCCCTGTCCAGCAAGTCCCCCAGCCTCGCCTCCTCCTCCTCCTCCTCCTCCTCCTGCTCCTCCTGCAGCTCCTCCAGCGAGGCGGCCGGGCCGCCCCCGGGCCACGCCGGGCCAGCCGCCTCCGAGCCCGACGCTGCGACGGAGTGAGGGGCGGCGGGGTGCAGCCCGCCACGGCCGCGCAGGCGGCAAGAGACGCGTGAAAGCAAAACCAAACTGTCAGCAGCAGCCAAACGAAGAAATCAACCAAAAATAACCCAAAGCAGCCAAACCACGGGCGAGGGGCGGAGGAACCACGGCCGGCTCCCCGGCGATCCACGGCCGTGCTCTGCATCTCCCGTGTCCCGGAAGCGGCCTGTCGTGGGAACCACTGCTTTTCCCGCGCTGGAGCACTTCCTCGAGGAAGCCAGGGGAAAACCACTGACCCTCCAGCTCGGGGAAAATCGTGGGCCCGTGACCCTGAAGGGGCCCAAAGCAGAATGCAAAGAACCCAGCTTGGATTGTGGTTTTTTCTTTCCTTTGCAATCTCGAGATTTAACGGCAATCTCGCTTTTTTGTTTTCACCGTTCGCTGACAGCGGGGGGCTGGCCGGCCGGGTGACGCGAGTTGCTCTTCCGCCAGCGGGGTTGGTTTTTGGAATTTCTTTTTGATTTTTCTCGGAGTGTTTCTTGGACATTTTTGTGGGGGAGACGTAAGGAAAAATAGGTGTTTTTTTTAATTGCACAGGAAGAATAGGGGAAATAATAAGAAAAAAAAATCTCACACCAAAAAACCCCAACCCATGACCAGTCCCTAGCTTCGCCCAAAGGCTTTTTACAAACTTTTCTAACCTCTGTGTCCGGTCGAATGTCTTTTGAAACCTTTTATTTATTAGTAATCAATTTTTATTTGCCATGCGGGAAGGGGGCTCGCAGGGGGCGGGCGGGAGACTTTTCACGGCAGAGTCACGCTCCCAACGAACTCGCTTTTGCTTTCGATTTGATAAATCTCTATTTTTTCAATTTGCTTTTATTTTTGTAAAGAACTAAGCGGGCGTGGAGGTGGCTTTTCCGCAGCGCCTGGGAAGACGCTTCCGAAAGGGCTTCGGCTCTGCCTGCCGGACCGCTCAGAGCCAGCTCTGCATGAGGACCTGGTGCCCCAGTTTAACCCAGCCGCCTCGCTCTGCTTTTCCCAGCCTGCCAGGGAGCCCGGGAAAGCCGCCGGCTGGGGGACGGCCAGCTAGCACAAGAGCTCAGGAGCTTCTTAGAAGCAAGCGGGGGAGGAGACGTGAAAACAGCATCTGAGCATTTTCACGGGAGGAAAATCTTCCGCCTAGCGGAGCAAGGCAAACCAAGAGCGCAGTTCCAGCAGGAAGTGAGCGCCAGGGACTGGCAGTGCGAGGGGTTAGCCCGTGGGGCGCGCTCTCTCTCACTTTAGCGACTTGCCCTCGGCTTAAACTGCCGCACGGTCTTCATGCAGACGCTGGCTCCCAGCCTTTGCGCCGCTCCGGCCGTCAGCGGGGCTACTCAAAGAGCTGCGAGCGGCCCACGGGCCCGCCGCTTTGCTCGCCTGGGGCCTCGTCTCAGAACCAACCCGAGCCTCGACCCCTCCCAGGCAGGCCGCCCCAAGCAGTCTTTTCCATTCCGTTTTTTCCGTTTTCCGTTCAGCGCGGGTATCTCTGGGGTTGTTTTCTGAAGTAGGGGAAGGACATATAATGGGTTGTTTTTATTTTTATATCTATGTTCTGAAAAAAGATCATATTCCAGTGCCTGACAAAAAGACAAACAAAGAAAAACGGGAATTTCAGCTTTCTTTACATTTTCCAAAAGAAACCAAAAAATCGCTGGATCTGTGTACAGGAAACCATTGGCATGAAGACTTTTGCTCTCACTGCAAAGACTCGGGATGTGATGGGAAACTTTGAACCAAAAAAATTCGTAACAAAGTGATCTAAGAAAACTCAAATATTGAAGAAGAAAGGATTTTAACACATGGAACTAAAGGGGCGTGTTGACTTTTTTGATGGCCTAACGCTCTTTCTCTGTCTTGAAAAAAATACCTCATGGACTGTGCGTTGAGAAGCCCTGGTTTATGTGACAAAGGGACAAAAAAAACCAGTTCAAAATAAACCAAATCACCCGCCAGATTGGGGCAGGGCTGACGGAGAGCTCCGAGCGCCCTTCCCCACGGCCTGAAAAGCTTTAAAAACGGCTTCTCGAAACGCCGATCGATCGTCTGTTTGTTTTTAAACACAAAGACAACTTTTCCTTTGGTTGGTTTTGTTTCTTTTTTAGTTGGATGAATTTCTGTGCGTGATCCTTTTGTTTTGTTTTTTCAACGCCTGCGAACCAAAGTCTTGCTCCTTTCAGAGAAGGAAGTTAGCCATGAGAAAACGCCATCCGGCAACTAACGAACAGAACGGAAAAGTTTAAAAAAAAACACACTGAAAACAAACAAACCTTTCTTTAAAGGAAAAACAAAGAAGAATCTTGACCTCATTTTAGCTCCTGCTTTTAGCTGTGTTCTTAGAGTTCAGGTGGGTTTGAGACAACGCAAACTAAACATACTGTGAAACTTTGCTTTACAAAGAAACTGACCGAAACACCTAGTTTTAAACCCAAAAAATACCAAAAACCCCCAAGAACCAAACAAAAGACCCAGACGTGAAAGCGCCGGTTTTTCACCCTGTTAGGTGCGTGGGGAAGAGAGCCGGGCGGAGGAATGGTGGTTCTCTCCACGGCAGAGAGGGGGCTCTCCCGCACGCGCTGCCTGAACACGTTTTCTAGGTGGAATGTAACTGTTTTAGTGAACTCTCTTCTTTCTTTTGGGAAGGGTTTTGGTTTTGGGGGTGGGGGGAGAGGGCGCGGGAATTCTTCCTTTTTTTTAGAGAGAGAAATTCTATGTTCTGCTTTATCGCTTCTTACTGTATATAGAAAAATGACAAAAATGAAAAAAACCAAAAAACAAACAAACAAAAAAAAACCAAACGCAAAAAGTTTGAGACGACAAAAAAAAGCCAAAAAACCAAAAATTGTTAAAAAAAAAAAAGGATTTTAGACCAAAAATGCCCCTATCTCCAGGAGCGGAACAGGGAGCGCTGGGCGCACGGCACCACGGGCAGAGGCCCGAACTAGCGGGGAAGAGGCGTGGGAGGGGGCGGCGGATGGCTGTCAGCGGGGCACGGATCTCTCTGGGGTCTGGGCGTGTGTCCGTGGCTAGCCCGGGCCGCGGGGTGCATTTCACGGGGGCAGGGGCGGGGAGCCAGGGCCCCGCTCTGCTCCCGTCTCTCTGCAAGGCGTGGCTGGCTCCCGGCGGTTCGCTGACAGCCTCGGCGGGGCCAGAGACGGGTGCACACGATGAACCTCTGAAATGCCTCCGTGCCCCCCCCAGAGGGGTTCGGAATAAGAATCCAAACAAGCTTTAAACTACAGCTGTGAAACCAAATATTGAGGGCTGGGCTGGGGGGCGCCTCCTCCCTCGGTGCCGCGGCGCCCACCGCGCGGTTCCCTGGAGATAGTCTGCCATATACCTCATCTACTTTAAAGAGAAACCAAATAGAAACGCTTGACAAGGGTGCGTGCCGGACGGGGCGGGTGAGTGGCCACCTCCCCACGGTCCTGCGGAGCCCCCGGAGCGACTCTCATTTCCTTTCCTTCGTGGGTTTCCCTTTTCGTCGCGGGGCGGGGCGGGGCGGGGGCAGGAGTTTGGCAGCTCCTCCGGGCTCGGCCCCGCGGGGCACCAGACCAACCCCCACCCAGACTCAGCTGGGAACCCTCTGGCCGACGGTGCTTCGCTGTCCGAGCCCAGTTGCATCGGGGGGAGTGCCGGCCACTGCGAGCCGCTCCGAGAGGGCAGTACCAGCGTCCCAGCCCTGCCGGAGCCGCCCTGCCGAGTGGCTGACCCAGGAGGGAGATCGCGATGGATAACTTTGCCAAAGGTAGTCAGTTCCTAGTGTTTAAACGTTTTAAGTTGTAATCTTCCAGGGTCTGAGCCTGTCTTGTTAATTTATTTGTAACTGTGGGACTTAGAAGTGACTTGACAAATGAATAATACCAATGTACCAGACCCTCGGCCTGGCTTTTCTCTTCTGTTCTGGGGCTTCTCTGGGTTTCACTGTCGTCATTTCTACCAAAACGTCTGGAATGAAAAACACTCTCGCAACCAAAGACGAGTTGAGGGGGATCGGGAGCCTGTCAGCCAGTGCGGGGGGGGGGGGGGGGGGGAGAGCATCTGTATTGGTGGTGCCAACCCCCCCCGGAGTACAGCTCTCCCCTCCAGCTCGCTCCCTTGTGCGGTGTGATGAGAAGGGAACAGGGGCCGCTGGCCTCGGTGCCGCTTTCATGCCAGAGCTGGGCACTGGAGTGTTTGCTGGCCCAGATGGCTCCGACACCGGAGAATTGTGGCTTGCTCCGTGGTGGTCCACGTCCCGGGCACGGGGCCGGCCGCAGCTGCTCCAGGGGACTCGGGCACTCGGTGAGCTACGCGGCCGTGGAGTCCCTGGGCCAGGCCCGCTGCCGCCCATTCCTCTGCACTGCTGGCTCTGTTCCCGGAGGCCGCCGGCCACGCCGGCTGTTCTGGGTGGTGGTGGGCATTCTAGTGGCTCTTGGCACTGCGGAAAGGGGTCAGTTGGCAGTGGGGAGGCGTCCCTCCGGCTGCTCCGGGCCACGCTTGGCTCCTGAGCTCTCTGCGGCGACCTGTGGGTCCTAGCCGTGGGCTGACAGCACTGGCTGGCGCGTGGCACTCTCCGTCCCGCGTGGTGCTCGGAGCAGTTCTGAGCGCTCCCAGCTGAGCGCAGGGCCCGCGGGAGGCTCCAGGGAGCAGCCAGCCCTCCGAGGGCCCAGGGCCACCCTTGCCACCCCGGGACGGAGGCCGGAGAACGCTCCCAAGCTGCTCGGAGCCCCTTGGCTGCAGGGGGGCAGGAGCCTTCCCGCGGGGTGGGCTGGCCTCAGTTCTCATGGCTGCAAACCTGCCATGGCCACGGGGGCTGCAGGGCCGGAAGCTGGAGGTGGTGTCCAAGGGGCTTGCGCCAAAGGGGGGGCAGGAGAAAATCACTCGGGGGCACCGGCATTTGTTGGGGGGGGGGGGGCCAAGGGCGCCTAAACCTGGGGGGCGGGGGCAGGGCAAGAACGTCCCACTGGCCATGGCGGGGAACACGGGCAGCGGGGCGGCCCTTCTTTTTCCATACAGGGTAACGCTTCTTTGCATCAGGGTTGGACTTCCCGTTATTCACAGGGCGGGACTTCCTCTTTGTGTCTGGGAATGACTGTCGGTTCTCTGAGAACTGGGACTTCCCCTTCTCTGCAGAGCACAGCTTCCTCTTTGTATCAAGGAGGAACTTCCTGTCCTCCGCAGGGCGGGACTTCCTGTCCTCCGCAGGGCGGGACTTCCTGTTCTCCACAGGGCGGGACTTTCTTTTCTCCGCAGGGCGGGACTTCCTGTCCTCCGCAGGGCGGGACTTCCTGTTCTCCGCAGGGCGAGACTTCCTTTTCTCCGCAGGGCGGGACTTCCTGTTCTCCGCAGGGCGAGATTTCTTTTTCCACATCCAGGCAGAAGAGATACCAAAGTCTTATACCATAGCAGCCTCCTGGATGTTGGCAGGGTTGCCCTCCAAATTCCTTCTTACCCCATAGCTGCACAGTGTGGGGGGCTTTTCTGCCTGGCAGGGGGTTCTAAGCCTACAAGTGCTGACTCCACTTAATGCAGGGTTGTATGGGGCGAGGGGGGCTTCCTCCCACCCCCTCACCTGCTGGCAACTGACAGGTCCCTCCACCCTTTAGAGAAAAGCACCAAGCGCGTAGGGTAGGAGGGGCCCGTGGTGCTCTGCCAAACGCCAGGTCCCGGCTCAGCGCCACGCGCAGACATGGGCGCAAGTGGAGTCTTTGCCGGGCGGGGTCAGGACTTGGGGAGAGGAGGGGCGCGCCGAGCCCCACTTCCACCCCAGCGCGGGGTAGCTGAGCGAAGGAGGCCCCCCGCCCGCAGGGGGATGTTCGGGGACGGGGTGTGAATTGGAAGGCGCCTGCCGCACGGATTAGCGAAAGCGGCCTCGGTGGGGACGTGAATGAAACCGAGCGAAGCCCCTTGTGTGGGGAAGGCGAGGAGCACGCGCCGGGCCCCGGGCTTCCACTCAGCCCCTCGGAAGGCCCCGTCAGACGAACGCCGAGCGCCCGAGTGTGGCCGAGTCCCCGGGGCCACGTGTGGTGCCACGGAGCTCAGCCCCACCAGCCGGGCGCCAAGTGGATCCGCGCCCGTTTCCATGTGGCCGCCGCTGGGACCCCACCCGCCCAACTGCCTGGTGTGGCGCCTGTGGACGGGGCTGGCGAGGCGCCGCCGCTGGGACTCCACCCACCAGACGGCCGGGCGCGGTGCCCATGGACGGGGCTGGGGAGGCGCCGCCGCTGGGACTCCACCCACCAGACGGCCGGGCGCGGTGCCCATGGACGGGGCTGGGGAGGCGCCGCCGCTGGGACTCCACCCACCAGACGGCCGGGCGCGGTGCCCATGGACGGGGCTGGGGAGGCGCCGCCGCTGGGACTCCACCCACCAGACGGCCGGGCGCGGTGCCCATGGACAGAGCTGGGGAGGCGCCGCCGCTGGGACTCCACCCACCAGACGGCCGGGCGCGGTGCCCATGGACAGAGCTGGGGAGGCGCCGCCGCTGGGACTCCACCCACCAGACGGCCGGGCGCGGTGCCCATGGACGGGGCTGGGGAGGCGCCACCGCTGGGACTCCACCCACCAGACGGCCGGGCGCGGTGCCCATGGACAGAGCTGGGGAGGCGCCGCCGCTGGGACTCCACCCACCAGACGGCCGGGCGCGGTGCCCATGGACGGGGCTGGGGAGGCGCCGCCGCTGGGACTCCACCCACCAGATGGCCGGGCGCGGTGCCCATGGACGGGGCTGGGGAGCCGCCGCTGGGACTCCACCCACCAGATGGCCGGGCGCGGTGCCCATGGACGGGGCTGGGGAGGCGCCACCGCTGGGACTCCACCCACCAGACGGCCGGGCGCGGTGCCCATGGACGGGGCTGGGGAGGCGCCACCGCTGGGACTCCACCCACCAGACGGCCGGGCGCGGTGCCCATGGACGGGGCTGGGGAGGCGCCGCCGCTGGGACTCCACCCACCAGACGGCCGGGCGCGGTGCCCATGGACGGGGCTGGGGAGGCGCCGCCGCTGGGACTCCACCCACCAGATGGCCGGGCGCGGTGCCCATGGACGGGGCTGGGGAGGCGCCGCCGCTGGGACTCCACCCACCAGACGGCCGGGCGCGGTGCCCATGGACGGGGCTGGGGAGGCGCCGCCGCTGGGACTCCACCCACCAGACGGCCGGGCGCGGTGCCCATGGACGGGGCTGGGGAGGCGCCGCCGCTGGGACTCCACCCACCAGACGGCCGGGCGCGATGCCCATGGACGGGGCTGGGGAGCCGCCGCCGCTGGCTCTAGGGGTGAGCTCCCTGGGCACACGTCTGGGCCGTGCCTGGCTCCCCAAGCGGATCGCTTGTTCCTGGAGCAGCAGGACGGCTCCACCGTGCGGGGGCAGGGACATTCATGCTGAAATTGCAGAGAATGTCCCCCCCCCGGATAAGGCCCTGGGGTGGTTTGGTACCAGTCACAGCCGGCCTGGTACCGGCCTAAGGCGACCCGTTGCCAGGCAGGCTGGCGGAGAGCTGTCCTGGGTAGCGAGGGTGCCTGTCCAGCGGCTCTGGGCCGCGGCGCCCGCACGCTGGGGTCTGGCTTTGCGCAGTGCAAAGGGGCGTTTGGCCCGGCGTGTGGCTTCAGCTGGCCGGCCGGGGCAAGAGGCGAGGTGGCGAAGGGGCGGCTGAGTTAAATCCCGGGGGGGCTGCTATTCCCAGGTCACCGGGCGGCGCTGGCTCTGCTGCTCCCGGCAGCCTCTGGCTTTGCTCTGGGCGGCGCCAGGCCGGGGCGCAGGCCGGCAGCTCCTGAGCGAGGCAGGGCCCCTGGGCCCGGCTGGCTTGCACGCACGGTGGGCGCGTGCCCAGAGGCGGCCGAGGGGGGGTTCCCGGGGTAGGGCAGCAATGGGAGCACAAACCACCCCCCCCCGCTCCCCGCCTGAGAAGAGAGGAAGGGACCCGGGGAGAACGCGCAAACGTAACAGCAACAGCGCGGCCGCCCCCAGCGCCAGAGCACATCGGGCAAGCGCAGCCCCAGATCCAAGGGGGGCCGGGGCGGGGGGTTCCTGGGCTCTGCCCGCCTGTCTCCCGCCCTCCCGCATCCTCTCCTTCCTCCTCGCTGGAGGGCCACAGGGCCCCCCATCCCGGCTTCCCTTGTCCCTCCACGGCCCGTGCAGCCCCCCACAAGTACCTGCCCTGCCCCTTGCCCCTCCCCTCCCCGGCTCACAGCCTCACCCTCTTCTGCCCCTGCACATGCCCCCTTGCCCCAGGCTCTGCCCCCTCCCCAGAGAAGTGCAGGGGAGCCCTTGGTCTCTGGCTGGCATGTTGGGAGGGGCTGGGAGCCAGGACTTCTGGGTCCCGTCCCGTTCTGGGTGGTAGCAGATCCTGTTGTGGGGCTTGCTCTGGGCTGGGGTGAGTCTGGCTTCTCACCAGCACCGTCACGTTGGGCGCCCCTGCTGGAGCCCCCATGTCTCTCTCCTGCCCCCCCATCCCCATGGCTCCCTGCTTTCCCTTAGCCCCCTACTTCCACCTTCTTGGTCCCCCCATTTCCACAGCTCCCTCAGTGCCCTTTCTACTCTCATCTCTGCCAGAGCCCCACAACCCTGCCCCCCCCATCCCTCGCCTCTGTGCCCTTCCACCTCCCAGCTCTTTGTTGTTCGTGGGGGCTTTGCTTCTTTTAATGCCATTTTTGTAACTGTGTGTGTTGCCCACGGGAAATAAAGAAATGTACAGAGCCAGCTGCTGTCCGCCTGTTCCTGTGCGCCTGTCCCCCTCCCCGCAGTACAGCTCTACAGAGCCAGCTGCTGTCTGCCTGTTTGTGTGCGCCTGTCCCCCTCCCCGCAATACAGCTCTACAGAGCCAGCTGCTGTCTGCCTGTTCGTGTGCGCCTGTCCCCCTCCCCGCAAAACATCTCTACAGAGCCAGCTGCTGTCTGCCTGTTCATGTGCGCCTGTCCCCCTCCCCGCAATACAGCTCTACAGAGCCAGCTGCTGTCTGCCTGTTCGTGTGCGCCTGTCCCCCTCCCCGCAATACAGCTCTAGAGCCGGCTGCTGGGCGCCTGTTCGTGTGCGCCTGTCCCCCTCCCCACAATACAGCTCTAGAGCCGGCTGCTGGGCGCCTGTTCGTGTGCGCCTGTCCCCCTCCCCACAATACAGCTCTAGAGCCGGCTGCTGGGCGCCTGTTCGTGTGCGCCTGTCCCCCTCCCCGCAATACAGCTCTAGAGCAGGCTGCTGGGCGCCTGTTCGTGTGCGCCTGTCCCCCTCCCCGCAATACAGCTCTAGAGCAGGCTGCTGGGCGTCTGTTCGTGTGCGCCTGTCCCCCTCCCCGCAATACAGCTCTAGAGCCGGCTGCTGGGTGCCTGTTCGTGTGCGCCTGTACCCCTCCCTGCAATACAGCTCTACAGAGCCAGCTGCTGTCTGCCTGTTCGTGTGCGCCTGTCCCCCTCCCCGCAATACAGCTCTAGAGCCGGCTGCTGTCTGCCTGTTCGTGTGCGCCTGTCCCCCTCCCCGCAATACAGCTCTAGAGCCGGCTGCTGGGAGCCTGTTCATGTGCGCCTGTCCCCCTCCCCGCAATACAGCTCTAGAGCCGGCTGCTGGGCGCCTGTTCGTGTGCGCCTGTCCCCCTCCCCGCAATACAGCTCTAGAGCCGGCTGCTGGGCGCCTGTTCGTGTGCGCCTGTCCCCCTCCCCGCAATACAGCTCTAGAGCCGGCTGCTGTCTGCCTGTTCGTGTGCGCCTGTCCCCCTCCCCGCAATACAGCTCTACAGAGCCAGCTGCTGTCTGCCTGTTTGTGTGCGCCTGTCCCCATCCCCGCAATACAGCTCTAGAGCCGGCTGCTGGGCGCCTGTTCATGTGTGCCTGTCCCCCTCCCTGCAATACAGCTCTACAGAGCCAGCTGCTGTCTGCCTGTTTGTGTGCGCCTGTCCCCCTCCCCTCAATACAGCTCTAGAGCTGGCTGCTGGGCGCCTGTTCATGTGCGCCTGTCCCCCTCCCCGCAATACAGCTCTAGAGACGGCTGCTGGGCGCCTGTTCATGTGTGCCTGTCCCCCTCCCCGCAATACAGCTCTAGAGCCGGCTGCTGGGCGCCTGTTCATGTGCGCCTGTCCCCCTCCCCGCAATACAGCTCTAGAGCCGGCTGCTGGGCGCCTATTCGTGTGCGCCTGTCCCCCTCCCCTCAATACAGCTCTAGAGCCGGCTGCTGGGCGCCTGTTCGTGTGTGCCTGTCCCCCTCCCCGCAATACAGCTCTAGAGCCGGCTGCTGGGCGCCTGTTCGTGTGCGCCTGTCCCCCTCCCCGTAATACAGCTCTAGAGCCGGCTGCTGGGCGCCTGTTCGTGTGCGCCTGTCCCCCTCCCCACAATACTCCTCTAGAGCCGGCTGCTGGGCGCCTGTTCGTGTGCGCCTGTCCCCCTCCCTGCAATACAGCTCTACAGAGCCGGCTGCTGTCTGCCTGTTCGTGTGCGCCTGTCCCCATCCCCGCAATACAGCTCTAGAGCCGGCTGCTGGGCGCCTGTTCATGTGCGCCTGTCCCCCTCCCCGCAATACAGCTCTAGAGCCGGCTGCTGTCTGCCTGTTCGTGTGTGCCTGTCCCCCTCCCCGCAATACAGCTCTAGAGCCGGCTGCTGGGCGCCTGTTCATGTGCGCCTGTCCCCGTCCCCGCAATACAGCTCTAGAGCCGGCTGCTGGGTGCCTGTTCGTGTGCGCCTGTCCCCCTCCCCGCAATACAGCTCTAGAGCCGGCTGCTGGGCGCCTGTTCGTGTGCGCCTGTCCCCCTCCCCGCAATACAGCTCTAGAGCCGGCTGCTGGGCGCCTGTTCATGTGCGCCTGTCCCCCTCCCTGCAATACAGCTCTACAGAGCCAGCTGCTGTCTGCCTGTTCGTGTGCGCCTGTCCCCATCCCCGCAATACAGCTCTAGAGCCGGCTGCTGGGCGCCTGTTCGTGGGCGCCTGTCCCCCTCCCCGCAATACAGCTCTAGAGCCGGCTGCTGGGCGCCTGTTCGTGTGCGCCTGTCCCCCTCCCCGCAATACAGCTCTAGAGCCGGCTGCTGGGCGCCTGTTAGTGTGCGCCTGTCCCCCTCCCCGCAATACAGCTCTAGAGCTGGCTGCTGGGCGCCTGTTCGTGTGCGCCTGTCCCCCTCCCCGCAATACAGCTCTAGAGCCGGCTGCTGGGCGCCTGTTCGTGTGCGCCTGTCCCCCTCCCCGCAATACAGCTCTAGAGCCGGCTGCTGGGCGCCTGTTCGTGTGCGCCTGTCCCCCTCCCCGCAATACAGCTCTAGAGCCGGCTGCTGGGCGCCTGTTCGTGTGCGCCTGTCCCCCTCCCTGCAATACAGCTCTACAGAGCCAGCTGCTGTCTGCCTGTTCATGTGCGCCTGTCCCCCTCCCCGCAATACAGCTCTAGAGCCGGCTGCTGGGCGCCTGTTCATGTGCGCCTGTCCCCCTCCCCGCAATACAGCTCTAGAGCCGGCTGCTGTCTGCCTGTTCGTGTGCGCCTGTCCCCCTCCCCGCAATACAGCTCTAGAGCCGGCTGCTGGGCGCCTGTTCGTGTGCGCCTGTCCCCGTCCCTGCAATGCAGCTCTAGAGCCGGCTGCTGGGCGCCTGTTCGTGTGCGCCTGTCCCCCTCCCCGCAATGCAGCTCTAGAGCCGGCTGCTGGGCGCCTGTTCGTGTGCGCCTGTCCCCCTCCCCGCAATACAGCTCTAGAGCCGGCTGTGGGCGCCTGTTCGTGTGCGCCTGTCCCCCTCCCCGCAATACAGCTCTAGAGCCGGCTGCTGGGCGCCTGTTCGTGTGCGCCTGTCCCCCTCCCCGCAATACAGCTCTAGAGCCGGCTGCTGTCTGCCTGTTCGTGTGTGCCTGTCCCCCTCCCCGCAATACAGCTCTAGAGCCGGCTGCTGGGCGCCTGTTCGTGTGCGCCTGTCCCCGTCCCCGCAATACAGCTCTAGAGCCGGCTGCTGGGCGCCTGTTCGTGTGCGCCTGTCCCCCTCCCCGCAATACAGCTCTAGAGCCGGCTGCTGGGCGCCTGTTCGTGTGCGCCTGTCCCCCTCCCCGCAATACAGCTCTAGAGCCGGCTGCTGGGCGCCTGTTCATGTGCGCCTGTCCCCCTCCCTGCAATACAGCTCTACAGAGCCAGCTGCTGTCTGCCTGTTCGTGTGCGCCTGTCCCCATCCCCGCAATACAGCTCTAGAGCCGGCTGCTGGGCGCCTGTTCGTGGGCGCCTGTCCCCCTCCCCGCAATACAGCTCTAGAGCCGGCTGCTGTCTGCCTGTTCGTGTGTGCCTGTCCCCCTCCCCGCAATACAGCTCTAGAGCCGGCTGTGGGCGCCTGTTCGTGTGCGCCTGTCCCCCTCCCCGCAATACAGCTCTAGAGCCGGCTGCTGGGCGCCTGTTCGTGTGCGCCTGTCCCCCTCCCCGCAATACAGCTCTAGAGCCGGCTGCTGTCTGCCTGTTCGTGTGTGCCTGTCCCCCTCCCCGCAATACAGCTCTAGAGCCGGCTGCTGGGCGCCTGTTCGTGTGCGCCTGTCCCCGTCCCCGCAATACAGCTCTAGAGCCGGCTGCTGGGCGCCTGTTCGTGTGCGCCTGTCCCCCTCCCCGCAATACAGCTCTAGAGCCGGCTGCTGGGCGCCTGTTCGTGTGCGCCTGTCCCCCTCCCCGCAATACAGCTCTAGAGCCGGCTGCTGGGCGCCTGTTCATGTGCGCCTGTCCCCCTCCCTGCAATACAGCTCTACAGAGCCAGCTGCTGTCTGCCTGTTCGTGTGCGCCTGTCCCCATCCCCGCAATACAGCTCTAGAGCCGGCTGCTGGGCGCCTGTTCGTGGGCGCCTGTCCCCCTCCCCGCAATACAGCTCTAGAGCCGGCTGCTGTCTGCCTGTTCGTGTGTGCCTGTCCCCCTCCCCGCAATACAGCTCTAGAGCCGGCTGCTGGGCGCCTGTTAGTGTGCGCCTGTCCCCCTCCCCGCAATACAGCTCTAGAGCCAGCTGCTGGGCGCCTGTTCGTGTGCGCCTGTCCCCCTCCCCGCAATACAGCTCTAGAGCCGGCTGCTGGGCGCCTGTTTGTGTGCGCCTGTCCCCCTCCCCGCAATACAGCTCTAGAGCCGGCTGCTGGGCGCCTGTTCGTGTGCGCCTGTCCCCCTCCCCGCAATACAGCTCTAGAGCCGGCTGCTGGGCGCCTGTTCGTGTGCGCCTGTCCCCCTCCCTGCAATACAGCTCTACAGAGCCAGCTGCTGTCTGCCTGTTCATGTGCGCCTGTCCCCCTCCCCGCAATACAGCTCTAGAGCCGGCTACTGGGCGCCTGTTCATGTGCGCCTGTCCCCCTCCCCGCAATACAGCTCTAGAGCCGGCTGCTGTCTGCCTGTTCGTGTGTGCCTGTCCCCCTCCCCGCAATACAGCTCTAGAGCCGGCTGCTGGGCGCCTGTTCGTGTGCGCCTGTCCCCGTCCCCGCAATGCAGCTCTAGAGCCGGCTGCTGGGCGCCTGTTCGTGTGCGCCTGTCCCCCTCCCCGCAATGCAGCTCTAGAGCCGGCTGCTGGGCGCCTGTTCGTGTGCGCCTGTCCCCCTCCCCGCAATACAGCTCTAGAGCCGGCTGTGGGCGCCTGTTCGTGTGCGCCTGTCCCCCTCCCCGCAATACAGCTCTAGAGCCGGCTGCTGGGCGCCTGTTCGTGTGCGCCTGTCCCCCTCCCCGCAATACAGCTCTAGAGCCGGCTGCTGGGCGCCTGTTCGTGTGCGCCTGTCCCCCTCCCCGCAATACAGCTCTAGAGCCGGCTGCTGGGCGCCTGTTCATGTGCGCCTGTCCCCCTCCCTGCAATACAGCTCTACAGAGCCAGCTGCTGTCTGCCTGTTCGTGTGCGCCTGTCCCCATCCCCGCAATACAGCTCTAGAGCCGGCTGCTGGGCGCCTGTTCGTGGGCGCCTGTCCCCCTCCCCGCAATACAGCTCTAGAGCCGGCTGCTGGGCGCCTGTTCGTGTGCGCCTGTCCCCCTCCCCGCAATACAGCTCTAGAGCCGGCTGCTGGGCGCCTGTTAGTGTGCGCCTGTCCCCCTCCCCGCAATACAGCTCTAGAGCTGGCTGCTGGGCGCCTGTTCGTGTGCGCCTGTCCCCCTCCCCGCAATACAGCTCTAGAGCCGGCTGCTGGGCGCCTGTTCGTGTGCGCCTGTCCCCCTCCCCGCAATACAGCTCTAGAGCCGGCTGCTGGGCGCCTGTTCGTGTGCGCCTGTCCCCCTCCCCGCAATACAGCTCTAGAGCCGGCTGCTGGGCGCCTGTTCGTGTGCGCCTGTCCCCCTCCCTGCAATACAGCTCTACAGAGCCAGCTGCTGTCTGCCTGTTCATGTGCGCCTGTCCCCCTCCCCGCAATACAGCTCTAGAGCCGGCTGCTGGGCGCCTGTTCATGTGCGCCTGTCCCCCTCCCCGCAATACAGCTCTAGAGCCGGCTGCTGTCTGCCTGTTCGTGTGTGCCTGTCCCCCTCCCCGCAATACAGCTCTAGAGCCGGCTGCTGGGCGCCTGTTCGTGTGCGCCTGTCCCCGTCCCTGCAATGCAGCTCTAGAGCCGGCTGCTGGGCGCCTGTTCGTGTGCGCCTGTCCCCCTCCCCGCAATGCAGCTCTAGAGCCGGCTGCTGGGCGCCTGTTCGTGTGCGCCTGTCCCCCTCCCCGCAATACAGCTCTAGAGCCGGCTGTGGGCGCCTGTTCGTGTGCGCCTGTCCCCCTCCCCGCAATACAGCTCTAGAGCCGGCTGCTGGGCGCCTGTTCGTGTGCGCCTGTCCCCCTCCCCGCAATACAGCTCTAGAGCCGGCTGCTGTCTGCCTGTTCGTGTGTGCCTGTCCCCCTCCCCGCAATACAGCTCTAGAGCCGGCTGCTGGGCGCCTGTTCGTGTGCGCCTGTCCCCGTCCCCGCAATACAGCTCTAGAGCCGGCTGCTGGGCGCCTGTTCGTGTGCGCCTGTCCCCCTCCCCGCAATACAGCTCTAGAGCCGGCTGCTGGGCGCCTGTTCGTGTGCGCCTGTCCCCCTCCCCGCAATACAGCTCTAGAGCCGGCTGCTGGGCGCCTGTTCATGTGCGCCTGTCCCCCTCCCTGCAATACAGCTCTACAGAGCCAGCTGCTGTCTGCCTGTTCGTGTGCGCCTGTCCCCATCCCCGCAATACAGCTCTAGAGCCGGCTGCTGGGCGCCTGTTCGTGGGCGCCTGTCCCCCTCCCCGCAATACAGCTCTAGAGCCGGCTGCTGTCTGCCTGTTCGTGTGTGCCTGTCCCCCTCCCCGCAATACAGCTCTAGAGCCGGCTGCTGGGCGCCTGTTAGTGTGCGCCTGTCCCCCTCCCCGCAATACAGCTCTAGAGCCAGCTGCTGGGCGCCTGTTCGTGTGCGCCTGTCCCCCTCCCCGCAATACAGCTCTAGAGCCGGCTGCTGGGCGCCTGTTTGTGTGCGCCTGTCCCCCTCCCCGCAATACAGCTCTAGAGCCGGCTGCTGGGCGCCTGTTCGTGTGTGCCTGTCCCCCTCCCCGCAATACAGCTCTAGAGCCGGCTGCTGGGCGCCTGTTCGTGTGCGCCTGTCCCCCTCCCTGCAATACAGCTCTACAGAGCCAGCTGCTGTCTGCCTGTTCATGTGCGCCTGTCCCCCTCCCCGCAATACAGCTCTAGAGCCGGCTGCTGGGCGCCTGTTCATGTGCGCCTGTCCCCCTCCCCGCAATACAGCTCTAGAGCCGGCTGCTGTCTGCCTGTTCGTGTGTGCCTGTCCCCCTCCCCGCAATACAGCTCTAGAGCCGGCTGCTGGGCGCCTGTTCGTGTGCGCCTGTCCCCGTCCCCGCAATGCAGCTCTAGAGCCGGCTGCTGGGCGCCTGTTCGTGTGCGCCTGTCCCCCTCCCCGCAATGCAGCTCTAGAGCCGGCTGCTGGGCGCCTGTTCGTGTGCGCCTGTCCCCCTCCCCGCAATACAGCTCTAGAGCCGGCTGTGGGCGCCTGTTCGTGTGCGCCTGTCCCCCTCCCCGCAATACAGCTCTAGAGCCGGCTGCTGGGCGCCTGTTCGTGTGCGCCTGTCCCCCTCCCCGCAATACAGCTCTAGAGCCGGCTGCTGGGCGCCTGTTCGTGTGCGCCTGTCCCCCTCCCCGCAATACAGCTCTAGAGCCGGCTGCTGGGCGCCTGTTCGTGTGCGCCTGTCCCCCTCCCCGCAATACAGCTCTAGAGCCGGCTGCTGGGCGCCTGTTCGTGTGCGCCTGTCCCCCTCCCCGCAATACAGCTCTAGAGCCGGCTGCTGTCTGCCTGTTCGTGTGTGCCTGTCCCCCTCCCCGCAATACAGCTCTAGAGCCGGCTGCTGGGCGCCTGTTCGTGTGCGCCTGTCCCCGTCCCCGCAATGCAGCTCTAGAGCCGGCTGCTGGGCGCCTGTTCGTGTGCGCCTGTCCCCCTCCCCGCAATACAGCTCTAGAGCCGGCTGCTGGGCGCCTGTTCGTGTGCACCTGTCCCCCTCCCCGCAATGCAGCTCTAGAGCCGGCTGCTGGGCGCCTGTTCGTGTGCGCCTGTCCCCCTCCCCGCAATACAGCTCTAGAGCCGGCTGCTGGGCGCCTGTTCGTGTGCGCCTGTCCCCCTCCCCGCAATGCAGCTCTAGAGCCGGCTGCTGGGCGCCTGTTCGTGTGCGCCTGTCCCCCTCCCCGCAATGCAGCTCTAGAGCCGGCTGCTGGGCGCCTGTTCGTGTGCGCCTGTCCCCCTCCCCGCAATGCAGCTCTAGAGCCGGCTGCTGGGCGCCTGTTCGTGTGCGCCTGTCCCCCTCCCCGCAATGCAGCTCTAGAGCCGGCTGCTGGGCGCCTGTTCGTGTGCGCCTGTCCCCCTCCCCGCAATACAGCTCTAGAGCCGGCTGCTGGGCGCCTGTTCGTGTGCGCCTGTCCCCCTCCCCGCAATGCAGCTCTAGAGCCGGCTGCTGGGCGCCTGTTCGTGTGCGCCTGTCCCCCTCCCCGCAATGCAGCTCTAGAGCCGGCTGCTGGGCGCCTGTTAGTGTGCGCCTGTCCCCCTCCCCGCAATACAGCTCTAGAGCCGGCTGCTGGGCGCCTGTTCGTGTGCGCCTGTCCCCCTCCCCGCAATACAGCTCTAGAGCCGGCTGCTGGGCGCCTGTCCGTGTGCGCCTGTCCCCCTCCCCGCAATACAGCTCTAGAGCCGGCTGCTGGGCGCCTGTTCGTGTGCGCCTGTCCCCCTCCCCGCAATGCAGCTCTAGAGCCGGCTGCTGGGCGCCTGTTCGTGTGCGCCTGTCCCCCTCCCCGCAATGCAGCTCTAGAGCCGGCTGCTGGGCGCCTGTTCGTGTGCGCCTGTCCCCTCCCCGCAATGCAGCTCTAGAGCCGGCTGCTGGGCGCCTGTTCGTGTGCGCCTGTCCCCCTCCCCGCAATACAGCTCTAGAGCCGGCTGCTGGGCGCCTGTTCGTGTGCACCTGTCCCCCTCCCTGCAATACAGCTCTAGAGCCGGCTGCTGGGCACCTGTTCGTGTGCACCTGTCCCCCTCCCTGCAATACAGCTCTAGAGCCGGCTGCTGGGCGCCTGTTCGTGTGCGCCTGTCCCCCTCCCTGCAATACAGCTCTACAGAGCCAGCTGCTGTCTGCCTGTTCGTGTGCGCCTGTCCCCCTCCCCGCAATGCAGCTCTAGAGCCGGCTGCTGGGCGCCTGTTCCTGTGCGCCTGTCCCCCTCCCCGCAATACAGCTCTAGAGCCGGCTGCTGGGCGCCTGTTCGTGTGAGCCTGTCCCCCTCCCCGCAATACAGCTCTAGAGCCGGCTGCTGGGCGCCTGTTCGTGTGCGCCTGTCCCCCTCCCCGCAATGCAGCTCTAGAGCCGGCTGCTGGGCGCCTGTTCGTGTGCGCCTGTCCCCCTCCCCGCAATGCAGCTCTAGAGCCGGCTGCTGGGCGCCTGTTCGTGTGCGCCTGTCCCCCTCCCCGCAATGCAGCTCTAGAGCCGGCTGCTGGGCGCCTGTTCGTGTGCGCCTGTCCCCCTCCCCGCAATACAGCTCTAGAGCCGGCTGCTGGGCGCCTGTTCGTGTGCGCCTGTCCCCCTCCCCGCAATACAGCTCTAGAGCCGGCTGCTGGGCGCCTGTTCGTGTGCGCCTGTCCCCCTCTCCGCAATACAGCTCTAGAGCCGGCTGCTGTCTGCCTGTTCATGTGTGCCTGTCCCCCTCCCCGCAATACAGCTCTAGAGCCGGCTGCTGGGCGCCTGTTCGTGTGCGCCTGTCCCCGTCCCCGCAATACAGCTCTAGAGCCGGCTGCTGGGCGCCTGTTCGTGTGCGCCTGTCCCCCTCCCCGCAATACAGCTCTAGAGCCGGCTGCTGGGCGCCTGTTCGTGTGCACCTGTCCCCCTCCCTGCAATACAGCTCTAGAGCCGGCTGCTGGGCACCTGTTCGTGTGCACCTGTCCCCCTCCCTGCAATACAGCTCTAGAGCCGGCTGCTGGGCGCCTGTTCGTGTGCGCCTGTCCCCCTCCCCGCAATGCAGCTCTAGAGCCGGCTGCTGGGCGCCTGTTCGTGTGCGCCTGTCCCCCTCCCCGCAATGCAGCTCTAGAGCCGGCTGCTGGGCGCCTGTTCGTGTGCGCCTGTCCCCCTCCCCGCAATGCAGCTCTAGAGCCGGCTGCTGGGCGCCTGTTCGTGTGCGCCTGTCCCCCTCCCCGCAATACAGCTCTAGAGCCGGCTGCTGGGCGCCTGTTCGTGTGCGCCTGTCCCCCTCCCCGCAATACAGCTCTAGAGCCGGCTGCTGGGCGCCTGTTCGTGTGCGCCTGTCCCCCTCCCCGCAATGCAGCTCTAGAGCCGGCTGCTGGGCGCCTGTTCGTGTGCGCCTGTCCCCCTCCCCGCAATACAGCTCTAGAGCCGGCTGTGGGCGCCTGTTCGTGTGCGCCTGTCCCCCTCCCCGCAATACAGCTCTAGAGCCGGCTGCTGGGCGCCTGTTCGTGTGCGCCTGTCCCCCTCCCCGCAATACAGCTCTAGAGCCGGCTGCTGTCTGCCTGTTCGTGTGTGCCTGTCCCCCTCCCCGCAATACAGCTCTAGAGCCGGCTGCTGGGCGCCTGTTCGTGTGCGCCTGTCCCCGTCCCCGCAATACAGCTCTAGAGCCGGCTGCTGGGCGCCTGTTCGTGTGCGCCTGTCCCCCTCCCCGCAATACAGCTCTAGAGCCGGCTGCTGGGCGCCTGTTCGTGTGCGCCTGTCCCCCTCCCCGCAATACAGCTCTAGAGCCGGCTGCTGGGCGCCTGTTCATGTGCGCCTGTCCCCCTCCCTGCAATACAGCTCTACAGAGCCAGCTGCTGTCTGCCTGTTCGTGTGCGCCTGTCCCCATCCCCGCAATACAGCTCTAGAGCCGGCTGCTGGGCGCCTGTTCGTGGGCGCCTGTCCCCCTCCCCGCAATACAGCTCTAGAGCCGGCTGCTGTCTGCCTGTTCGTGTGTGCCTGTCCCCCTCCCCGCAATACAGCTCTAGAGCCGGCTGTGGGCGCCTGTTCGTGTGCGCCTGTCCCCCTCCCCGCAATACAGCTCTAGAGCCGGCTGCTGGGCGCCTGTTCGTGTGCGCCTGTCCCCCTCCCCGCAATACAGCTCTAGAGCCGGCTGCTGTCTGCCTGTTCGTGTGTGCCTGTCCCCCTCCCCGCAATACAGCTCTAGAGCCGGCTGCTGGGCGCCTGTTCGTGTGCGCCTGTCCCCGTCCCCGCAATACAGCTCTAGAGCCGGCTGCTGGGCGCCTGTTCGTGTGCGCCTGTCCCCCTCCCCGCAATACAGCTCTAGAGCCGGCTGCTGGGCGCCTGTTCGTGTGCGCCTGTCCCCCTCCCCGCAATACAGCTCTAGAGCCGGCTGCTGGGCGCCTGTTCATGTGCGCCTGTCCCCCTCCCTGCAATACAGCTCTACAGAGCCAGCTGCTGTCTGCCTGTTCGTGTGCGCCTGTCCCCATCCCCGCAATACAGCTCTAGAGCCGGCTGCTGGGCGCCTGTTCGTGGGCGCCTGTCCCCCTCCCCGCAATACAGCTCTAGAGCCGGCTGCTGTCTGCCTGTTCGTGTGTGCCTGTCCCCCTCCCCGCAATACAGCTCTAGAGCCGGCTGCTGGGCGCCTGTTAGTGTGCGCCTGTCCCCCTCCCCGCAATACAGCTCTAGAGCCAGCTGCTGGGCGCCTGTTCGTGTGCGCCTGTCCCCCTCCCCGCAATACAGCTCTAGAGCCGGCTGCTGGGCGCCTGTTTGTGTGCGCCTGTCCCCCTCCCCGCAATACAGCTCTAGAGCCGGCTGCTGGGCGCCTGTTCGTGTGCGCCTGTCCCCCTCCCCGCAATACAGCTCTAGAGCCGGCTGCTGGGCGCCTGTTCGTGTGCGCCTGTCCCCCTCCCTGCAATACAGCTCTACAGAGCCAGCTGCTGTCTGCCTGTTCATGTGCGCCTGTCCCCCTCCCCGCAATACAGCTCTAGAGCCGGCTACTGGGCGCCTGTTCATGTGCGCCTGTCCCCCTCCCCGCAATACAGCTCTAGAGCCGGCTGCTGTCTGCCTGTTCGTGTGTGCCTGTCCCCCTCCCCGCAATACAGCTCTAGAGCCGGCTGCTGGGCGCCTGTTCGTGTGCGCCTGTCCCCGTCCCCGCAATGCAGCTCTAGAGCCGGCTGCTGGGCGCCTGTTCGTGTGCGCCTGTCCCCCTCCCCGCAATGCAGCTCTAGAGCCGGCTGCTGGGCGCCTGTTCGTGTGCGCCTGTCCCCCTCCCCGCAATACAGCTCTAGAGCCGGCTGTGGGCGCCTGTTCGTGTGCGCCTGTCCCCCTCCCCGCAATACAGCTCTAGAGCCGGCTGCTGGGCGCCTGTTCGTGTGCGCCTGTCCCCCTCCCCGCAATACAGCTCTAGAGCCGGCTGCTGGGCGCCTGTTCGTGTGCGCCTGTCCCCCTCCCCGCAATACAGCTCTAGAGCCGGCTGCTGGGCGCCTGTTCATGTGCGCCTGTCCCCCTCCCTGCAATACAGCTCTACAGAGCCAGCTGCTGTCTGCCTGTTCGTGTGCGCCTGTCCCCATCCCCGCAATACAGCTCTAGAGCCGGCTGCTGGGCGCCTGTTCGTGGGCGCCTGTCCCCCTCCCCGCAATACAGCTCTAGAGCCGGCTGCTGGGCGCCTGTTCGTGTGCGCCTGTCCCCCTCCCCGCAATACAGCTCTAGAGCCGGCTGCTGGGCGCCTGTTAGTGTGCGCCTGTCCCCCTCCCCGCAATACAGCTCTAGAGCTGGCTGCTGGGCGCCTGTTCGTGTGCGCCTGTCCCCCTCCCCGCAATACAGCTCTAGAGCCGGCTGCTGGGCGCCTGTTCGTGTGCGCCTGTCCCCCTCCCCGCAATACAGCTCTAGAGCCGGCTGCTGGGCGCCTGTTCGTGTGCGCCTGTCCCCCTCCCCGCAATACAGCTCTAGAGCCGGCTGCTGGGCGCCTGTTCGTGTGCGCCTGTCCCCCTCCCCGCAATGCAGCTCTAGAGCCGGCTGCTGGGCGCCTGTTCGTGTGCGCCTGTCCCCCTCCCCGCAATGCAGCTCTAGAGCCGGCTGCTGGGCGCCTGTTAGTGTGCGCCTGTCCCCCTCCCCGCAATACAGCTCTAGAGCCGGCTGCTGGGCGCCTGTTCGTGTGCGCCTGTCCCCCTCCCCGCAATACAGCTCTAGAGCCGGCTGCTGGGCGCCTGTCCGTGTGCGCCTGTCCCCCTCCCCGCAATACAGCTCTAGAGCCGGCTGCTGGGCGCCTGTTCGTGTGCGCCTGTCCCCCTCCCCGCAATGCAGCTCTAGAGCCGGCTGCTGGGCGCCTGTTCGTGTGCGCCTGTCCCCCTCCCCGCAATGCAGCTCTAGAGCCGGCTGCTGGGCGCCTGTTCGTGTGCGCCTGTCCCCCTCCCCGCAATGCAGCTCTAGAGCCGGCTGCTGGGCGCCTGTTCGTGTGCGCCTGTCCCCCTCCCCGCAATACAGCTCTAGAGCCGGCTGCTGGGCGCCTGTTCGTGTGCACCTGTCCCCCTCCCTGCAATACAGCTCTAGAGCCGGCTGCTGGGCACCTGTTCGTGTGCACCTGTCCCCCTCCCTGCAATACAGCTCTAGAGCCGGCTGCTGGGCGCCTGTTCGTGTGCGCCTGTCCCCCTCCCTGCAATACAGCTCTACAGAGCCAGCTGCTGTCTGCCTGTTCGTGTGCGCCTGTCCCCCTCCCCGCAATGCAGCTCTAGAGCCGGCTGCTGGGCGCCTGTTCCTGTGCGCCTGTCCCCCTCCCCGCAATACAGCTCTAGAGCCGGCTGCTGGGCGCCTGTTCGTGTGAGCCTGTCCCCCTCCCCGCAATACAGCTCTAGAGCCGGCTGCTGGGCGCCTGTTCGTGTGCGCCTGTCCCCCTCCCCGCAATGCAGCTCTAGAGCCGGCTGCTGGGCGCCTGTTCGTGTGCGCCTGTCCCCCTCCCCGCAATACAGCTCTAGAGCCGGCTGCTGGGCGCCTGTTCGTGTGCGCCTGTCCCCCTCCCCGCAATACAGCTCTAGAGCCGGCTGCTGGGCGCCTGTTCGTGTGCGCCTGTCCCCCTCCCCGCAATACAGCTCTAGAGCCGGCTGCTGGGCGCCTGTTCATGTGCGCCTGTCCCCCTCCCTGCAATACAGCTCTACAGAGCCAGCTGCTGTCTGCCTGTTCGTGTGCGCCTGTCCCCATCCCCGCAATACAGCTCTAGAGCCGGCTGCTGGGCGCCTGTTCGTGGGCGCCTGTCCCCCTCCCCGCAATACAGCTCTAGAGCCGGCTGCTGGGCGCCTGTTCGTGTGCGCCTGTCCCCCTCCCCGCAATACAGCTCTAGAGCCGGCTGCTGGGCGCCTGTTAGTGTGCGCCTGTCCCCCTCCCCGCAATACAGCTCTAGAGCTGGCTGCTGGGCGCCTGTTCGTGTGCGCCTGTCCCCCTCCCCGCAATACAGCTCTAGAGCCGGCTGCTGGGCGCCTGTTCGTGTGCGCCTGTCCCCCTCCCCGCAATACAGCTCTAGAGCCGGCTGCTGGGCGCCTGTTCGTGTGCGCCTGTCCCCCTCCCCGCAATACAGCTCTAGAGCCGGCTGCTGGGCGCCTGTTCGTGTGCGCCTGTCCCCCTCCCCGCAATGCAGCTCTAGAGCCGGCTGCTGGGCGCCTGTTCGTGTGCGCCTGTCCCCCTCCCCGCAATGCAGCTCTAGAGCCGGCTGCTGGGCGCCTGTTAGTGTGCGCCTGTCCCCCTCCCCGCAATACAGCTCTAGAGCCGGCTGCTGGGCGCCTGTTCGTGTGCGCCTGTCCCCCTCCCCGCAATACAGCTCTAGAGCCGGCTGCTGGGCGCCTGTCCGTGTGCGCCTGTCCCCCTCCCCGCAATACAGCTCTAGAGCCGGCTGCTGGGCGCCTGTTCGTGTGCGCCTGTCCCCCTCCCCGCAATGCAGCTCTAGAGCCGGCTGCTGGGCGCCTGTTCGTGTGCGCCTGTCCCCCTCCCCGCAATGCAGCTCTAGAGCCGGCTGCTGGGCGCCTGTTCGTGTGCGCCTGTCCCCCTCCCCGCAATGCAGCTCTAGAGCCGGCTGCTGGGCGCCTGTTCGTGTGCGCCTGTCCCCCTCCCCGCAATACAGCTCTAGAGCCGGCTGCTGGGCGCCTGTTCGTGTGCACCTGTCCCCCTCCCTGCAATACAGCTCTAGAGCCGGCTGCTGGGCACCTGTTCGTGTGCACCTGTCCCCCTCCCTGCAATACAGCTCTAGAGCCGGCTGCTGGGCGCCTGTTCGTGTGCGCCTGTCCCCCTCCCTGCAATACAGCTCTACAGAGCCAGCTGCTGTCTGCCTGTTCGTGTGCGCCTGTCCCCTCCCCGCAATGCAGCTCTAGAGCCGGCTGCTGGGCGCCTGTTCCTGTGCGCCTGTCCCCCTCCCCGCAATACAGCTCTAGAGCCGGCTGCTGGGCGCCTGTTCGTGTGAGCCTGTCCCCCTCCCCGCAATACAGCTCTAGAGCCGGCTGCTGGGCGCCTGTTCGTGTGCGCCTGTCCCCCTCCCCGCAATGCAGCTCTAGAGCCGGCTGCTGGGCGCCTGTTCGTGTGCGCCTGTCCCCTCCCCGCAATGCAGCTCTAGAGCCGGCTGCTGGGCGCCTGTTCGTGTGCGCCTGTCCCCCTCCCCGCAATGCAGCTCTAGAGCCGGCTGCTGGGCGCCTGTTCGTGTGCGCCTGTCCCCCTCCCCGCAATACAGCTCTAGAGCCGGCTGCTGGGCGCCTGTTCGTGTGCGCCTGTCCCCCTCCCCGCAATACAGCTCTAGAGCCGGCTGCTGGGCGCCTGTTCGTGTGCGCCTGTCCCCCTCTCCGCAATACAGCTCTAGAGCCGGCTGCTGTCTGCCTGTTCATGTGTGCCTGTCCCCCTCCCCGCAATACAGCTCTAGAGCCGGCTGCTGGGCGCCTGTTCGTGTGCGCCTGTCCCCGTCCCCGCAATACAGCTCTAGAGCCGGCTGCTGGGCGCCTGTTCGTGTGCGCCTGTCCCCCTCCCCGCAATACAGCTCTAGAGCCGGCTGCTGGGCGCCTGTTCGTGTGCACCTGTCCCCCTCCCTGCAATACAGCTCTAGAGCCGGCTGCTGGGCACCTGTTCGTGTGCACCTGTCCCCCTCCCTGCAATACAGCTCTAGAGCCGGCTGCTGGGCGCCTGTTCGTGTGCGCCTGTCCCCCTCCCCGCAATGCAGCTCTAGAGCCGGCTGCTGGGCGCCTGTTCGTGTGCGCCTGTCCCCCTCCCCGCAATGCAGCTCTAGAGCCGGCTGCTGGGCGCCTGTTCGTGTGCGCCTGTCCCCTCCCCGCAATGCAGCTCTAGAGCCGGCTGCTGGGCGCCTGTTCGTGTGCGCCTGTCCCCCTCCCCGCAATACAGCTCTAGAGCCGGCTGCTGGGCGCCTGTTCGTGTGCGCCTGTCCCCCTCCCCGCAATACAGCTCTAGAGCCGGCTGCTGGGCGCCTGTTCGTGTGCGCCTGTCCCCCTCCCCGCAATGCAGCTCTAGAGCCGGCTGCTGGGCGCCTGTTCGTGTGCGCCTGTCCCCCTCCCCGCAATACAGCTCTAGAGCCGGCTGTGGGCGCCTGTTCGTGTGCGCCTGTCCCCCTCCCCGCAATACAGCTCTAGAGCCGGCTGCTGGGCGCCTGTTCGTGTGCGCCTGTCCCCCTCCCCGCAATACAGCTCTAGAGCCGGCTGCTGTCTGCCTGTTCGTGTGTGCCTGTCCCCCTCCCCGCAATACAGCTCTAGAGCCGGCTGCTGGGCGCCTGTTCGTGTGCGCCTGTCCCCGTCCCCGCAATACAGCTCTAGAGCCGGCTGCTGGGCGCCTGTTCGTGTGCGCCTGTCCCCCTCCCCGCAATACAGCTCTAGAGCCGGCTGCTGGGCGCCTGTTCGTGTGCGCCTGTCCCCCTCCCCGCAATACAGCTCTAGAGCCGGCTGCTGGGCGCCTGTTCATGTGCGCCTGTCCCCCTCCCTGCAATACAGCTCTACAGAGCCAGCTGCTGTCTGCCTGTTCGTGTGCGCCTGTCCCCATCCCCGCAATACAGCTCTAGAGCCGGCTGCTGGGCGCCTGTTCGTGGGCGCCTGTCCCCCTCCCCGCAATACAGCTCTAGAGCCGGCTGCTGTCTGCCTGTTCGTGTGTGCCTGTCCCCCTCCCCGCAATACAGCTCTAGAGCCGGCTGTGGGCGCCTGTTCGTGTGCGCCTGTCCCCCTCCCCGCAATACAGCTCTAGAGCCGGCTGCTGGGCGCCTGTTCGTGTGCGCCTGTCCCCCTCCCCGCAATACAGCTCTAGAGCCGGCTGCTGTCTGCCTGTTCGTGTGTGCCTGTCCCCCTCCCCGCAATACAGCTCTAGAGCCGGCTGCTGGGCGCCTGTTCGTGTGCGCCTGTCCCCGTCCCCGCAATACAGCTCTAGAGCCGGCTGCTGGGCGCCTGTTCGTGTGCGCCTGTCCCCCTCCCCGCAATACAGCTCTAGAGCCGGCTGCTGGGCGCCTGTTCGTGTGCGCCTGTCCCCCTCCCCGCAATACAGCTCTAGAGCCGGCTGCTGGGCGCCTGTTCATGTGCGCCTGTCCCCCTCCCTGCAATACAGCTCTACAGAGCCAGCTGCTGTCTGCCTGTTCGTGTGCGCCTGTCCCCATCCCCGCAATACAGCTCTAGAGCCGGCTGCTGGGCGCCTGTTCGTGGGCGCCTGTCCCCCTCCCCGCAATACAGCTCTAGAGCCGGCTGCTGTCTGCCTGTTCGTGTGTGCCTGTCCCCCTCCCCGCAATACAGCTCTAGAGCCGGCTGCTGGGCGCCTGTTAGTGTGCGCCTGTCCCCCTCCCCGCAATACAGCTCTAGAGCCAGCTGCTGGGCGCCTGTTCGTGTGCGCCTGTCCCCCTCCCCGCAATACAGCTCTAGAGCCGGCTGCTGGGCGCCTGTTTGTGTGCGCCTGTCCCCCTCCCCGCAATACAGCTCTAGAGCCGGCTGCTGGGCGCCTGTTCGTGTGCGCCTGTCCCCCTCCCCGCAATACAGCTCTAGAGCCGGCTGCTGGGCGCCTGTTCGTGTGCGCCTGTCCCCCTCCCTGCAATACAGCTCTACAGAGCCAGCTGCTGTCTGCCTGTTCATGTGCGCCTGTCCCCCTCCCCGCAATACAGCTCTAGAGCCGGCTACTGGGCGCCTGTTCATGTGCGCCTGTCCCCCTCCCCGCAATACAGCTCTAGAGCCGGCTGCTGTCTGCCTGTTCGTGTGTGCCTGTCCCCCTCCCCGCAATACAGCTCTAGAGCCGGCTGCTGGGCGCCTGTTCGTGTGCGCCTGTCCCCGTCCCCGCAATGCAGCTCTAGAGCCGGCTGCTGGGCGCCTGTTCGTGTGCGCCTGTCCCCCTCCCCGCAATGCAGCTCTAGAGCCGGCTGCTGGGCGCCTGTTCGTGTGCGCCTGTCCCCCTCCCCGCAATACAGCTCTAGAGCCGGCTGTGGGCGCCTGTTCGTGTGCGCCTGTCCCCCTCCCCGCAATGCAGCTCTAGAGCCGGCTGCTGGGCGCCTGTTCCTGTGCGCCTGTCCCCCTCCCCGCAATACAGCTCTAGAGCCGGCTGCTGGGCGCCTGTTCGTGTGCGCCTGTCCCCCTCCCCGCAATACAGCTCTAGAGCCGGCTGCTGGGCGCCTGTTCGTGTGCGCCTGTCCCCCTCCCCGTAATACAGCTCTAGAGCCGGCTGCTGGGCGCCTGTTCATGTGCGCCTGTCCCCCTCCCCGCAATACAGCTCTAGAGCCGGCTGCTGTCTGCCTGTTCGTGTGTGCCTGTCCCCCTCCCCGCAACACAGCTCTAGAGCCGGCTGCTGGGCGCCTGTTCGTGTGTGCCTGTCCCCCTCCCCGCAATACAGCTCTAGAGCCGGCTGCTGGGCGCCTGTTCGTGTGCGCCTGTCCCCCTCCCCGCAATACAGCTCTAGAGCCGGCTGCTGGGCGCCTGTTCGTGTGCACCTGTCCCCCTCCCTGCAATACAGCTCTAGAGCCGGCTGCTGGGCACCTGTTCGTGTGCACCTGTCCCCCTCCCTGCAATACAGCTCTAGAGCCGGCTGCTGGGCGCCTGTTCGTGTGCGCCTGTCCCCCTCCCTGCAATACAGCTCTACAGAGCCAGCTGCTGTCTGCCTGTTCGTGTGCGCCTGTCCCCCTCCCCGCAATGCAGCTCTAGAGCCGGCTGCTGGGCGCCTGTTCCTGTGCGCCTGTCCCCCTCCCCGCAATGCAGCTCTAGAGCCGGCTGCTGGGCGCCTGTTCGTGTGCGCCTGTCCCCCTCCCCGCAATACAGCTCTAGAGCCGGCTGCTGGGCGCCTGTTCGTGTGCGCCTGTCCCCCTCCCCGCAATACAGCTCTAGAGCCGGCTGCTGGGCGCCTGTTCGTGTGTGCCTGTCCCCCTCCCCGCAATACAGCTCTAGAGCCGGCTGCTGGGCGCCTGTTCGTGTGTGCCTGTCCCCCTCCCCGCAATACAGCTCTAGAGCCGGCTGCTGGGCGCCTGTTCGTGTGCGCCTGTCCCCCTCCCCGCAATGCAGCTCTAGAGCTGGCTGCTGGGCGCCTGTTCCTGTGCGCCTGTCCCCCTCCCCGCAATACAGCTCTAGAGCCGGCTGCTGGGCGCCTGTTCGTGTGCGCCTGTCCCCCTCCCCGCAATACAGCTCTAGAGCCGGCTGCTGGGCGCCTGTTCGTGTGCGCCTGTCCCCCTCCCCGCAATACAGCTCTAGAGCCGGCTGCTGGGCGCCTGTTCGTGTGCGCCTGTCCCCCTCCCCGCAATACAGCTCTAGAGCCGGCTGCTGGGCGCCTGTTCGTGTGCGCCTGTCCCCCTCCCCGCAATACAGCTCTAGAGCCGGCTGCTGGGCGCCTGTTCGTGTGCGCCTGTCCCCCTCCCCGCAATACAGCTCTAGAGCCGGCTGCTGGGCGCCTGTTCGTGTGTGCCTGTCCCCCTCCCCGCAATACAGCTCTAGAGCCGGCTGCTGGGCGCCTGTTCGTGTGCGCCTGTCCCCCTCCCCGCAATACAGCTCTAGAGCCGGCTGCTGGGCGCCTGTTCGTGTGCACCTGTCCCCCTCCCTGCAATACAGCTCTAGAGCCGGCTGCTGGGCACCTGTTCGTGTGCACCTGTCCCCCTCCCTGCAATACAGCTCTAGAGCCGGCTGCTGGGCGCCTGTTCGTGTGCGCCTGTCCCCCTCCCTGCAATACAGCTCTACAGAGCCAGCTGCTGTCTGCCTGTTCGTGTGCGCCTGTCCCCCTCCCCGCAATGCAGCTCTAGAGCCGGCTGCTGGGCGCCTGTTCCTGTGCGCCTGTCCCCCTCCCCGCAATGCAGCTCTAGAGCCGGCTGCTGGGCGCCTGTTCGTGTGCGCCTGTCCCCCTCCCCGCAATACAGCTCTAGAGCCGGCTGCTGGGCGCCTGTTCGTGTGCGCCTGTCCCCCTCCCCGCAATACAGCTCTAGAGCCGGCTGCTGGGCGCCTGTTCGTGTGTGCCTGTCCCCCTCCCCGCAATACAGCTCTAGAGCCGGCTGCTGGGCGCCTGTTCGTGTGTGCCTGTCCCCCTCCCCGCAATACAGCTCTAGAGCCGGCTGCTGGGCGCCTGTTCGTGTGCGCCTGTCCCCTCCCCGCAATGCAGCTCTAGAGCTGGCTGCTGGGCGCCTGTTCCTGTGCGCCTGTCCCCCTCCCCGCAATACAGCTCTAGAGCCGGCTGCTGGGCGCCTGTTCGTGTGCGCCTGTCCCCCTCCCCGCAATACAGCTCTAGAGCCGGCTGCTGGGCGCCTGTTCGTGTGCGCCTGTCCCCCTCCCCGCAATACAGCTCTAGAGCCGGCTGCTGGGCGCCTGTTCGTGTGCGCCTGTCCCCCTCCCCGCAATACAGCTCTAGAGCCGGCTGCTGGGCGCCTGTTCGTGTGCGCCTGTCCCCCTCCCCGCAATACAGCTCTAGAGCCGGCTGCTGGGCGCCTGTTCGTGTGCGCCTGTCCCCCTCCCCGCAATACAGCTCTAGAGCCGGCTGCTGGGCGCCTGTTCGTGTGCGCCTGTCCCCCTCCCCGCAATACAGCTCTAGAGCCGGCTGCTGGGCGCCTGTTCGTGTGCGCCTGTCCCCCTCCCCGCAATGCAGCTCTAGAGCCGGCTGCTGGGCGCCTGCCCCCCAAGAGCTCTGGAGGCGCCACTGGACCCCCCCAGCTGCAGCCCCCCCCCCGTGTCTGGATGCCCCAGTGCAGTGGTCCCCACCCTTTTCAGGCTGTCGGGGGCGCGGGGGCGGGGCCAGCCCCAGCACCGGGCGGGCGATGCAAATGGGGACCGCGGCCCCGTGTCTGTTGCCCTCTGGCCCCCCCGCCCAGGGCGGGTGCTCCGGCTCTCGGGGCTCGAGAGGGTCCGTGGAGCCCCCCCCCAGGCTGCCAGCGGGGGGGTCACATGGGCCAGCCCCGCCCCCCGCACGAGGGCTCTCGGTGCGGCCCCGCCCCGAAGTGTTGCGCTGTGTCCCACCCCCCTGCGCCCGCCCACGCGGTGGTTTGATCCCCCCCCCCTAGTGTGAGCCAATCCCCGCGCGCATTGGTTTGGCCCAACGGGCTCCCTTTCCCCTCTCAACCAACATGGCCGCGGCGGCCTCGCTTTGATTCGGGCTCGACGTCATTGGGAAACCTCCCTATGCAGGTCCGCGCGGGAGGGGGCGGGCCTAAGGGGCGTGCGCTCCGATTGGTCCGGCGCTGAGTAATGCGCCTCTCGATTGGCCGGGAGTCCTGGGCCAATGGGCAGGCCGCTTGTTCCCGGGCTGACAGCGAGCGAGAGGGAGCGCGAGCGCGGGGGCCTGGCAGGTGAGCGGGGGGGTCTCGGCTCCGGCACCCCCTGGCCGGGAGGGGCCAGAGCTCCCGGGGGCGGGGCCAAAGGGCCCTGGCTGTGCGGGCCCCGCCCCTTGTCCTTCCCCCCCGGGTCCCCCCGGCCCCTCCCCCCGGGGCCACCCCGAGCCCCCCCCCGGGTCCCCCCGGCCCCTCCCCCCGGGGCCCCCCCCGAACTTCCTCCGGGTCCCCCCGGCCCCTCCCCCCGGGGCCCCTCCCGGGTCCCCCCGGCCCCTCCCCCCGGGGCCCCCCAAACTCCCCCCGGGTCCCCCAGCCCCTCCCCCGGGTCCCCTCGGCCCCTCCCCCAGGGGTCTCCCCGACCCCCCCGGCCTCCCGCCCCCGAAGTGCCCTGGCGTGACTGTGCCTCCCCCGGGCAGGAGCCGGCATGGCGGAGATGGAGCCGGCGGCGGAGACGCTGCTGTACGTGGAGCACCGCTACGTCTGCTCGGAGTGCAGCCAGCTGTACGGCTCGCTGGAGGAGGCCCTGCTGCACCAGCAGAGCCACCTGGGCCAGGAGCAGCAGTACGAGGTGGTGGGGCTGGCGGGCGAGGGCGAGGCCGGACTGTACCAGACCCTGGGGGTGCAGGAGAGCAGCCAGTACCAGTGCCTGGAGTGCGGGCAGCTGCTGCTCTCGCCGGGGGAGCTGCTGGAGCACCAGGACCTGCACCTCAAGCGCCTGAGCCAGGAGCCGGAGGCGCCCGCCAAGCTGCCGGCCTCCAGCCAGATCCACTACGAGTGCGTGGAGTGCAAGGCGCTCTTCCTCAGCCAGGACGTGTGGCTGGCCCACCGGCAGGCCCACCGGGCCCCCCCGGAGCCGCCCGCCCCCGAGGCAGCCCCCGCCGGCCAGAGCCAGGCCCTGGTGGACCTGGAGCACTCCTACCGTAAGCTGGAGGAGGCCGCGGCGCCCGACGGGGAGGGCTGTGCCGTGCAGCTCCTGCTCTATGAGTGCGGCGAGTGCTTGCAGCTCTTCCAGACGCCCAAGGACTTTCTGGAGCACCAGGCCACCCACCTGGGTGCCGCGCCCACAGAGGAGCTGGCTGAGCCCGGCCCCTGCCCGGCTGAGCCCCTGCAGCCTGCACCGGCAAGCCTGCTCAATGGAGCAGCCCCCGCCCCCTCGGAGCCCGGCTGCGCGGCCAGCGACCACAGCTACGAGCTGAAGGATGGGCCCGAGGCAGCGGCGGTGGTGGCGCCGCGCCGGCCGAAGCGGGGCGGGCAGGAGCCGTGGTGTGCCGAGTGCCAGCAGGCCTTCCCCTCCGCCCACCAGCTCCAACTGCATCTACGCTGCCACCGCCAGGGGGCCTTCCAGTGCCCGCTCTGCAGCAAGGTGCTACCCACCCCGCAGGCCCTCCGGCAGCACCGCAGCGAGCACAGCGGCGAGTCCCGCTACCTGTGTGTGGACTGCGGCCTGGCCTTCGACACGGAGGCCGTGCTGCTGGCCCACCGGCGCGGCCACTCCCCGAACCCCCTGCACCGCTGCGCCTGCGGCAAGGCCTTCCTCAATATGACCAAGTTCCTCTACCACCGCCGCTCCCACGGCCCCCTGCCGCCCCTCCCGCCGGAGCCCCCCCTGCCCCCTCCGCAGGAGCCCCCGCCCACCCCGCCGGCACCCAAGAAGCCGGACGACGTCGTGCCGCTGGCCATCATCTACTCGGTGGAGAACGCCGAGGCCCACGGGCCCAGCTTCCGCTGCCTCATGTGCAGCAAGGTCTTCTCCAAGCACCTGCAGCTGGTGCGGCACCAGCGCTTCGTGCACAAGCTGGAGCGGCGCCACAAGTGCCAGACCTGCGGCAAGATGTTCAAGAAGAAGTCGCACGTGCGCAACCACCTGCTGACCCACACGGGCGAACGCCCCTTCCACTGCAAGGAGTGTGGCAAGAGCTTCAACTCCCAGGCCAACCTGCTGCGCCACCGCCTGACCCACACGGGCGAGCGCCCCTACCGCTGCGAGATCTGCCAGAAGGCCTTCACCCAGTCCTCCACGCTGCAGCAGCACCTCTTCGTGCACAGCCGCCACTACCCCTACAAGTGCCAGGAGTGCGGCATCAACTTCCACCGCCCCTACCGCCTGCTCATGCACCGCTACCACCACACGGGCGAGTACCCCTACAAGTGCCAGCAGTGCGGGCGCTCCTTCCTCCTGCGCCGCCTGCTGGACGTGCACCAGCTGAGCCACGCCGGGCGGGAGCCCCAGGTGTGCGCCGGCTGCGGGGCCGCCTTCGTCACCGCCCTGCAGCTCCGGGAGCACAAGTGCGGCAAGGTGAGCCGGCGCTTCGAGTGCCCCACCTGCGGCAAGAAGGTCAGCTCGGCCGCCCGGCTCCACGCCCACGAGCTGCTGCACGACGGCGGGGGCACTGGCGCCGCTGCCGCGCTGAAGGAGGAGCCCCCGGCCCTGCCCCCGCCGCCTCCCCCCGCCCGCCGGGCCCCCTGCTCCAAGAGCTTTGAGTGCGCCGACTGCAAGAAGCTCTTCAGCACGGAGACCTCGCTGCAGGTTCACCGCCGCATCCACACCGGGGAGCGGCCCTACCCCTGCCCGGACTGCGGCAAGGCCTTCCGCCAGTCCACCCACCTCAAGGACCACCGGCGCCTGCACACCGGCGAGAAGCCCTTCAAGTGCGAGGAGTGCGGCAAGGCCTTCACCATCGCCGTGCGGCTGGCCGAGCACCGGCGCATCCACACGGGCGAGCGCCCCTACCACTGCGCCGACTGCGGCAAGGCCTACCGCTCCTTCTCCAACCTCTGGAAGCACCGCAAGCTGCACCAGCAGCAGCTCCTGCCCAGCAGCCAGGAGGCCCTGGCCGAAACGGCCACCGCCGCCGCCATGGCGGCCGCCGCCACCCCGGACTACGGCAACACCCTGACCATCATGGAGACCATCGAGATCTACCCCGCCACGGCCGCCGAGCCGGAGGGCGCCCCGCTGGAGAGCATCCAGCTGGGAGGGGTCTGAGCTGGGGGGGCGCCGGGCTGTGAAGGGAGCCTCTTTCCCCTCCTCAGTGCTGGCCCGTGTGGCCTCTGGTCTGGTCACGGCTGGCGAGAGCTGCTGCTCCTGCTCTCGCGGGGCGTCCTGGTGCCCAGGGTCATGTGGCTCTGCCCCCGTGAATCCCCCTTGTGGCCATGTCCCCGTGCTCGGGGCCACGTGGCTCCCCCACCCGTGGCCGCGGTCAGGTCACACAGGGCACTTGCACTTCTCTGGCTGCCCCGGAGGCTGTGTCGCGTCCGGGCGGCTGCGGGACTCCTCCCCCTCCCGCCCCCCAGGCCTGAGCCGCTGAGCTTGGACCGCAAGGAACTAACTTTTTCTATTGACCCTCCTCCCCCGCAGCCATTCCCACCTGTGGAAACGCCTCCCCTCGGCCGGGGGGCCGCTTTGGTATGTATGTTACAATTAAACACGTCACTCGTCAGGCTGCAGTGCCGTTTGTGTGGGGGGGGATTGGAAACGAGCCCTGCTGCGGGGGAAGGGGGGTGGGGCGTCCTAAGGGGCCGCACGGAGTCAGACCAAAGGTCCAGCCAGCCCGGTGTCCTGTCCTCCGGATGCCCAGAGCGAATGAACAGCCGGTAACCACCAAGTGATCCTCCTCGGCGGCCCATTTCCAGCCTCCGACACACAGGCCAGGGACACCCTCCTTGCCCATAACCTCCGTGAATTTAGCAAGCTCGTTTCTGAACCCTGTTATAGTCCTGGCCTTCTCAGCATCCTCTGGCAAGGAGTTCCACAGGTTAACTGCGCCGTGTGAAAAGCAGTTGCCTTCAGTGTGTGTTTAAACCTGCCACCTGTTTTCATTTGGTCACCCCCAGGTCTTGCGTTATGAGAAGCAGCAAATCTTTATTCCCTTTCTCCACATGATTTTACAGACCTATCCCTCCTCAGTCGTCTCTTTTCCAAGCTGAAAACTCCTGGGTTTATTGTTCGCGTCCTGTGGCAGCCGTTCAAACCCTCCTCATTTTCGTTTGCCTTTTCTGAACGTTCTCCAGTGCCGGTCTCTGTCTTTGAGAGGAGGTCACCACGTCTCTGCAGGATTCAAGGTGTGGGCACCCCATGGGTGGACAGAAGAGTCTGTCTCATTCGCTGTCCTGTTCTAGTGATTCCCAACATCCTGTTTGCTTTTCTGACGCCGCTGCCCCGTGCGTGGGTGTTGGCAGAGAACTGTGCACAGGGAGGGCAGCGCTCTCGTGACAGCTCACCTGGCCCCCGGCGGTCTGTGCGCCGTTGGGATGCAGGTCCCCATGTGCATTGCTTTGCATTGATCACCATTAAAATTCATCTGCCGTTTTGTTGCCCAGTTCCTGAGCGTGGGGGGATCTTTGGGGAGCTCTTCCGTCAGTTTGGGATCATCTGCCAATGTCGCCACCTCCCTGGTTCCCCCTTTCTCCAGGTCATTTGTAACTAGGGCCGGGCCCAGTACGGACCCCTGGGGGGCACCCCCGGTTACCTTTCTCCGCTCGGAAAACTGACCATTTCTTCCTGCCCTCTGTTCCCTGCCTAGTCACTGGCTGTCAGCTCGTGGGGCCCTTCCCTCTTCTCCCATGACGGCTTCCTTCGCCCGCGAGCCTCTGCCGAGGGCCCTTATCAAAGGCTTTCCGGAAACCCTAGTGCGCTGCAGCCCTTGGGCCTGCCCATAGGCCTGTGGGCCCCTCCCAGAGCGCGGGGGGGGGGCAGGATCCCTCTGGCAGACCCACCTCGCCTCTGCCCCCCCAGGCTCGCTTTCCCCTGGTCAGACTGTCCCAGCCAGTCTGCCGGGCGCAGGCCAACCGGCCGGGGGCTGCCAGCCCCTGTGGAGCCGTTCAAAGGTCGGCGCCACGTTGGCTCCCTTGGCCCGTGGGTCAGACGCGGTTGGGGGCGGGGCCCAGGCCCAGGCCCAGTTTGTGGTTCCACATTTGGGTTCTCTCTGCACTCGGGCACGTGGCATCCGGCCCCCGGGCCTGTTCCTGTCCCTTGGTCCCTTGCCCCGCAGCCTGGGCCAGGCCCTCGGATCTGCACCCCCCCCCCCCCCCGGCCGTGCAGCCTGAAGCAGAGAATTCAGGGAGTTTCTCTGCAGTGACCTCGACCTTGAGGGCTCCTTCGGTTCTCGCGGGTCCAGGGCCCTGCTGGTCGTCAGCAGCTTCCTGCTTCTGGTGGACGCGGCTGCGGGCCGGCGTTGGGGCTTGGCGAGCCGGTCTCAGATTCTCGCTTGGCCTTTCCGTTCCGCTCTTCCCCTTCATTTGCCGGCTGATGCTTCTGCCTCTGTCCGTGCCAGGACTGAGCGTCCCGTGGGAAGCCCTGCCTCTGTCTCCCGGCCTGCGCCTTCCCGGGGCTCAGCCGCGCTGGCTCCTGTGTTCTCTGGCGTGGGCTGTGGGAGTGGAGCCTCCCCGAGGGCGTGGGAACCGCTCGCAGGGCTCTTCCTTCCAGCACTGTCCCTCTGACGCTCCGTGCCGAGCCGCCGCGTGCGGGTGGGGTCCCCTGCCTGCCTCAGCGCGGGCTGCTGGGTCCTTCCCCGCCCCCGGGGCGCTACGTGGGGGACATGCTCGCTGGTTCCACGGGGTCCGTTCTCTTTCCCTCCGACACCAGCCCCTGCCCACTTCGCACTGTCAGCAACTGCCTCTCCCCTCGTGGCTTCCACAGCCAGCAGCTCCACCAAGGGGCCAGAAACGTTCCCCCTCCAGCCGCCACGTGCGCCCAGGCTCCAGTGGGTTTATTTTTCTAGCCTCTCCCGCCTCCTGGAGCATTTCTGGTCCCTGTGCCTGTCCTGGCGGGTGGCTGGTCCTAGATCCCTGCGAGAGCAGAGCCGGGAGAGCGGCCGAGAGCGGCCCTGACTTGGGCCGGGGCCAAGCGCCATCCGGGCCAGACAGGGTGCGTGGGCCGGGTTGGGCCCGAGCCGTTCCCTGTGGCCTGCCCGCCCGGGCCCCGGCGCTGCTAGCGAGTGCGTGTGTGCAGGGGTCCTAGGCCAAGTGCCCCCGGCCAGAGCCTGCGCCGGGCACCCCACCTCCCCGCTCACCCCCACAATCTCTGCACTCCCTGCCCCCAGCTGGTGACTCCCTCCTCCCCCCCCCCCAGGCCAGACTCCTCTCCTGCACCCCCTGACCCGACCCTGCCCCCCCCTCCAGGCCAGACTCCTCTCCTGCCCCCCCTCCAGGCCAGACTCCTCTCCTGCACCCCCTGACCCGACCCTGCCCCCCCCTCCAGGCCAGACTCCTCTCCTGCACCCCCGACCCTGCCCCCCCCAGGCCAGACTCCTCTCTTGCACCCCCAACCCGACCCTGCCCCCCCCTCCAGGCCAGACTCCTCTCCTGCACCCCCGACCTTGCCCCCCTCCTCCAGGCCAGACTCCTCTCCTGCACCCCCGACCCTGCCCCCCCCAGGCCAGACTCCTCTCTTGCACCCCCAACCCGACCCTGCCCCCCCTTCCTGCACTCCCCCTTCCCCCCTGTCCCTGGATCCTCTGCCCTGGTTACACCCCCTGCCCCCCAAACCCTCAATTCCCACACTGCCCCACCCCCGCTCCCTCCCGCAGCCCCTCCATGGAAAAGTGCAGCCCGTGACCCCTTCCCAGCTGCAGGGAGCGGCCCCGCCCCAGGCAGCGTTATGGATGCCTGTGGGGAGCAGTGGGGCTGGGAGCGACTAGTGGAGAAGCAGAAGCTGCCGGGCGGGGGCGGGGGAGGATGCGTCGAACGGGCAGCGCTGGGGGGGGCTGCTGCCGATTTGGAACCGCCGGGAGCCCGGGTCTGACGCTCACGGACACCGGGGGGCCTAGGGCCGGCGGGGGGCCCAGGGCCAGTGGGGGGACATTTCAGGGCGGCAGTGCTGCGGGGGGCGTTTCGAGGCAGCAGTGCCGTGGGGGGTCCCGGGCACAGGAGGGCGTGGGGGTCGCGCCACAGCACACGCCCCCGCCACGCCCTCCTCCTCCCCGTGCCCGTGGCCACGGTATACACCCCCGCCACGCCCTCCTCCTCCCCGTGCCCGTGGCCACGGTATACACCCCCGCCACGCCCTCCTCCTCCCCGTGCCCGTGGCCACGGTATACGCCCCCGCCCCGCCCTCCTCCTCACCGTGCCCGTGGCCATGGTACGCTCCCCCATCCCGCCCTCCTCCTCCCCGTGCCCGTGGCCACGGTATACACCCCCGCCACGCCCTCCTCCTCCCCGTGCCCGTGGCCACGGTACGCTCCCCCATCCCGCCCTCCTCCTCACCGTGCCCGTGGCCATGGTATACGCCCCCGTCCTGCCCTCCTGTGTCCGTGGCCCACGTGTTGTAGGCCGTTCTCCCCAGCAAATCGAGCTCTCTGGGCTCCTGGGGTGTGAGACCCTGGTGCTCTCTGTCCCGCAGCCTGCCCCCCACTGAGCCTGAATTTCCGCAAGACACTGACGATCTCATGTAAGAAATCAGCGCTGCTTGCGGAAATGCCATGCAGCTCCCGTTCGGGCAAAAGTCCTTTGGCGCAAAAGGACCCGTGTACACAGCTCAGGTTGTTTGGCGCACGGGGGCCCGTGTACGCAGCTCAGGTTGTTTGGCGCACGGGGGCCCGTGTACGCAGCTCAGGTTGTTTGGCGCACGAGGGCCCGTGTACGCCGCTCAGGTTGTTTGGCGCACGAGGGCCCGTGTACGCCGCTCAGGTTGTTTGGCGCACGAGGGCCCGTGTACACAGCTCAGGTTGTTTGGCGCACGAGGGCCCGTGTACGCAGCTCAGGTTGTTTGGCGCACGGGGGCCCGTGTACGCAGCTCAGGTTGTTTGGCGCACGAGGGCCCGTGTACGCCGCTCAGGTTGTTTGGCGCACGGGGGCCCGTGTACGCCGCTCAGGTTGTTTGGCGCACGGGGGCCCGTGTACGCAGCTCAGGTTGTTTGGCGCACGGGGGCCCGTGTACGCCGCTCAGGTTGTTTGGCGCACGGGGGCCCGTGTACGCCGCTCAGGTTGTTTGGCGCACGGGGGCCCGTGTACGCCGCTCAGGTTGTTTGGCGCACGGGGGCCCGTGTACGCCGCTCAGGTTGTTTGGCGCACGAGGGCCCGTGTACGCAGCTCAGGTTGTTTGGCGCACGAGGGCCCGTGTACGCCGCTCTGGTTGTTTGGCGCACGAGGGCCCCGATTGCGGAAAAGCGTCCTGCCGATCTCGACGCACTTTTCCATTAAAAGCATTTGCAGAAAATCCTGCCAGTCTCGACGTAGCCCAGGTGCTAAAGTAGGAGCCGCATTTCCTCCCTCCTCGAGCCCCCTGGTAGATACGTGCAGGCGGCTCCCTTGTGCCCCTCGGTCGGCTCCTCCCCACGAACCCGGCCCAATTCCTCCAGCCTCCCTCGCAGCTCGTGTTCCCCAGGCCGGCCCTCAGCCGCGCGGCTCTTCTCTGCTCCGTCTCCAGTGTCTCACAGAGCACCAGGACCGGCAGGGCCCTCGCGAGGCATCGAGTCCCCCGCCCCACGGCAGGGCCCGGCCCCGTCTCCCCACATCTCTCCTAACCGTGGGGCCCACACTGGACACCACGCCCCAGCTGGGGCCCAGGGCGCAGCGCCGGGGGGGGGACGACGCCTCGTGCCCGGCTGTTCACGCAGCCCGGAATCACATTTGCTCTTTCGCCCTGGTGACTCCTATTTCGCTTGTACCCCCCCCCCCCCCCGAGCCCTTCTGCAGGGTCCTCCCTGGCCAGTCGCTTCCACCCTGTGCCGGGTCGGCCCCCCGCCGTGCAGCACTTTGCACTGGTCCGAATCCCCCCCAGCCCGGTGCCCTCGGCCCATGTCCGGTGTGTCCAGATCCGGTCGAACGCGCCCCCCCAGCCGGCTCCGGGGCTGCTGTCCTGCCGTGGTCTGACGGCTGGTCCGTGTCGGCCCCTGCCCCAGTCGCCCCACCTCGGGGGGGAGGCCGTGCACCCCCCGGGAGCCTGCGCAGGACGGGGGGCAGCATAAGCCTGTTGGGTGTTACCAGAGCCAGGCCCCGCCCAGCCTGACGCCAGCCCCCTCGCCTCAGCTTCGCCTGCGCCCCCCCCCCCGGTCTGCACTGACGCCGCCGGCTTCCCCTTTGGGCCCTGGCCTTTCCCGCCGCCTGCGGGCATCCGGCCTCCCCCCCTCCCCTCCGGCGCGGCGGCTGGCAGGCCCCTGCCCAGGCCAGGGAGCCGGGCCCCGACCAGCCCTTGCTCTGGGCCCGCGGGCGCTGACTCAGTCCCTGCTGTGGCCACGAGGGGGGGCTCTTCTGCCTGCCCCCAGGAGGGAGTGGGGGTCTCTCCTGGGGCAATGGGTTCAGGCCTTTGGGAGCTGGGGGGGGCCTTGCCACTGCAGGTCCCATGACTCTGGATGCGGTGGGGGCTCCACCCCCCCACGGCTCTCTCACAGTCATGTCCTGTGATACCCCCTGCACGGACACAACACCCGCCGCCCGGCTGTCACGAACCCTCTCCCGCACTGACACAACACCCGCCGCCCGGCTGTCACGAACCCTCTCCCGCGCTGACACAACACCCGCCGCCCGGCTGTCACTAACCCTCTCCCGCGCTGACACAACACCCGCCGCCCGGCTGTCACTAACCCTCTCCTGCGCTGACACAACACCCGCCGCCCGGCTGTCACTAACCCTCTCCTGCGCTGACACAACACCCGCCGCCTGGCTGTCACGAACCCTCTCCCGCGCTGACACAACACCCGCCGCCCGGCTGTCACGAACCCTCTCCCGCGCTGACACAACACCCGCCGCCCGGCTGTCACGAACCCTCTCCCGCGCTGACACAACACCCGCTGCCCGGCTGTCACGAACCATCTCACATGCCAAACCCCTGGTGCTGAGACCACACCTAGTGTCCCTCTGTCACTAAGAATCTTCCTGGGTGACACAACCCTTGTTGATACAACACCTGGTGCCCCGCCATCCTCACAGTGACACCCCGGCTCTCAGATTTCCACTGACACATCGCCCTACAGCTAACACACCCCGCAGTGACAACACCCGCCGCCCGGCTGTCACTAACCCTCTCCCGCGCAGACACGACACAACACCCGCCGCCCGGCTGTCACGAACCCTCTCCCGCGCTGACACAACACCCGCCGCCCGGCTGTCACGAACCCTCTCCCGCGCTGACACAACACCCGCCGCCCGGCTGTCACTAACCCTCTCCCGCGCTGACACAACACCCGCCGCCCGGCTGTCACTAATCCTCTCTTGCACTGACACAACACCCGCCGCCCGGCTGTCACTAACCCTCTCCTGCGCTGACAAACCTGTGGTGACACAACACCCAGACACATTCCGATTTCCACTGACGCATCCTGCTGCAGCTACCGCCCCTCGCAGTGACAACACCCGCTGCCCAGCTGTCACTAACCATCTCACATGCCAAACCCCTGGTGCTGAGACCACACCTAGTGTCCCTCTGTCACTAAGAATCTTCCCGGGTGACACAACCCTTGTTGATACGACACCTGGTGCCCCGCCATCCTCACAGTGACACCCCGGCGGTGACACGACACCCAGGCTCTCAGATTTCCACTGACACATCGCCCTACAGCTAACACACCCCGCAGTGACAACACCCGCCGCCCGGCTGTCACTAACCCTCTCCTCGCAGCCCACGGTGACAACACCCAGAGGCTCTCAGTGGCAGTGTGAAGTGTGAGTATTTCACCCCCCCCGCAGTAACGCAACACCCGCCGGCTGCCGCTAGCCCCCCCTCCGTGGGAACGCCTGGCCTGGCTGCGGGTGTTCCCACCGGCGCCCGTCTCTCCATGCCCTGGAAGCGGGGCTGGGGCTCAGCAGGGAGCCCCCAAAGCTCTGACACCCCGAGGGCTGTTAGGTCCCTTCCCCGCCCGTGTGCAGGGGAGGCTGAGGGGGGCCCAGGGGCTCTAGCTCCGCCGGTGTTAATCCAGGGCCCTGAGGCCAGGCTCCCTGCTCGCCCCACATTGCCCGGCACCCGACTGGTGAGCCACGCCAGCCGCAGGCTCCCCTGCACGGTTCATGGCAGTGCCCCCACGTGCCAGCCTCGTGCCTGCTCTTACACGCTTCCCCACACTCCCTCCCCTGCTCACTGAGAGCTGCCCCCCAGCTCCTGGGCTCCTGCCATGTGCATGCTCCCAGCCACATGATGGGGGGCTGCACCTAGCTCTGCCCTGTTACACGGGCTAGTGTAACGTGCGCACACTCGACCCGCTGTGCACGCTCTCGTGCATCACGTGCAGCTACAGCCTGCTGGGCACACTAGTGCAATGTGCACCACCCCACTCCTCTCCCAGCAGGCTCCGTGCACAGCACCTCCTTGCCCTTTGGGCACGCTCCCTGGTGCGATGCACACGCCCTCTGGCAGTGCACTGACGTCAGGTGTGCATGAGGCAGCCAAGCCTTATGGGGCTCACACAGAGATGTGCATGACCCACGAAGCACTAGTGGGAGCCCATCTTCCTCTCCGGAGGGGCGGGGCAGGGCCGGGGGCAGCGCCATCTGGCCTGGAGCAGAGACATTTGCCCCTGTGCTTGGTGCATGGAGGGGGCTTTCCCCCAGGAACAAAATTCTGTGGGGGGTAATGTCCCCACACAGCCTGACGCACTGGGGGGCTGCTGAGGTGTGCCCAGTGCGGGCCCAGTGCTGGGGGGGAGCATGGGGCCCAGCGCCGGGGGGGGAGCACGGGGCCCAGCGCCGGGCGGGGGGGGGAGCACGGGGCCCAGCGCCAGGCATGGATTCAGCTGTGTGTTCCTCAGGCCAAACCCAGAGGGGGCCTCCCGACGTGTCCCCCCCCCCCCCCGTGATACCCTGAGACACTCGCTCCTGGGTTACGCACATGCCACCCCCTCCCCCAGACACAAGTTGGAGGGGACCCACCTCGGGTATTTCCATCTGCCCCCCACTAGACTCCAGTGGGACATGGTCCCCTCGCTGCCGGCCCCAAACTGCGCTGGCTCATAACCACCCTCCCCTGCCCCACCCCAGAGGTGGCTGCATCGCCCTTGTCTGCCAGGAGCTGCTAGGTGGGGGGCCGGGTTGGGCCTGGCCTAGGCAGGAGGGAGGCAGGTCCCCACTGCCAGCCCTCCCTGCCCCCCCCTCTTCCCAGAGTTGGCCAGTGCGCCCAGGAGCCCTGCCCCCAACCCCCACTCTAATCACTAGACCTCACTGCCTATCCCTCTCCAGCTGGCCTGGGGCCTGCTCTGTCCCTCCCCATCTCTCGGGGTGTTGCCTTGTGTGACGTAGTGGGGGTACTTGCTGGGCTGTGGTGACCCCTGCTGTCTGGAGCAAGACCCAGCAGGGAAAACCTCACTATGCAAAGGTGCCAAACTTGTTGAACCAGTGGCCAGACACCCCCCATGGAGAGGAACAAAGGGAGGTGGATGCTGCCCTGGCTGGGGGTATAAGGAGCTGGGGAGGGGGCTGGGACTCCCCTATCTCAAGGGGGGGCACTGAGGCCTCTTAGCCCCAGTTCCTGTAACCAGATTACATCTGTGCTGCGCTGTGCTGGAGGAGCAATAAACCACCCTCAATTCCACTGGCTGGTGCAGTCTGTTTGTGCCATTTCGGGGTGCAGGAGACGGGGAACCCCCAACGCGCCGTCACACCTTGCCACCAGCGGGGCTCTCAGCACAGACAGCACCCCACGGCCTGGCCCCCTTCCCGCAGCTGGGCTTTGGCTGCTGGTGTTGTGAACTTCCCCACAGCAGTGCCCCGCTCAGGCCCCTGGTGCTGCGAGCTTCCCCACAGCAGTGCCCTGCTCAGGCCCCTGGTGCTGCGAGCTTCCCCACAGCAGTGCCCTGCTCAGGCCCCTGGTGCTGCGAGCTTCCCCACAGCAGTGCCCCGCTCAGGCCCCTGGTGCTGCGAGCTTCCCCACAGCAGTGCCCGCTCAGGGCGCTGGTGCTGCGAGCTTCCCCACAGCAGTGCCCGCTCAGGGCGCTGGTGCTGCGAGCTTCCCCACAGCAGTGCCCGCTCAGGCCCCTGGTGCTGCGAGCTTCCCCACAGCAGTGCCCGCTCAGGCCCCTGGTGCTGCGAGCTTCCCTACAGCAGTGCCCGCTCAGGGCCCTGGTGCTGCGAGCTTCCCCACAGCAGTGCCCCGCTCAGGCCCCGGTGCTGCGAGCTTCCCCACAGCAGTGCCCCGCTCAGGGCCCTGGTGCTGCGAGCTTCCCCCCAGCAGTGCCCCCAGTAACCAGTCTCCTGCCAGCCTGTCTGAGGAGCTAGTGGCGATTGAAGCCCCCCCCTCTCCCCCATCTCCAGCGGCCCCGGGAAACCGCCGCTGCCCCCCTCCAGCCCTATCCCGGCCCCTCCCTCCGCGGCCGGGGCGCTGCGGGGCCTCATCAAAATTCAGCTCGCGCCCTCCGAGGGCCGCAGCGAATCTTGATGAGGAGCCCCCCCACCCCCGCCCCTTAGCGCCCCCCAGGAGCCCCCCCGCCCCCGCCTCGCCCCTCAGCGCCCCCCACCCCCGCCCCTTAGGCGCCCCCCAGCAGCCCCCCGCCCCCGCCTCGCCCCTTAGCGCCCCCCAGGAGCCCCCCGCCCCTTAGCGCCCCCAGGAGCCCCCCGCCCCCGCCTCGCCCCTCAGCGCCCCCCACCCCCGCCCCTTAGCGCCCCCGGCAGCCCCCCGCCCCCGCCTCGCCCCCCAGCAGCCCCCCCGCCGGCGCCCCGTCCCGCCCCCGCCCTGGCGCGGGAGACCCGGCTGCGCTCTTCTTCCCCCCGAAACGCCCCGCCCCCGACGGAGGGTCCGGCCACCCCCGATCCCCCCTTCGCTCCATCCCCGTCCCCGCCCCCTCCCCTCTCTCCGCCCCCCTCCATCTCCGCCCCCCCGCCCCACCGTCGCCGCGATGCGCCGGCCTCGGCTGATTGAGGGCTCCTGAGGCCCCCCCGCGGCCCCGGATCCGCTGCATCGCCCCCCCGCAGAGGCGCAGTTCGGGCTCCGAGCCCCGCACACCGGCGGGGGCCGCCACCGGGGGGCCCCAGGGGCCGAGGGAGATTCGGGGCCCCCCCGCCCAGCCATGGGGAGTTTTCTCTTCTCCCGGCAGTTCTCCCCGCCCCCCCGCCAAACGCGGGGCGCTGACGCCTGAGCCCCTCCCCGCGCCCCCCGGATCGCGGCTTTGGGGGGCCCCTCGAGGGCGGGCCCGTCCCTGCCGAGCGCCCCCCGCCGGCCGGGCAAAGGGGGCCCCGCACCGAGCTCGGATCCCGTAAGTCTCGCTGCTTTCCTGCCTGGGGGGTCGGGGGGGCCCCCGCACTTTGGCGTGGCCTGTGCGCGGCTCTGCGCAGGCGTGGGGGGCCGGAGGGGGCGGCTGGGGGGGCGGGAGGGGGCTGGGGGCCAAGGGGCAGAGGCTGCGGCCGGGCCCCGCTGAATCCTCCGCGCGCCCCAGACACCCCCCGAGCCCGGGCCCCCAGCGCAGCCTCCCGGGTCGGGCCTCGGCCCGGGCCTTCGCCCGTCGGGCCTGAGCACGGAGCGGGGGTCACCCGGCCCCGATCCGGCCCCCGGGGGCGCTGGCTGAGTTTACCGGGTCTCGGGGGGACCCCCCACGGGCCCTCACTGGGGCTTCAGGCCTCGAGTCCCCCTTCCCGGGAAGTGGGCACGTGGGGGGAGGGGTGTCTGCTCGCCCTGCCCCCCCCAGCCAGGCTGAGCCCCCAGGCCCTCCCTGGCCCCCCATTGCCCTACCCCGTGGCCCCCCTGCACTCCTGCCCCGGGGGCTCCTTTGGTGCTCAACCCCTTTGCTCCCCCACCACTACAGCCCCCCAGGGCACTGCCCCAGCCCCCATCTCCCGCCTGCAGCCCCCCGGTACAGGCCTGGCTCAGCCCGTAGAAGCCAGCTGGGCCCTACCGGCATGGGGCACCCTATGGGCTCCCAGATCCTGGGCTATGGGGCAGGGCCCTGCCTTGGGGCTGCGGGTCCTGGGTTCTGGACTCTGGGGGGCAGGGCCCTGTCTTGGGGCTGCGGGCACTGGGTTCTGGACTCTGGGGGGCAGGGCCCTGTCTTGGGGCTACGGGTCCTGGGTTCTGGACTCTGGGGGGCAGGGACCTGTCTTGGGGCTGCGGGCACTGGGTTCTGGACTCTGGGGGGCAGGGCCCTGTCTTGGGGCTACGGGTCCTGGGTTCTGGACTCTGGGGGGCAGGGCCCTGTCTTGGGGCTGCGGGCACTGGGTTCTGGACTCTGGGGGGCAGGGCCCTGTGTTGGGGCTACGGGTCCTGGGTTCTGGACTCTGGGGGGCAGGGCCCTGTCTTGGGGCTGCGGGTCCTGGGTTCTGGACTCTGGGGGGCAGGGACCTGTCTTGGGGCTGCGGGTCCTGGGTTCTGGACTCTGGGGGGGCAGAGCCCTATCTTGGGGCTGCGGGCACTGGGTTCTGGACTCTGGGAGGCAGAGCCCTGTCTTGGGGCTGCGGGTCCTGGGTTCTGGACTCTGGGGGGCAGAGCCCTGTCTTGGGGCTGGGCTATGAGGGCTGGGGTTTGTCTCAGTACCAGTGGTTCTGAGGGGCTGGGATATGGGGGATGTGGCCATGTCTCAGTCCCACGAGCTGCGGGGGCAGGGGGCCATATCTCAGTGCTGGATTTTCTTGGAAGGGCTGGGGTACAGTGCGGGGGATGAGTTACAGCAGTAGCCATGCCTCAGTGCTGAGGGTTCAAGGAAGCAGAGTTATAGTCCGGGGGCACTGCTGGGGGGAAGTTCGCAGCACCAGGGTCCCTGGCTCGGGGCACTCCTGTAGGGAAGCTTGCAGCACAGTGGTTCTGGTTGGGGGCACTGCTGTGGGGAAGCTCGCAGCACCAGGGTCCCTGGCTCGGGGCACTACTGTAGGGAAGCTCGCAGCACAGTGGTTCTGCTTGGGGGCACTGCTGTGGGGAAGCTCGCAGCACCAGGGTCCCTGGCTTGGGGCACTCCTGTAGGGAAGCTCGCAGCACAGTGGTTCTGCTTGGGGGCACTGCTGTGGGGAAGCTCGCAGCACCAGGGTCCCTGGCTTGGGGCACTCCTGTAGGGAAGCTCGCAGCACAGTGGTTCTGCTTGGGGGCACTGCTGTAGGGAAGCTCGCAGCACTAGGATCCCTGGCTCAGGGCACTCCTGTAGGGAAGCTCTCAGCACAGTGGTTCTGGTTGGGGGCACTGCTGTGGGGAAGCTCGCAGCACCCTTTCCCACTGCTCAGACGTGGATACCTATTCCAGGAGCTGGTAACTGTTGCTGGGCAACAGGACAGGGCTAGGGAGGAAGCTGGTGTCTCCAGGCAACGCTCTGAGACCCCGCCCCCTCCTCCCCACTCCTCCCTGCAGCTGGAGGGGCATCAAGGGGTCACATGACTGGGCTGCATTCCCATCCCCCCACTCCTGCACTATGTAGGGGTGACAGCTTGGCCCTTCCCCCAACCTCCACCATCCCCCCCCCGGAGCGCCAGTACCGAGACGGGCCCCTCCCCCTCCCCGGGAACCCCGGTACCGAGACAGGCCCCTCCCCCTCCCCGGGAGCCCCGGTACCGAGACAGGCCCCTCCCCCTCCCACGGGAACCCCGGTACCGAGACAGGCCCCTCCCCCTTCCACGGGAACCCCGGTACCGAGACAGGCCCCTCCCCCTCCCACGGGAACCCCGGTACCGAGACAGGCCCCTCCCCCTCCCCGGGAGCCCCGGTACCGAGACAGGCCCCTCCCCCTCCCATGGGAACCCCGGTACCGAGACAGGCCCCTCCCCCTTCCACGGGAACCCCGGTACCGAGACAGGCCCCTCCCCCTCCCACGGGAACCCCGGTACCGAGACAGGCCCCTCCTCCTCCCCGGGAGCCCCGGTACCGAGACAGGCCCCTCCCCCTTCCACGGGAGCCCTGGTACCAAGACAGGCCCCTCCCCCTTCCACGGGAACCCCGGTACCGAGACAGGCCCCTCCCCCTCCCCGGGAGCCCTGGTACCAAGACAGGCCCCTCCCCCTCCCACGGGAACACCGGTACCGAGACAGGCCCCTCCCCCTCCCACGGGAGCCCCAGTACCGAGACAGGCCCCTCCCCCTCCCCGGGAGCCCCGGTACCAAGACAGGCCCCTCCCCCTCCCACGGGAACACCGGTACCGAGACAGGCCCCTCCCCCTCCCACGGGAGCCCCAGTACCGAGACAGGCCCTGTCCCCTGGCTGTATTGCAGGTCCCTGCCCCCTCTGAGATCCCCTCCGCCAGGTCCTGGCTCTGGGAACCCCCCGCCCCCCCATCCCAATAGGGGTGGGTTTTTTCCCTGCAAGAAGTTGCTGATACACATCTAGGACAAGCTGTTGTCACATCCTCTCCCCACACTCCTTCTGCCCCAGGCGCTGCCCCTCCCCCATCCCTTTCTGCCCCAGGCCCTGCCCCTCCTCCAGCCCCTTCCACCCCAGGCCCTGCCCCTCCTCCATCCCCTTTTTCCCCAGGCGGTGCCCCTCCCCCATCCCTTTCTGCCCCAGGCGGTGCCCCTCCCCCCAGCGTGGCTGCAGAAGCACCGTGGTGGCTCAAGGTGAAGGTGGCGTCAGGACGCCGGGAGCTGCTGACTCGGCAACAGGAGCGGTGCCACGTGGGGGGGCGCTGGCCGCACGAGCAGCACCAGGTGCTGCCAGACCCTCCCCCACACCGGCTCCCCGAGTCACCTTGGCAGGCGGCGTCATGCGGCAGAGAGTGGGGGCGCTGTGCGGTGCGGGCCAGCAGGGGGCGCTGTAGGCAAAGTCAGCAGGGGGCAGTGTGGGCGGGGCCAGCAGGGGGTGTCATGGGCGGGGCCAGCAGGAGGTGGTGTGGGCAGGGTTCAGCAGGGGGCACCAGGGGCAGGGCCAGCGGGGTGGTGTGGGCGGGGCCAGTGGGGGCCCCTGGGGGCGGGGCCAGCAGGGGCACCATGGGAGGGGCCAGCGGGGTGCCATGGGAGGAGCCAGCGGGATGGTGGGGGCGGGGCCAGTAGGGGGGGCCAGTAGGGGGCGCCACAGGCGGGGCCAGCAGGGTGGTGTGGGTGGGGCCAGTAGGGGGGGCCAGTAGGGGGCGCCACGGGCGGGGCCAGCAGAGTGGTGGGGGCGGGGCCAGTAGGGGGGGCCAGTAGGGGGGGCCAGTAGGGGGCACCATGGGCGGGGCCAGCAGGGTGCCGGGGGCGCGGCCAGCAGGGTGGTGGGGGCGGGGCCAGTAGGGGGGGCCAGTAGGGGGCGCCACGGGCGGGGCCAGCAGGGTGGTGGGGGCGGGGCCAGTAGGGGGGGCCAGTAGGGGGCACCATGGGCGGGGCCAGCAGGGTGGTGTGGGTGGGGCCAGCGGGGGGTGCCAGGGGCGCGGCCAGCAGGGTGGTGTGGGGGGGGCCAGTAGGGGGGGCCAGCAGGGGGCGCTTTGGCATGTGCTGCCCCTCAGGTCTCTCTGTTGCCCCCGCAGGTGGCAGCCGGGGCCGCGGTGACTTTCCCCATGAGGAGGGTGGAAGATGCCGGCTTTGCCCGCGCTGCTGCTGCTGCTGATCACGAGCGTCGCCCGCCAGAGCCTGCAGGTGCTCTCGTCACTGCGCATGGGTACGGGCGCCCCGGGCATGGGGCGGGAGTGAGGGGGGCAGGGCCTGCGGGGCGGGAGTGAGGGGCGCCGGGGGGGCGGGTGGCCGGGGGGGCAGGAGCGAGGGGGACCGGGGGGCGGGGCCTGCGGGGCGGGAGAGAGGGGCGCCGGGGGGGCGGGTGGCCGGGGGGGCAGGAGCGAGGGGGACCGGGGGGCGGGGCCTGTGGGGCGGGAGTGAGGGGGGCAGGGCCTGCGGGGCGGGAGTGAGGGGCGCCGGGGGGGCGGGTGGCCGGGGGGGCAGGAGCGAGGGGGACCGGGGGCGGGGCCTGTGGGGCGGGAGTGAGGGGGGCAGGGCCTGCGGGGCGGGAGGGAGGGGGGCGCCGGGGGGGCGGGTGGCCGGGGGGGCGGGGGGCAGGGGGGGGGACCGGGGGGGGGCCGGGGGGGGGCGGGTGGCGGGGGGGCAGGGCCTGCGGGGCGGGGGGGGGAGAGAGGGGCGCCGGGGGGGCGGGTGGCCGGGGGGGCAGGAGCGAGGGGGACCGGGGGGCGGGGCCTGTGGGGCGGGAGTGAGGGGCGCCGGGGGACGGGTGGCCGGGGGGGCAGGAGCGAGGGGGACCGGGGGGCGGGGCCTGCTGGGCGGGAGTGAGGGGCGCCGGGGGGGCAGGAGCGAGGGGGACCGGGGGGCGGGGCCTGCGGGGCGGGAGTGAGGGGCGCCGGGGGGGCGGGTGGCCGGGGGGGCAGGAGCGAGGGGGACCGGGGGGTGGGGCCTGCGGGGCGGGAGTGAGGGGCGCCGGGGGGGCGGGTGGCCGGGGGGGCAGGAGCGAGGGGGGGCGGGGCCTGCTGGGCGGGAGTGAGGGGCGCCGGGGGGGCGGGTGGCCGGGGGGGCAGGAGCGAGGGGGGGCGGGGCTGCTGGGCGGGAGTGAGGGGCGCCGGGGGGGCGGGGGGGCAGGAGCGAGGGGGACCGGGGGGCGGGGCCTGCGGGGCAGGAGCGAGGGGCGCCAGGGGGCCAGGGGGCGGGGCCACATGACGGGCGTCACGGGGTGTGGGGAGTCCCCGACCCTGCCCCCGCGTCCAGGGGGTTTTCGGGCGGCAGGGGGAGCAGGAGGCCTGTTGCCGCGGTTCCCAAACTGTTTGGCATCGCGCCCCCTTTGTGATTTCTGAAAAACCCTCCCCTGCTCCCCGCCCAGCCGAGACCGACCCTCCCCCGCTTGGCCCAGCCCCACTGGCCCTGTCTCCCCGGGGGGCTGCGGCCCAGCTGGGGAGGCTAGTCCTGGAGGGGGCGATGGGGGGGCGGTGGGTGGCGGGTCTGCAGGCAGAGTGGGGCCGTGGGGGGACGAGGTGGCTGAGAATGGGGCCAGTCAGTGGGGTGGGGGAGGGTCTGTGGTATCTCTCGAGCCTTGCCCCCTTCCGGCTCTGTGCCCCCAGCTGCCATCCTGGACGACCAGTCGGTGTGTGGGCGTGGGGAGCGCCTGGCCCTGGCCCTGGCCCGAGAGCACATCAACAGCATCAGCGAGGTGCCGGCCAAGGCCCGCGTGGAGGTGGAAATCTTCGAACTGCAGCGCGACAGCCAGTATGAGACCACTGACACCAGTACGTGTGCACGGGCGCGTGCGAGGAGGCATGCACGGGGAGTTGAGAGTGCAATGGGGAGTCCTGTGAGACCACTGACACCAGTACGCGTGCGAGGAGACATGCACGGGGCGTTGAGAGTGCAATGGGGTGTCCTGTGAGACCACTGACACCAGTACGTGTGCACGGGCGTGTGCGAGGAGGCATGCACGGGGAGTTGAGAGTGCAATGGGGTGTCCTGTGAGACCACTGACACCAGTACGTGTGCACGGGCGCGTGCGAGGAGACATGCACGGGGCGTTGAGAGTGCAATGGGGTGTCCTGTGAGACCACTGACACCAGTACGTGTGCACGGGCGCGTGCAAGGATGCATGCACGGGGAGTTGAGAGTGCAATGGGGTGTCCTGTGAGACCACTGACACCAGTACGTGTGTACGGGCGCGTGCAAGGAGGCATGCACGGGGAGTTGAGAGTGCAATGGGGAGTCCTGTGAGACCACTGACACCAGTACGTGTGCACGGGCGCGTGCGAGGAGGCATGCACGGGGCGTTGAGAGTGCAATGGGGAGTCCTGTGAGACCACTGACACCAGTACGTGTGCACGGGCGCGTGCGAGGAGGCATGCACGGGGCGTTGAGAGTGCAATGGGGAGTCCTGTGAGACCACTGACACCAGTACGTGTGCTCGGGCGCGTGCGAGGAGACATGCACGGGGCGTTGAGAGTGCAATGGGGTGTCCTGTGAGGCCACTGACACCAGTACGTGTGCTCGGGCGCGTGCGAGGAGACATGCACGGGGCGTTGAGAGTGCAATGGGGTGTCCTGTGAGACCACTGACACCAGTACGTGTGCTCGGGCGCGTGCGAGGAGACATGCACGGGGCGTTGAGAGTGCAATGGGGTGTCCTGTGAGACCACTGACACCAGCACGTGTGCACGGGCACGTGCGAGGAGACATGCACGGGGCGTTGAGAGTGCAATGGGGTGTCCTGTGAGACCACTGACACCAGCACGTGTGCACGGGCGCGTGCGAGGAGACATGCACGGGGCGTTGAGAGTGCAATGGGGTGTCCTGTGAGACCACTGACACCAGTACGTGTGCACGGGCGCGTGCGAGGAGACATGCACGGGGAGTTGAGAGTGCAATGGGGTGTCCTGTGAGACCACTGACACCAGTACGTGTGCTCGGGCGCGTGCGAGGAGACATGCACGGGGCGTTGAGCAAGAGGGGCCTATGAGATCACTGACAGTGCGTGTGCATGGGAGTTTGTGTGAAACCACAGACATCAATATGCGTGCGAGAGACAAGTGTGCAAGAGGGAGCCAGGCCCGGTCTGCCAAGGTTATTGCACATGCCAGTGTTCAGTATGTGAGGGTGAGCCCACCTCAGGGTGGGGGAGTGTGCAAGGGGGTGATTAGTCTATGAGCACCCATCCAGTCCCATTGCGGTGTGAGGTGTGCAAGGGGGCGCCCGTGACCCAAAGGGGATGGGAGAGCGAGTGTGCGAGGGTGGGAGTGTGAGACGGACTCCCAGGTCGCGCCCAGGCTGGGGCCGTTCTCTCGGGCACCCTCTCTGCCTGCAGGACCCCCCCGGCTCTGCCGAGCCCCCGGGGTCCCCTCGCTCTGGGCCCCGCGCCCCCCCGGGGAACAGAGCAGCCCTGGGCTCCGGCCCGGAGCCACTCAGCCAGCGGTGCAGGCGGTTGATGGAGCTTTGAACCCGGCCCAGGAACCAGGAGGCTCTGGCTGCCCCCCTGCAGCCCCCTCCCCCCAGCCCAGCCTCCCACCCCCCATAGCCCCTCCCCCCAGCCCAGCCTCCCACCCCCCATAGCCCCTCCCCCCAGCCCAGCCTCCCACCCCCCATAGCCCCTCCCCCCAGCCCAGCCTCCCACCCCCCATAGCCCCTCCCCCCAGCCCAGCCTCCCAGCCCCCCATAGCCCCTCCCCCCAGCCCAGCCTCCCAGCCCCCCATAGCCCCTCCCCCCAGCCCAGCCTCCCAGCCCCCCAATGGCCCCTCCCCCCAGCCCAGCCTCCCACCCCCCATAGCCCCTCCCCCCAGCCCAGCCTCCCAGCCCCCCAATGGCCCCTCCCTCCAGCCCAGCCTCCCAGCCCCCCAATGGCCCCTCCCTCCAGCCCAGCCTCCCAGCCCCCCAATGGCCCCCTCCCCCCAGCCCAGCCTCCCACCCCCCATAGCCCCTCCCTCCAGCCCAGCCTCCCAGCCCCTCAATGGCCCCTCCCCCCAGCCCAGCCTCCCAGCCCCCCATAGCCCCTCCCCCCAGCCCAGCCTCCCACCCCCCATAGCCCCTCCCCCCAGCCCAGCCTCCCACCCCCCATAACCCCTCCCTCCAGCCCAGCCTCCCAGCCCCCCAATGGCCCCTCCCCCCAGCCCAGCCTCCCACCCCCCATAACCCCTCCCTCCAGCCCAGCCTCCCAGCCCCCCAATGGCCCCTCCCCCAGCCCAGCCTCCCACCCCCCATAGCCCCTCCCTCCAGCCCAGCCTCCCAGCCCCCCATAGCCCCTCCCCCCAGCCCAGCCTCCCAGCCCCCCAATGGCCCCTCCCCCCAGCCCAGCCTCCCACCCCCCATAACCCCTCCCTCCAGCCCAGCCTCCCAGCCCCCCATAGCCCCTCCCCCCAGCCCAGCCTCCCACCCCCCATAGCCCCTCCCTCCAGCCCAGCCTCCCAGCCCCCCAATGGCCCCTCCCCCCAGCCCAGCCTCCCACCCCCCATAGCCCCTTCCTCCAGCCCAGCCTCCCAGCCCCCCAATGGCCCCTCCCTCCAGCCCAGCCTCCCAGCCCCCCAATGGCCCCTCCCCCCAGCCCAGCCTCCCACCCCCCATAGCCCCTCCCCCCAGCCCAGCCTCCCACCCCCTCAATGGCCCCTCCCTCCAGCCCAGCCTCCCAGCCCCCCAATGGCCCCTCCCTCCAGCCCATCCAGACCAGTCTTCTCCTCAGGGAACAGGCCCCTGTTTGCCCTCTGCCACGCTGGCCCGGCCATCAGTCCCCGGGCACAAGGGGTTGGCCAGTCTCGGTGCCAGGCAGCCAGTGGCAGCCACGCCTGCCCTCGGGGAGGGCTCTGCACCGATCCCCATCCCTGGATACCTGAGAAACACATTGGGGAAACTGAGGCACACCCTGCATTCAGGCACATGGTTAAGGGCATTCCCCGTGTCACAGCAAGAAAGTGAGGCTGAGTGGGCAAGTAAAGGAGGACGGGTGCGTTTGTGGAGAGAAGGGTGTGCAAAGCTGGGGTGCGTTTGTGGAGGGACAAGGGTGTGCAAGGCTGGGGTGCGTTTGTGTGGAAGGACAAGGTGGGTGTGCAAGCCTGGGGTGCGTTTGTGGAGGGACAAGGTGGGTGTGTAAGGTGGGGGTGCGTTTGTGGAAGGACAAAGTGGGTGTGCAAGGCTGGGGTGCGTTTGTGGAAGGACAAGTTGGGTGTGCAAGGCTGGGGTGCGTTTGGAAGGACAAGGTGGGTGTGCAAGGCTGGGGTGCGTTTGTGGAGAGACAAGGTGGGTGTGCAAGGCTGGGGTGCGTTTGTGGAGAGACAAGGTGGGTGTGCAAGGCGGGGGTGCGTTTGTGGAAGACGGAGTGGGCATTTGGGAAGAGATGAGTGTGTGAGTGGGCAGGGGTGTTTGTTGCACGTGGAGCGGATGTGTGCGCCTGAGCGTGCGATGGAGAGTGCACAAGAATGGTGTTCACAGAGGAGCGGGCGTGTGTGATGGCGCGTTGGGGTCCCCCGTCTCCTGCACCCCCGAGATGGCACGAACAGACTCTCCCAGCCGGTGGAATAGAGGTGGTTTATTGCTTCTCCAGCATACAGCACAGCACAGATGTCATCAGGTTACAGGGCAGGCCTAGGATGCCTCAGCCCCCTTGATATGGGGCAGGGGTCTCGGCTTCCAAACCCCCCAGCCTGTTGCTGAGGCTGCTTCCTCCATGCTCCCAGACCGAAACTAACTAAGGGTCTGTCTACACTACCCTGCTAGTTTGAACTAGAAGGGTAATGTATGCATACTGCACTTGCAAATGAAGCCCGGGATTTGAATTTCCCGGGCTTCATTTGCGTAAGCGGGGAGCCGCCATTTTTAAAACCCCGCTGGTTCAAACCCCGTGTAGTGCGGCTACATGGGGCTCGAACTAGGTAGTTCGGACTAAGCTTCCTATTCCGAACTCCTGTTACTCCTCATTCCACGAGGTTAACCGATAGTTCGGATAGGAAGCCTAGTTCAAACTACCTAGTTCGAGCCCCGTGTAGCCGCGCTGCACGGGGTTTGAACTAGCGGGGTTTTAAAAATGGCGGCTCCCCGCTTACGCAAATGAAGCCCGGGAAATTCAAATCCCGGGCTTCATTTGCAAGTGCGGTATGCCTACATTACCCTCCTAGTTCAAACTAGCAGGGTAGTGTAGACAGACCCTTACTCTCCTCCAGCCCTGCCCCCCAGCCAGGGCAGCATCCACCTTCCTTTGTTCCTCTCCATGGGGGTAGCTGGTCAGACAGGTTGAGACACCCTTTGCATAATGACCCCTCCCTGTCCTTCTGGGCTGTGGTTCCGGCGGCAGCCAGTGGGGTTACCCCAGAGCCAGCAGCATAGAAACCAGCCAGGTACCCCCACTACGTCACAGTTCTCCCCCCTCCGAGAGCGAACTGAGCAGGGTCACTCCGCTCGTGACCTAAGGAAGTTCGGTTCCTCTGCGTGGGAACCCGCCCCGGGGACATGGGTGCTCCCCTTGACTCGGGCCGGCCGCAGCGAGGCCCCACATGAGCTGGCTTCCCTCTGTCCACTCGCCGCCCCGCTCCAGGGCGACTGGCACAGGCCTGTCCTCGGGGGTCACACCCACCCTTCCGCTGGCCTTGATCTCTGGCCAGGGTCTCTCGGGCCGGGGCCATGAGCCCAGCGAGCCTTCTCTGGACAGCCAGAGCGGCTTCCACCCCCGAAGCTCCATCCAGGGAGGTCTTCCCCTCCCATAACTCTCTCAGCGAGCCCAGAGGGTCTATCTGGGGTAGAGACCCCCAAGCCGCTTTCCTCCTGTCTTGGGCCTTCCCGCCCCTCTGGCAGGAGTCACAGGACCGGCAGTACCGCTGCACGGCTGTAAAGATTCCCGGCCAATAGAAGTGCTGGAGCAGCCTCAGCCGGGTGCTCCGGATCCCCCGGTGGCCCCCAACGGGGACATCGTGGGCCAAATACAGCAGCTTGAGGCGATACTTTCGGGGGACGACCAGCTGCCGCTGGACCCCCCATGCCCTCGCCTTCCTGGGGGGAAGCCATTCACGGAACAGGAGCCCACGCTCCCGCAGGAATCTCTCCTGGCCACCTCTCCCCCGGGGCTGAGCTGCACGGAGGCCAGCCTGGTCCCTCAGCCTCTGCAAGGAGGGGTCTGCCTGCACCTCAGCCTGGAATTCAGCTGCTGAGGCAGGGATCGGGACCTGTCCCCCACCTCTGCCTAGGTCCGGAGTCCCAGCCTGGCTGGACCCCGTGTCCACTGGGATGGGACCCTGAGGACGCTGCCAGGAGTCCTTCCCTGGACCCACGTTGTCAGCCCCCCGCTGGCTCTGGCGCCGGGTGGTGACTAGAGCCCGCTGGGATTCATGGGGCCACTCCTCTAGGTCATTCCCCATCAGCACCTCGGTGGGCAAGTGCGGGTGCACCCCCACTTCCTTGAGGCCTTCCTTCGCCCCCCATTTCAGATGCACCCTGGCTACAGGCACCTTAAACGGGGACCCGTCTATGCCCTTCAGGGTCAGCTGGGTGTGGGGTAGTATCCGCTCTGGGGCCACTATGTCGGATCGGGCCAGAGTCACCTCTGCCCCCGTGTCCCAGAAGCCCGTCACCTTCCTACCATCCACCTCCAGGGGTATGAGGCACTCGCTCCGCAGGGGCCGTCCTGCCCCCACCCGGTACACGGAGAAATCCGCCTCCTGAGAATCAGACCTCCCAGGGGAGGTGCACTGAGCATCCTTCCCCTCTCTCTGAGCTGAGGTTTGCCTGCCAGCCCCTGCCTCTGGGGCAGCCTGCCCTTCCTCCCGCCCCAGCCAGTTAACCCTGGAAAGTCCCCGGTCCTGGGACCTGGTGCACTGAGCCCTCTTGTGGCCTTTTTGCCCACAGCGCTGGCAAGTTAGGCTTTGGGCTGTCTCTGTCCAGGCACTGGCTGGCTCTCTGGGGCGCAGACGACCTGTTCCTTGGTCTCGCCCCGTAGTTGACTCCCTCCGTTGCTCAGCCAAGATCCGGTCTCTGCGCGGTTCCCTTTCTCTCCGGGACTCCCGTTCACACCCGGACCGGCTCTCCGTGAACTCATCCGCCAGTCTCCCGGCCTCCTGGGGGTTCTCTGGTCTCCGGTCCTTGAGCCACAGCCTCAGTTTGGGTGGGCACGCTGTGACGGCGCGTTGGGGGTTCCCCGTCTCCTGCACCCCGAAATGGCACAAACAGACTGCACCAGCCAGTGGAATTGAGGGTGGTTTATTGCTCCTCCAGCACAGCGCAGCACAGATGTAATCTGGTTACAGGAACTGGGCTAGGATGCCTCAGGCCCCCTTGAGATGGGGGAGACTGGGCCCCTAAACTCCAGCCCCTTCCCCTAGGCTCTCCTCCATGCCCTCCGACAGCCAGCAACCAACTCCCTAACTTCCAGCCCTGCCCCCCAGCCAAGGCAGCATCCACCTTCCTTTGTTCCTCTCCATGGGGGGTGTCTGGCCACTGGTTTGCATAGTGACTCATCCTGTTTTGCTGGGTCGTGGTACCCACGGCAGCCAGTGGGGGTTACCCCAGAGCCAGCAGCATAGAAACCAGCCAGGAGCTTCATAGAACTGCTCCATCATGACCAGCTTGAGCAGCTCCTCTGCGGTCTGGGCTCCGACTCCAGACACCCACTTGCGGCCGTATTGCGCCAGGCGGGAGGCCAGGTCCACATAGGTCTCCCGTGGCCCTTTCTGTACCCCCCGGAACTTCTTCCTGTACATCTCGGGGGTCAGCCCGAACTTGTGCAGCAGGGCCTCCTTGACTCGGTTGTAATCCCCTGGCTGTAGGTCCTCCAGCTGACTGAGCACTCCGGCCGCCTCCTGGCTCAGTGCGGGGATGAGCTCCTGCAGCCAGTCAGCTGGGGGGACCCGTTGCAGTCCACAGGCCCTCTCAAAGGCACTGAGGAACCCGTCTATGTCACCCACGTCCTTCAATTGGGCCACCATGAGCCTCTCCAAGTGTCTGGCAGTCCTGGGACCCTGGGGCCCATCCACTCTTGGCACAGCCGGTGCCCCGCTGGTTCTCCGCTCTGCCATGGCCAGCTCATGCTGTCGCTGCCTCTCTCAGTCCTGGCGGTCCCTCTCTCGATCTTGGCGGTCCCTCTCTCAGTCCTCTACTTCCAATTCCTTGATCCGCAGCTGGATCTCCAGGCGCTGCAGCTCTGCTTGGCTGGCCCCTGCCCTAGATGGGCTACGGCTTGCAGGCCTCCCAGGAGACGCTGTCTCATCTCTCCGGTGGGGTCCAGCGCTCCTCCCCCTCTCTGAGCCTGACACACTCTCGGGGGAGGTCTGGCTGCTTCCCCTGGGGACAAGATCCTGGCCCTGTGGCTGGTCATTCTCTTCCAGCCGGGCAATCAGCTGGGGCTTGGTTGATTTCCGCACAGGCAAGCCCCTCTCTCTGCACAGCCCCACCAGCTCTGCCTTCAAGAGTCGGGCGTAGGCCATCTGCCCGCTGGGCCCCTCGGTGCAGACTCACCAGTCTAGTGCTGCAGCGCCCCACGATTCCCAGGAACCGCTTCGCTCTGTCTCCAGCACGCCTGGCTCCAGGGCTCTTGCTTCTACGGCGCCTTGTCGCTCGCCGCTGGAAGCTCCATCCACGGGGTGCAGTGCATCCCACTTCTGACACCAGTGTGACGGCGCGTTGGGGGTCCCCCGTCTCCTGCACCCCGAAATGGCACAAACAGACTGCACCAGCCGGTGGAATAGAGGAAGTTTATTGCTCCTCCAGGATACAGCACAGCACAGATGTAGCCTGGTCCCAGAGCTGGGCTAGGATGCCTCAGCCCCCCTTGATATGGGGGGGGGTCTCGGCTTCTAAACCCCCCAGCCTGTTGCTGAGGCTGCTTCCTCCATGCTCCCAGACAGAAACTAACTAACCCTCTTCCAGCCCTGCCCCCCAGCCAGGGCAGCATTCACCTCCCTTTGTCCCTCTCCATGGGGGGTGGCTGGGCGGACCAGTCGAGAGATCCCTTTGCATAATGACCCCTCCCTCTCCTTCTGGGCTGTGGTACCGGCGGCAGCCAGTGGGGTTACCACAGACCCATAGAAATCAGCAAGTTCCCCCCCACTACGGCACAGCGTGCGAGTGGCACAGAGGAGTCTGGGCGTGCAACGGTAGGTGGCGGATCTGCGGGCTGGGCACGTGAGTGTGCGAGTGGGTGCGTGCACGAGGGGCCGACGTGCGCTCTCTCCCCGCAGTGTGCCAGATCCTGCCCAAGGGCGTGGTGTCGGTTCTGGGACCTGCATCCAGCCCGGCTTCGGCTGCCACCGTCAGCCACATCTGTGGGGAGAAGGAGGTAAGTGGGGGCACGGCCCTGCTCCTCCCCCGCCCGCTTCCCTGCCCCCCCCGACCTGTCTCGTCCCTCCCCATCCCACACCGCCCCTCCCCTGCCCCCCACCCTGCCCCTCCCACGCCGGCCCCTCCTCATCTCATCCCGCCCCCTCCCGCCTGCCTGATCCTCCCCGCCCCCTCCCACGCCCACCCTGACACGTCTCGCCCCGCCCACCCCTGCCCCGCCCCTCCCCCGCCAGCCCCTCCCCATCTCGCCCCGCCCCCCGCCCGTGCTGACCTGTCTCACCCTGCCCCGCCCCTCCCCATCTCGCCCCGCCCCCCGCCCGCGCTGACCTGTCTCGCCCCGCCCCCCCTGCCCCGCCCCTCCCCATCTCGCCCCGCCCCCCGCCCGCGCTGACCCGTCTCGCCCTGCCCCGCCCCTCCCCATCTCGCCCCGCCCCCCCCACGCTGACCCGTCTCGCCCTGCCCCGCCCCTCCCCATCTCGCCCCGCCCCTCCCCATCTCGCCCCGCCCCCCGCCCGCGCTGACCCGTCTCACCCTGCCCCGCCCCTCCCCATCTCGCCCCGCCCCCCGCCTGCGCTGACCCGTCTCGCCCTGCCCCGCCCCTCCCCATCTCGCCCCGCCCCCCGCCCGCGCTGACCCGTCTCACCCTGCCCCGCCCCTCCCCATCTCGCCCCGCCCCCCGCCCGCGCTGATCTGTCTCGCCCTGCCCCGCCCCTCCCCATCTCGCCCCGCCCCCCGCCCGTGCTGACCCGTCTCGTCCCGGCAGATCCCGCACGTCAAGGTGGGCCCCGAGGAGACCCCGCGCCTGCAGTATCTGCGCTTCGCCTCCGTCAGCCTCTACCCCAGCAACGAGGACCTGAGCCTGGCCGTGGCGCGCATCCTGCAGTCCTTCGACTCGCCCTCCGCCAGCCTCATCTGCGCCAAGGCCGAGTGTGAGGCTCTGACGCCCCCGCGCGTGGGGCAGGGGGCCAATGGGGGCACCGTGGGGCAGGGGTCAGCGGGGGCGCTGTAGGACAGGGTCAGGGGAGGTGCCGTGGGGCAGGGGTCAGCGGGGGCGCCATAGGACAGGGGTCAGCGGGAGCGTCGTGGGGCAGGGGTCAGCGGGGGCGCCGTGGGGCAGGGAACGGGGGGCGCTGTGGGGCAGGGGTCAGCGGGGGCGCCATAGGACAGGGGTCAGCGGGGGCGTCGTGGGGCAGGGGTCAGCGGGGGCGCCGTGGGGCAGGGAATGGGGGGCGCTGTGGGGCAGGGGTGAGCGGGGGCGCTGTAGGACAGGGTCAGGGGAGGCGCCATAGGACAGGGGTCAGTGGGGGCGTCGTGGGGCAGGGGTCGGGGGCGCCGTGGGGCAGGGGTCAGCGGTGGCGCCGTAGGACAGGGGTCGGGGGGGTGCTGTAGGACAGGGGTCGGGGGGCGCTGTGGGGCAGGGCTCAGGGAGGCGCTGTGGGGCAGGGTCAGCGGGGGTGCTGTGGGGCAGGGTCAGCGGGGGCGCTGTAGGACAGGGGTCAGCGGGGGCACCGTGGGGCAGGGTCAGGGGAGGCGCCGTGGGGCAGGGGTCAGTGGGGGCGCCGTAGGACAGGGGTCAGCGGGGGCACCGTGGGGCAGGGTCAGGGGAGGCGCCGTGGGGCAGGGGTCAGCGGGGGCGCCGTGGGGCAGGGTCAGCGGGGGCACCGTAGGACAGGGGTCAGCGGGGGTGCTGTAGGACAGGGTCAGCGGGGGCGCCGTGGGGCAGGGGTCAGTGGGGGCGCCGTGGGGCAGGGCTCGGGGGCGCCGTGGGGCAGGGGTCAGCGGGGGCGCCGTGGGGCAGGGCTCGGGGGCGCCGTGGGGCAGGGGTCAGCGGGGGCGCCGTGGGGCAGGGGTCAGTGGGGGCGCCGTGGGGCAGGGCTCGGGGGCGCCGTGGGGCAGGGAGTTACCCTGTCCTTGCCCTCGCCCTGCAGGCCTGCTGCGATTGGAGGAGCTCGTGCGCCAGTTCCTCATCTCCAAGGAGACGCTGTCAATCCGCATGCTGGACGACGCCCACGACCCCACGCCGCTGCTCAAGGAGATTCGGGACGACAAGATCTCGACCATCATCGTGGACGCCAACGCCTCCCTCTCCCACCTCATCCTCCAGAAGGTGCGGGGGGCCCGGTGGGGGCACTGGGGGGGGCAGCTCGTGGCACCAGGGCCCGGTGGGGGCAATGGGGGGGGCAGCTCGCGGCGTCAGGGGCCCGGTGGGGGGCACTGGGGGGAGGCAGCTCGCGGCGCCAGGGCCCGGTGGGGGGCACTGGGGGGGGCAGCTCACGGCGCCAGGGCCCGGTGGGGGGCACTGGGGGAGGCAGCTCGCGGCGCCAGGGGCCCGGTGGGGGGCACTGGGGGGGCAGCTCGCAGCGCCAGGGGCCCGGTGGGGGGCACTGGGGGGGGCAGCTCGCGGCGCCAGGGCCCGGTGGGGGCACTGGGGGGGGAGCCCATGGCGCCAGGGTCTGTCGGGGTGTGACGGCGCGTTGGGGGTCCCCCGTCCCCTGCACCCCGAAATGGCACAAACAGACTTCACCAGCCAGTGGAATTGAGGGTGGTTTATTGCTCCTCCAGCACAGCCCAGCACAGATGTAATCTGGTTACAGGAACTGGGGCTAAGAGGCCTCAGTGCCCCCCCTTGAGATAGGGGAGTCCCAGCCCCCTCCCCAGCTCCTTATTCCCTGCCTTCCAGATAGGAACTAACTAACCCTCTTCCAGCCCTGCCCCCCAGCCAGGGCAGCATCCACCTCCCTTTGTTCCTCTCCATGGGGGTGTCTGGCCACTGGTTCAACAAGTTTGGCACCTTTGCATAGTGAGGTTTTCCCTGCTGGGTCTTGCTCCAGACAGCAGGGGTCACCACAGCCCAGCAAGTACCCCCACTACGTCACACGGGGCCACTGTGGGGGGAGCCCCTGGCGCCAGGGCCCGGTGGGGGGCACTGTAGGGGGAGCCCATGGCGCCAGGGCCCGGTGGGGGGCACTGCGGGGGAGTCCATGGTGCCAGGGCCCGGTGGGGGGCACTGTAGGGGGAGCCCATGGTGCCAGGGCCTGGTGAGGGGCACTGCGGGGGAGTCCATGGTGCCAGGGCCCGGTGGGGGGCACTGTGGGGGAGCCCCTGGTGCCAGGGCCCTGTGGGGGGCACTGCGGGGGAGCCCATGGTGCCAGGGCCCTGTGGGGGGCACTGCGGGGGAGCCCATGGTGCCAGGGCCTGGTGGGGGGCACTGGGGGGGAGCCCCTGGTGCCAGGGCCCTGTGGGGGGCACTGCGGGGGAGCCCATGGTGCCAGGGCCCGGTGGGGGGCACTGTGGGGGGAGCCCCTGGCGCCAGGGCCCGGTGGGGGGCACTGTGGGGGAGCCCCTGGTGCCAGGGCCCGGTGGGGGGCATTGTGGGGGGAGCCCATGGCGCCAGGGCCCAGTGGGGGGCACTGTGGGGGAGCCCCTGGTGCCAGGGCCCGGTGGGGGGCACTGTGGGGGGAGCCCCTGGTGCCAGGGCCCGGTGGGGGGCACTGTGGGGGAGCCCCTGGTGCCAGGGCCCGGTGGGGGGCACTGTGGGGGAGCCCATGGTGCCAGGGCCCGGTGGGGGGCACTGCGGGGGAGCTCATGGCGCCAGGGCCCGACGGGGGGCACTGTGGGGGGAGCCCCTGGTGCCAGGGCCCGGTGGGGGGCACTGTGGGGGGAGCCTCTGGTGCCAGGGACCGACAGGGGGCACTGTGGGGGGAGCCCATGGCGCCAGGGCCCGGTGGGGGGCACTGTGGGGGGAGCCCATGGTGCCAGGGCCCGGTGGGGGCACTGTGGGGGGAGCCTCTGGTGCCAGGGACCGACAGGGGGCACTGTGGGGGGAGCCCATGGCGCCAGGGCCCGGTGGGGGGCACTGTGGGGGGAGCCCCTGGCGCCAGGGTCCACTGGGGGGCACTGCGGGGGGAGCCCATGGTGCCAGGGTCCAGTGGGGGGCACTGCGGGGGGAGCCCATGGTGCCAGGGTCCAGTGGGGGGCACTGCGGGGGAGCCCATGGCGCCAGGGCCCAGTGGGGGGCACTGTGGGGGAGCCCATGGCGCCAGGGCCCGGTGGGGGGCACTGCGGGGGAGCCCCTGGCGCCAGGGTCCACTGGGGGGCACTGCGGGGGGAGCCCATGGTGCCAGGGTCCAGTGGGGGGCACTGCGGGGGGAGCCCATGGTGCCAGGGTCCAGTGGGGGGCACTGCGGGGGAGCCCATGGCGCCAGGGCCCAGTGGGGGGCACTGTGGGGGAGCCCATGGCGCCAGGGCCCGGTGGGGGCACTGTGGGGGAGCCCCTGGCGCCAGGGCCCGGTGGGGGGCACTGCGGGGGAGCTCATGGCGCCAGGGCCCGACGGGGGGCACTGTGGGGGGAGCCCCTGGCGCCAGGGTCCACTGGGGGGCACTGCGGGGGGAGCCCATGGTGCCAGGGTCCAGTGGGGGGCACTGCGGGGGAGCCCATGGTGCCAGGGTCCACTGGGGGGCACTGCGGGGGGAGCCCATGGTGCCAGGGTCCAGTGGGGGCACTGTGGGGGGAGCCCCTGGCGCCAGGGCCCGGTGGGGGCACTGTGGGGGAGCCCATGGCGCCAGGGCCCAGTGGGGGCACTGTGGGGGAGCCCCTGGTGCCAGGGCCCGGTGGGGGCACTGTGGGGGAGCCCCTGGTGCCAGGGCCTGGTGGGGGGCACTGTGGGGGAGCCCCTGGTGCCAGGGCCTGGTGGGGGGCACTGTGGGGGAGCCCCTGGTGCCAGGGCCCGGTGGGGGCACTGTGGGGGAGCCCCTGGTGCCAGGGCCCGGTGGGGGGCACTGGGGGGGGAGCCCCTGGCGCCAGGGCCCGGTGGGGGGCACTGGGGGGGGAGCCCCTGGCGCCAGGGCCCGGTGGGGGGCACTGCGGGGGAGCCCATGGCGCCAGGGTCTGACGGGGTGTGACGGCGCGTTGGGGGTCCCCCGTCCCCTGCACCCCGAAATGGCACAAACAGACTGCACCAGCCAGTGGAATTGAGGGTGGTTTATTGCTCCTCCAGCTCAGCCCAGCACAGATGTAATCTGGTTACAGGAACTGGGGCTAAGAGGCCTCAGTGCCCCCCCTTGAGATAGGGGGGTCCCAGCCCCCTCCCCAGCTCCTTATTCCCTGCCTTCCAGATAGGAACTAACTAACCCTCCACCAGCCCTGCCCCCCAGCCAGGGCAGCATCCACCTTCCTTTGTTCCTCTCCATGGGGGTGTCTGGCCACTGGTTCAACAAGTTTGGCACCTTTGCATAGTGAGGTTTTCCCTGCTGGGTCTTGCTCCAGACAGCAGGGGTCACCACAGCCCAGCAAGTACCCCCACTACGTCACACGGGGCCACTGTGGGGGGAGCCCCTGGCGCCAGGGCCCGGTGGGGGGCACTGTGGGGGGAGCCCATGGCGCCAGGGCCCGGTGGGGGCACTGTGGGGGGAGCCCATGGCGCCAGGGCCCGGTGGGGGCACTGCGGGGGAGCCCATGGTGCCAGGGCCCGGTGAGGGGCACTGTGGGGGGAGCCCATGGCGCCAGGGCCCGGTGAGGGGCACTGTGGGGGGAGCCCATGGCGCCAGGGCCCGGTGGGGGGCACTGTGGGGGAGCCCCTGGTGCCAGGGCCCTGTGGGGGGCACTGCGGGGGAGCCCATGGCGCCAGGGCCCGGGGGGGGCACTGTGGGGGAGCCCCTGGTGCCAGGGCCCGGTGGGGGGCACTGTGGGGGGAGCCCCTGGTGCCAGGGTCCGGTGGGGGGCACTGTGGGGGAGCCCCTGGTGCCAGGGCCCGGTGGGGGGCACTGTGGGGGGAGCCCATGGCGCCAGGGCCCGGTGGGGGGCACTGCGGGGGAACCTATAGCGCTAGGGCCCGACGGGGGGCACTGTGGGGGGAGCCCCTGGTGCCAGGGACCGGTGGGGGGCACTGTGGGGGGAGCCCCTGGCGCCAGGGACCGGTGGGGGGCACTGTGGGGGAGCCCCTGGTGCCAGGGACCGGTGGGGGGCACTGTGGGGGAGCCCCTGGTGCCAGGGCCCGGTGGGGGGCACTGTGGGGGGAGCCCCTGGCGCCAGGGCCTGGTGGGGGGCACTGCGGGGGAACCTATAGCGCTAGGGCCCGACGGGGGGCACTGTGGGGGGAGCCCCTGGTGCCAGGGACCGGTGGGGGGCACTGTGGGGGGAGCCCATGGTGCCAGGGCCCGGTGGGGGGCACTGTGGGGGGAGCCCATGGTGCCAGGGCCCGGTGGGGGGCACTGCGGGGTAGCCCCTGGCGCCAGGGTCCACTGGGGGGCACTGCGGGGGGAGCCCATGGTGCCAGGGCCCAGTGGGGGCACTGTGGGGGAGCCCATGGCGCCAGGGCCCGGTGGGGGCACTGTGGGGGAGCCCCTGGCGCCAGGGCCCGGTGGGGGGCACTGCGGGGGAGCCCATGGCGCCAGGGCCCAGTGGGGGCACTGTGGGGGAGCCCCTGGTGCCAGGGCCCGGTGGGGGCACTGTGGGGGAGCCCATGGCGCCAGGGCCCGGTGGGGGCACTGTGGGGGAGCCCCTGGCGCCAGGGCCCGGTGGGGGGCACTGTGGGGGGAGCCCCTGGCGCCAGGGCCCGGTGGGGGCACTGTGGGGGGAGCCCCTGGTGCCAGGGCCCGGTGGGGGCACTGTGGGGGAGCCCCTGGTGCCAGGGCCTGGTGGGGGGCACTGCGGGGGAGCCCCTGGCGCCAGGGCCTGGTGGGGGGCACTGTGGGGGAGCCCCTGGTGCCAGGGCCCGGTGGGGGGGGGGGGAGCCCCTGGTGCCAGGGCCTGGTGGGGGGCACTGCGGGGGAGCCCCTGGCGCCAGGGCCCGGTGGGGGGCACTGTGGGGGAGCCCCTGGTGCCAGGGCCCGGTGGGGGGCACTGTGGGGGAGCCCATGGCGCCAGGGCCTGGTGGGGGCTCGGCTGGCAGGGCCGTCGGGAGAGGTTCCAGGGGTGGGACAGGACGGCGAGGGCCCATCCACAAGGGGGAGGAGCAACCCCGGAGTCCACAGAGCAGCCAGTGTCACCCTGGGCCGGGGACGCTAACGAGGCAGGTAATTAAGGGTTCGTCTGCAGACACCTGGATGACAATAAGGCGCCAGGTAGCAGGCGGCCTGGACTTGCCAAGAACCCCCCAGGCCGGGCCAAGCTGGCAGCCGACTGTGCCAGGGCGCCGCGCCGGGTGGGGCAGGGGGACGCGGGACCAGGACTCTAGTGAGGCTTTTGACAGGGTCTCGCACGCCCCTCGCACCAATGCACGAGGCCCATCCAGCCGGGCCGGGGCTGCCCCAGGCGGGCGCAGAACCAGCTGGGGAGCCGGTCCCAGAGTCACTGGCGGGTCCCAGCCAGGCCGGGCGGGCAGAGCAGGGGGATCCGCCGGGCCTGGGGGGGCCGGTTCTGTTCAGTATCTTCAGCGGCGAGTTCGCTGTCGGCAGAGACGCGTCTCGTTTGCAGCTGATCCCCAGCCGGGGCTGCGTGAACAGCCGGGCTCGAGGCGTCGTCCCCCCCGGCGCTGCGCCCTGGGCCCCAGCTGGGGCGTGGTGTCCAGTGTGGGCCCCACGGTTAGGAGAGATATGGGGGAGACGGGGCCGGGCCCTGCCGTGGGGCGGGGGACTCGATGCCTCGCGAGGGCCCTGCCGGTCCTGGGATTCGGGGACGTTCGCGGCGCCGGGCTGGGGGCACTGCTGTGGGGAAGTTCACAGCACCAAGGTGGCAGCCGGGGGTCACTGGCAGGGCCAGGCTCTGACTCCCCACTTCTCTCGCAGGCCTCGGAGCTCGGCATGACCTCGGCCTTCTACAAATACATCCTGACCACCATGGTGAGCCGGCCGGGGGGCGGGGCCTCCTGACTGGGGGGCAGGGCTGGCTCCGCCCACCTCCCCCGCCAGCCCGGACCCCTATCAGCTCCCAGCTGCCCAGCCCCCTGCCGGCGTCATGCTGTGCCGGGGCCCCCCGCCCCTTGCTGCGCCCCCGACCCCCCATCCCCTCGCTGCTCCCAGCTCTGCTGGGGCCCCCCCGCTGTGCCCCTGCCCTCCATTCCCCCACTGCTCCCAGCCCTGCCAGGGCCCCCTCCCCTCCCTTCCCCCACTGCCCCCAACCCTACTGGGGCTCCCTCCCCTCTCCCGCTGCCCCCAACCCTACTGGGGACCCCTCCCCTCCCCCGCTGCCCCCAACCCTACTGGGGTCCCCCGCTGCCCCCAACCCTACTGGGGCCCCCTCCCCTCCCCCGCTGCCCCCAACCCTACTGGGGCTCCCTCCCCCGCTGCCCCCACTGGGGCTCCCTCCCCTCCCTCCCCCCAACCCTACTGGGGCCCCCTCCCCTCCCCCGCTGCTCCCAACCCTACTGGGGCTCCCTCCCCTCCCCCGCTGCCCCCAACCCTACTGGGGCCCCCTCCCCTCCCCCGCTGCTCCCAACCCTACTGGGGACCCCTCCCCTCCCCCACTGCCCCCAACCCTACTGGGGCCCCCTCCCCTCCCCCGCTGCTCCCAGCCCTGCCGGGGTCCCCCCACTGTGCCCCTGACCCCCCATCCCCTCGCTGCTCCCAGCCCTGCCAGGGCCCCTTCCCCTCCCCTCCCCTGCTGCCCCCAACCCTACTGGGGGCCCCTCCCCTCCCCCCCAGCTGCTCCCAGCCCTGCCGGGGCCCCCAGTCCTGACCCTGCGGCGCCCCTCCAGGATTTCCCCAGCCTGCGCCTGGACGGGGTGGTGGACGATCACTCCAACGTCCTGGGCTTCTCCATCTTCAACACCAGCCACCCCTTCTACCTGGAGTTCGTGCGGAGCCTCAACATGTCCTGGCGGGAGACCTGCGAGCGGAGCCCCTTCCCCGGCCCCCCGGTGAGTCCCGCCCCCCCCGGTGAGTCCCGCCCCCGGCCAGCTCCGCCCCCCGGCGAGTCCCGCCCCCGGCCAGCTCCGCCCCCCGGCGAGTCCCGCCCCTGGCCAGCTCCGCCCCCCGGCGAGTCCCGCCCCTGGCCAGCTCCGCCCCCCGGCGAGTCCCGCCCCTGGCCAGCTCCGCCCCCCGGTGAGTCCCGCCCCCGGCCAGCTCCGCCCCCTGGCGAGTCCTGCCCCTGGCCAGCTCCGCTCCCCGGTGAGTCCCGCCCCCCAGTGAGTCCCGCCCCTGGCCAGCTCCGCCCCTGATCTGCCCCACCCCCGGTGAGTCCCGCCCCCGGTCTGCCCCGCCCCCCTGGTGAGTCCCGCCCCCAGCCAGCTCCGCCCCCCGGTGAGTCCCGCCCCCGGCCAGCTCCGCCCCCCGGTGAGTCCCGCCCCCCCCGGTGAGTCCCGCCCCCGGCCAGCTCTGCCCCCTGGTGAGTCCCCCCGCCCCCGGTCTGCCCCGCCCCCTCGGTGAGTCCCACCCCTGGCCAGCCCTGCCCCCTGGTGAGTCCCGCCCCCGGTGAGTCCCACCCCTGGTGAGTCCTGCCCCCAGCCTGCCCCACGCCCCCAGTGAGTCCCACCCCTGGTGAGTCCTGCCCCCAGCCTGCCCCACGCCCCCGGTGAGTCCCGCTCCTGGCCAGCCCTGCCCCCTGGAGAGTTCCATCCCCAGGGGCCTGAGCCCAGACAAGGGGGTGGGGCCGCACTTTGGCTCAGGGCCTGTGGCTGCCCCCAGCTCTCGGCGGCGCTGCTCTTCGACGCCGTGCACGTGGTGGTGGGGGCCGTGCGGGAGCTGAACCGGAGCCAGGAGATCGGCGTCCGGCCACTGGCCTGCACCTCGGCCAGCATCTGGCAGCATGGGACCAGCCTCATGAACTACCTGCGCATGGTGAGTGCCCCGCCTGGGCGCGTTCACTCTGGAACCTACTGACCCCGCCTAGCCGGGGCAATGGGGCGTCCCACTGTCTGCTCCCCCAAAGCAAGGCTCCCCCAGCCCCAAGAGCAAGGCTCCTTTTCCAGCCTCAATTTGTCCTTCTCTCTTTGTGTGTCCCCCGCCCCGGGCTCCCTGCTCCCCTGCTCTCTGCCCTTCCCTGCCCCCACCTGCGCCCCCGCCCAGGTAGAGTACGACGGGCTGACCGGGCACGTGGAGTTCAACAGCAAGGGGCAGCGAACCAACTACACGCTGCGCATCCTGGAGAAAGCGCGAGACGGGCACCGTGAGGTGAGGCCCCCGGCCCCCTGGGTCCCCCTGATTCCCAGCCCCCTGGGTCCCCCTGGCCTCCTGGATCCCCCCTAACCCCCGGCCCCCTGGGTCCCCCTGATTCCCAGCCCCCTGGGTCCCCCTGGCCTCCTGGATCCCCCCTAACCCCGGCCCCCTTGGTCCCCCTGATTCCCAGCCCCCTGGGTCCCCCTGGCCCCCCCCCCTGGCCCCCTGGGTCCCCCTGATTCCCAGCCCCCTGGGTCCCCCTGGCCTCCTGGATCCCCCCTAACCCCCGGCCCCCTGGGTCCCCCTGATTCCCAGCCCCCCCCCCTGCCCCCTCCCCCCCCCCTGGATCCCCCCTAACCCCCAGCCCCCTGGATCTCCCCGGCCCCTGGATCCCCCTGACCCCCGGCCCTCTGGGTCCCCCGGCCCCCTGGGTCTCCCCGGCCCCTGGATCCCCCTGACCCCCGGCCCCCTGGGTCCCCCGGCCCCCTGGATCCCCCCTGGACCCCCTGATCCCTGGCCTCCTGAGTCCCCCCGGCCCCTGGGTCCCCCTGACCCCCAGTCTCCTGGATCCTCCGACTCTCGGCCCCCTGGATCTCCCCGGCCCCCTGGATCCCCCTGACCCCCGGCCCCCTGGGTCTCCCCGGCCCCCTGGATCCCCCCTAACCCCCAGCCCCCTGGGTCTCCCCGGCCCCCTGGATCCCCCTGACCCCCGGCCCCCTGGGTCCCCCTGATTCCCAGCCCCTGGGTCCCCCCGGCTCCCTGGATCCCCCTGACCCCCGGCCCCCTGGGTCTCCCCGGCCCCCTGGATCCCCCCTAACCCCTGGCCCCCTGGGTCCCCCGGCCCCCTGGATCCCCCCTGGACCCCCTGATCCCTGGCCTCCTGAGTCCCCCCGGCCCCTGGGTCCCCCTGACCCCCAGTCTCCTGGATCCTCCGACTCTCGGCCCCCTGGATCTCCCTGACCCCTGGATCCCCCATGGCCCCCGGCCCCCTGGATTCCCCATGGCCCCCTGGAGCCCCCACAGCTCCCTGGATCCCCCACAGCTCCCCCATCCAGCTGGTGCCCTCTCCGCAGGTGGGCGTGTGGCACTCCAACAGGACCCTGGCCATGAACACCACCACGCTGGCCATGGACACCTCCGAGAGCCTGGCCAACAAGACCCTCATTGTCACCACCATCCTGGTGAGCCCGGCCGGGGGGCATCTGGCTGTGATTGTTGGGGAACAGATCGCAGCAGCGCAGGGCACTGCTGTGCGGGGAAGCTCGCAGCAGTGCATGTCACTGTGTGGGGGAGCTCGCAGCACTGCAGGGCACCGTGTGGGGGAGCTCGCAATGCTGCAGGGCACCGTGTGGGGGAGCTCGCAGCACTGGGGCACCGTGTGGGGAAGCTTGCAGCACTGGGGCACCGTGTGAGGGAGCTCGCAGCGCCGCAGGGCACCGTGTGGGGAAGCTCGCAGTGCTGGGGCACCGTGTGGGGAAGCTCACAGTGCCGCAGGGCACCGTGTGGGGAAGCTCGCAGCGCCGCAGGGCACCGTGTGGGGAAGCTCGCAGCGCCGCAGGGCACCGTGTGGGGAAGCTCGCAGCGCCGCAGGGCACCGTGTGGGGAAGCTCGCAGCGCGCAGGGCACCGTGTGGGGAAGCTCGCAGCGCCGCAGGGCACCGTGTGGGGAAGCTCGCAGCGCCGCAGGGCACCGTGTGGGGAAGCTCGCAGGGCCGCAGGGCACCGTGTGGGGAAGCTCGCAGGGCCGCAGGGCACCGTGTGGGGAAGCTCGCAGCGCCGCAGGGCACCTTGTGGGGAAGCTCGCAGCGCCGCAGGGCACTGTGTGGGGGAGCTCGCAGCGCCGCAGGGCACCGTGTGGGGGAGCTCCCAGTGCCTGCACTGACCCTCCCCGCCCCCCCGCAGGAGAACCCCTACGTGATGCGCCGGGCAGACGCGCAGGCCCCGGCGGGCGGCGTGGAGCAGTACGAGGGTTTCTGCGTGGACATGCTGCACGAACTGGCCCAGATCCTCAAGTTCCGGTTCCAGCTGCGGCTGGTGGAGGACGGGCTGTACGGGGCGCCCGAGGCCAACGGATCCTGGACCGGCATGGTGGGCGAGCTCATCAACCGGGTACGCCCAGCAGGGGGTGCTCCGGGGGCAGGCGCGGGGCCCTTCTGGCTCACCCAGGGCTGGCCAGATGGGGGCAGTCGGGGACAGAGGGTGGGCCTTCAGGAGGGCTGGGGGGGGCCTATGGGTCGCTGTGAAGGGGGCTGTGGGGGACTGTGAGGGGGTGGGGGTGCTGTGAGGGGGACTCTGGGGTGCAGTGGGGGCGTTGTGGGGGGCTGTGAGGGGCGGGGCGCTGTGAGGGCGCGCTGTGAGGGGGCGGGGCGCTGTGGGGGGTGCTGTGAGGGGGCGGGGCGCTGTGGGGGGCGCTGCGAGGGGGCGGGGCGCTGTGAAGGGTGCTGTGAGGGGGCGGGGCGCTGTGGGGGGTGCTGTGAGGGGGCGGGGCGCTGTGAAGGGTGCTGTGAGGGGGCAGGGCGCTATGGGGGGCTGTGGCGGACGGGGGGGGCTCTCTCAGCCTGCCTGTCCCTGCAGAAGGCCGATCTGGCCGTCGCCGCCTTCACCATCACGGCAGAGCGGGAGAAAGTGATCGACTTCTCCAAGCCCTTCATGACCCTGGGCATCAGCATCCTGTACCGCGTGCACCTGGTAGGGGCCTCGGCCGTGGGGTGGGTTGGCCTGGGGGCCCTTAGCCTCGGGAGGGGTCGGTCTCGGGGGGGGTTGGCTGTGGGGCAGCTCAGCCAGGGGGGCTCGGCCGTGGGGTGGCTCGGCCGGGGGGGGGGGCTCAGCCTTGGGGGGCTCAGCCGGGGGGACTCGGCCTCGGGGGGGCTCGGCCCGGGCGTGTCGCCCCACAGGAGCTCAGCCGCCGTCCCCGCAGGGCCGCAAGCCGGGCTACTTCTCCTTCCTGGACCCCTTCTCGCCGGCCGTCTGGCTCTTCATGCTCCTGGCCTACCTGGCCGTCAGCTGCGTGCTCTTCCTGGCCGCCAGGTAACCCCCGCGGGGCAGGGCTTGACGGGGCTGCTGTGGGAATCTGGGGGGGACAGACGAGGGGCCGTTGGCTGAGACCTGGGAGCCTGCAGGCAGGGGGCAGGGCTAGGAGCTGGCAGGACAGGGGCGGGGCCAGCAGGACGAGGGCGGGGTCAGCAGGGTGGAAGCGGGGCTGGCAGGACGGAGGCGGGGTCAGCAGGATGGGGGCGGGGTCAGCAGGACGAGGGCGGGGTCAGCAGGACAGGGGCGGGGCCAGCAGGACGAGGGCGGGGTCAGCAGAGTGGAAGCAGGGCTGGCAGGACGGAGGCGGGGTCAGCAGGACAGGGGCGGGGCCAGCAGGACGGGGGCGGGGTCAGCAGGGTGGAAGCGGGGCTGGCAGGACGGGGGCGGGGTCGGCAGGACGGGGCGGGGTCAGCAGGACGGGGGCGGGGTCAGCAGGGTGGAAGCGGGGCTGGCAGGACAGAGGCGGGGTCAGCAGGATGGGGGTGGGGTCAGCAGGACGAGGGCGGGGTCAGTAGGACAGGGGCGGGGCCAGCAGGACGAGGGCGGGGTCAGCAGAGTGGAAGCAGGGCTGGCAGGACGGAGGCGGGGTCAGCAGGACAGGGGCGGGGCCAGCAGGGTGGAAGCGGGGCTGGCAGGACGGGGGCGGGGTCGGCAGGACAGGGGCGGGGTCAGCAGGACGGGGGCGGGGTCAGCAGGGTGGAAGCGGGGCTGGCAGGACGGAGGCGGGGTCGGCAGGACGGGGCCAGGGCCAGCAGGGGGCGGAGTGAACTAGCCAGGGGGCGGGGCCGGGAGGACGGGGAGGCGGAGCAAACTGGCCAGGGGGCGGGGCCGGCGGGTTCCCAGGCTCCCCTGACTGGCGCGTCCCGCAGGCTGAGCCCCTACGAGTGGTACAACCCGCACCCCTGCCTGCGGGAGCGGCCCCCCGTGCTGGAGAACCAGTACACGCTGGGCACCAGCCTCTGGTTCCCCATCGGCGGCTTCATGCAGCAGGGCTCCGAGGTGCTGCCCCGCGCCCTGTCCACGCGCTGCGTCAGCGGGGTCTGGTGAGTGCCGGGGCCGCGCTCGGCGCTTTGGGGGCTGGAGCCTTCGCTCTCGGAGGGATATGGGGGGCTGCAGCCCATGCTCTGGGGGGAATTCAGGGGGCTGGAGCCTGCGCTCTGGGGGATCTTGGGGGGCTGGAGCCCACATTCTGGCGGGAATTCGGGGGGGCTGGGGGAGCGGGGGGGGCTGGCGCCCGCGCTCTGGGGGATCGCGGGGGGGCCTGGCGCCCGCGCTCTGGGGGATCGCGGGGGGGGCTGGCGCCCGCGCTCTGGGGGATCGCGGGGGGGGGGGGGGGGGGGGGGCTGGCGCCCGCGCTCTGGGGGATCGCGGGGGGGGGGCTGGCGCCCGCGCTCTGGGGGCTCTCGGGGGGCGGGGGGGGGGGGCTGGCGCCCGCGCTCTGGGGGCTCTCGGGGGGGGCTGGTGCCCGTGCTCTGGGAGATCTCAGGGGGGCTGGTGCCCGCGCTCTGGGGTCTCGGGGGGCTGGCTGACCCGGGCTCTCCGGCAGGTGGGCCTTCACACTGATCATCATCTCGTCCTACACGGCCAACCTGGCCGCCTTCCTCACCGTGCAGCGCATGGAGGTGCCGGTGGAGTCGGCCGACGACCTGGCCGACCAGACCAACATCGAGTACGGCACCATCCACGCCGGCTCCACCATGACCTTCTTCCAGGTGTGCGCCCCGCTGCCCCCCGTCTCCCCCGCTGCCGCCCCCGTCTCCCCCGCCGCTCCCCGCCGCCCCCCCCGCTGCCCCCCGTCTCCCCCGCTGCCCCCGTCTCCCCCGCTGCCGCCCCCGTCTCCCCCGCCGCTCCCCGCCACCCCCCCGCTGCCCCGCCCCTGCTGCCCCCCTTCTCCCCCACTGCCCCCCCCGCCGCCCCCGTCTCCCCCGTCTCCCCCGCTGCCGCCCCCGTCTCCCCCGCTGCCCCCGTCTCCCCCGCTGCCGCCCCCGTCTCCCCCGCCGCCCCCCCGCTGCCCCGCCCCTGCTGCCCCCCTTCTCCCCCACTGCCCCCCCCGCCGCCCCGCCCCTGCTGCCCCCCACTGCCTCTGCCTCCCCCTCTGCCCCGGCCTCACCACCTCCCCCCCGCCTGGCCCTGCCCCGCCAGGGCCCAGGTCCCCTGCCTGCAGCCCTTGGGGCGGCTGGCCGGTGCCCCTCCCTCCCCGCGCCCTGCCGACGCCGCCTGTCCCGGCAGAACTCCCGCTACCAGACCTACCAGCGCATGTGGAACTACATGGACTCCAAGCAGCCCAGCGTGTTTGTGAAGAGCACGGAGGAGGGGATCGCCCGCGTGCTCAACTCCAAGTACGCCTTCCTGCTGGAGTCCACCATGAACGAGTACCACCGTCAGCGCGACTGCAACCTCACCCAGATCGGCGGGCTGCTGGACACCAAAGGCTACGGCATCGGCATGCCGCTGGGTAGGGGCGGGGCCCGGCTAGGGGGCGGGGTTAGGGGCGGGGCCCGGCTAGGGGGTGGGGTCACTGAGTAGGGGGCAAGGCTGCTGGGTAGGGGCGGGGACCCAGCTAGAGGCTGGGGTCACTGAGTAGGGGGCAAGGCTGCTGGGTAGAGGCGGGGCCCCGGCTAGGGGGTGGGGTCACTGAGTAGGGGGCAAGGCTGCTGGGTAGGGGCGGGGCCCGGCCAGGGGGTGGGGTTAGGGGCGGGGCCCCAGCTAGGGGGTGGGGTCACTGAGTAGGGGGCAAGGCCGCTGGGTAGGGGCAGGGCCCGGTCAGGGGGCGGGGTTAGGGGCGGGGCCCCGGCTAGGGGGTGGGGTCACTGAGTAGGGGGCAAGGCTGCTGGGTAGGGGCGGGGCCCGGCTAGGGGGTGGGGTCACTGAGTAGGGGGCAAGGCCGCTGGGTAGGGGCGGGGCCCGGCCAGGGGGCGGGGTTAGGGACGGGGCCCCGGCTAGGGGGTGGGGTCACTGAGTAGGGGGCAAGGCTGCTGGGTAGGGGCGGGGCCCGGCTAGGGGGTGGGGTCACTGACTAGGGGGCAAGGCTGCTGGGTAGGGGCGGGGCCCCAGCTAGGGGGTGGGGTCACTGAGTAGGGGGCAAGGCTGCTGGGTAGAGGCGGGGCCCCGGCTAGGGGGTGGGGTCACTGAGTAGGGGGCAAGGCTGCTAGGTAGGGGCGGGGCCCGGCTAGGGGGCGGGGTTAGGGGCGGGGCCCAGCTAGGGGGTGGAGTCACTGAGTAGGGGGCAAGGCTGCTGGGTAGGGGCGGGGCCCCAGCTAGGGGGTGGAGTCACTGAGTAGGGGGCAAGGCTGCTGGGTAGGGGCGGGGCCCCGGCTAGGGGGTGGGGTCACTGAGTAGGGGGCAAGGCTGCTAGGTAGGGGGCGGGGTTGGGGGCGGGGCCCCGGCTAGGGGGTGGGGTCACTGAGTAGGGGGCAAGGCTGCTAGGTAGGGGGCGGGGCCCTGGCTAGGGGGTGGGGTCACTGAGTAGGGGGCAAGGCTGCTAGGTAGGGGGCGGGGCCCCGGCTAGGGGGTGGAGTCACTGAGTAGGGGGCAAGGCTGCTAGGTAGGGGGCGGGGCTGCTGACTGACATGGGGAGCTGGCAGTTGCTGGGAAGGCAAAGGGGGGATGGGGAGCCCTGCAGGGAAGCATGGGGGGGGGGTGGACCAGGGAGATTGTGAGGGGCAAACCGGGGCAGTCGTGGGGGGCAGCCCAGGAGGATTGTGGGGGGCAGCCTGGGGGTATCATGAGAGGCGGACCAGGAGGCAGGGGCAGGGGAGGGCAGGCCGGGGGGCCATTCCCAGGGTTAATGTGGGGGGGCAGCCCAGGGGTATTGTGGGAGGCGGGCCAGGAGGCAGGGGCGCGGGAGGGCAGCCCGGGGGGGCAGGCGACCCAGAGGGCGGGGGGGGCGGCCCGGGTCTGTTCCCGGGGGAGCCCCACGCCTGAGCCCGCCCGCCCCCAGGCTCCCCGTTCCGGGACGAGATCACACTGGCCATCCTGCAGCTGCAGGAGAACAACCGGCTGGAGATCCTCAAGCGCAAGTGGTGGGAGGGCGGCAAGTGCCCCAAGGAGCAGGACCACCGGGCCAAAGGTGTGGGGGCAGGGGCGGGGCTTGGGGCAGGGGCGGGGTTGTGGGGATCAGGGGTGGGGCAGGTGGAAGAGGGGCGGGGCTGGAAGGGGACGGGGCTGGGGGCAGGGGCAGGGCTCTGGGGATCAGGGGTGGGGCAGGTGGAAGAGGGGCGGGGCTGGAAGGGGGCGGGGCTGGGGGCAGGGGCGGGGCAGGTGGAAGAGGGGCGGGGCTGGAAGGGGGCGGGGCTGGGGGCAGGGGCAGGGGCGGGGCTCTGGGGATCAGGGGTGGGGCAGGTGGAAGAGGGGCGGGGCTGGAAGGGGGCGGGGCTGGTGGAAGAGGGGCGGGGCTGGAAGGGGCGGGGCTGGGGGCAGGGGCGGGGCAGGTGGAAGAGGGGCGGGGCTGGAAGGGGGCGAGGCTGGGGGCAGGGGCGGGGCTCTGGGGATCGGGGGCGGGGCAGGTGGAAGAGGGGCGGGGCTGGAAGGGGCGGGGCAGGGGCAGGGGCGGGGCTCTGGGATCGGGGGTGGGGCAGGTGGAAGAGGGGCGGGTTGGAAGGGGCGGGGCTGGGGGGCAGGGACAGGGCTGCAGGGGAGGGGGTGGGGCTATGAGGGCTGGGGTCGGCAGGCATAGGCGGGGTTGCAGGGGACGGGGCGGTGGGCACAGGTGGGGCTGCAGCGGGAGGGGGTGGGGCTGGGGTCGGCAGGCATGCAGGGGGCGGGGCCATCTGGCAGGGGCGGGGCTGTGGGGGAAGGGGCCGGCTGAGTGGACCAATGGGGCAATTCCTGTGTCCCTCCCCAGGCCTGGGCATGGAGAACATCGGGGGCATTTTTGTGGTGCTCATCTGTGGCCTCGTCGTGGCCGTCTTCGTGGCCATCATGGAGTTTGTCTGGGCCACGCGCCGCTCGGCGGAGACTGACGAGGTGCGGAGGGGTCGGGGGCACTGCAGCGCGGGGGGGCGAGGAGGGAGTTGGGAGCCAGGTGCCGGTGGGGGGGGGGCCAGAAGCGACCTGGGGTTTGGGGGGGGAACCCGGGCATCAGGTGGGAGAAGCGACCTGGGCGCTGGGGAGGAGGGGGGAAGTGACCTGGGGGTTGGGGAGGCAACCCGGGCATCGGGGGGGGAGTAGTGACCTGGGCACCGGGGGACAGAAGTGACCCAGGGGGCGAGATGCAACCCAGTCGCCGGGGGGCAAGAAGCAACCTGGGTGCGAGGGGGGAGAAGCAACCCGGGGGGAAAGCGACACGGGGGGGGAAGCGACACGGGGGGGGAGGAGAAGAAGCGACCGGGGGGGAAGAAGTGACCCGGGGGGGGAGAGAGGGGGGGAAGCGACACGGGGGGGGGGAGAGGGGGGAAGCGACACGGGGGGGAGGAGAAGCGACCCGGGGGGGGGGAGGAGAAGCGACGGGGGGGGCGCGGGGGGAAGCGACACGGGGGGGAGGAGAAGCGGGGGGGGGAGGGGAAGCGACACGGGGGGGAGGAGAAGCGACCTGGGGGGAGAGCGACAGGGGGGGGGAGGGAAGCGACCTGGGGGGGAGGGGGGGGGAAGCGACACGGGGGGGGGGGAAGCGACACGGGGGGGAGGAGAAGCGACCGGGGGGGGGAAGCGACACGGGGGGGAGGAGAAGCGACCTGGGGGGGAAGGGGGGGACAGGGGGGGAGGGGGGAAGCGACACGGGGGGGAGGAGAAGGGGGGGGGAAGCGACACGGGGGGGAGGAGAAGCGACCTGGGGGGGAAGCGACAGGGGGGGGAAGCGACACGGGGTGAGGAGAAGCGACGGGGGGGGCGCGGGGGGAAGCGACACGGGGGGGAGGAGAAGCGACCGGGGGGGGGAGTGACCCGGGGGGGAGGGGAAGCGACCCGGGGGGGAGTGAGCCGGGCGCCCTGACCCCCGCTGTCCCCCCAGCTCTCCGTGTGCCAGGAGATGCTCCGGGAGCTGCGCCAGGCCGTCTCCTGCCGGAAGCCCACGAGGTCGCGGCGCCGGCGGCGCCCCCCAGCCCGGGCGGGCCTGGCCCTGCGAGCCGTGCGGGAGATGCGGCTGAGCAACGGGCGGCTGTACTCCGGGACCCTGGCGTCCGAGCCGGCCCCCCAGCGCCTCCTGGAGGAGCCCGCCCGGCCCTGCACCCACATCCGCATCTGCCACGAGTGCCGGCGCATCCAGACTCTGCGGGGGGCCCCCCCCACCCCGCGCCGGCCCCCGCCCCCCGAGGAGGGCACCCCGCGCCGGGGCGGGGCCCGGGACCTGCCGGAGCAGGAGTGACCCCCCCTTAGGCACGTGCGCCATGCGCACACCAGGACTCCGGGCCGGGGGCCGGGGCCAGGACCCCCCGCAGCGCCCCCTCCGACGTGGGAGCCAGCCCCTCTGGGACGGGCTGGCCGGGGCCCGGGGCTGGAGCAGAGCCCTCGGTGCCCGCGGACAGGGACCCCCACTTGTGCCTCGGCCCCACCCCGCTGGGCAGCCCCCCGGGGCTCTGGGGCAGGCGCTCTGGCTGGGGCCCTGGGGCGGGGCTGCGGGGCCGGGCTCTCAGGGCGTGACAGCTGCCGGGCGGGACATCGGCCCCGGGGCGCCCGGACGAAGAGACTCGCGGCGGGGGGCCGGGCGGGAGGGCCGCAGGCCCGTTTCCTTCCCTTTCCCTTCTTTTTGGAGACATTTCTATAGAACCAAAACGGGAGAATCCGAGCGCGACCGAGGGAATAAACCGACCGGAGATTTTCCACCCCGCCTGGGGCTGCTTTGTGCGCCGGAGCACCCCCGCTAGCCCCCCGGGCTACGGAGCCCCCCCCGCCGGCCCCCCGGGCTACGGAGCCCCCCCCCCGCCGGCCCCCCGGGCTACGGAGCCCCCCCGCCGGCCCCCCGGGCTACGGAGCCCCCCCGCCGGCCCCCCGGGCTACGGAGCCCCCCCCCGCCGGCCCCCCGGGCTACGGAGCCCCCCCCGCCGGCCCCCCGGGCTACGGAGCCCCCCCCGCCGGCCCCCCGGGCTACGGAGCCCCCCCGCCGGCCCCCCGGGCTACGGAGCCCCCCCCGCCGGCCCCCCGGGCTACGGAGCCCCCCCCGCCGGCCCCCCGGGCTACGGAGCCCCCCCCGCCGGCCCCCCGGGCTACGGAGCCCCCCCCCCGCCCCCGGGCGGCCCCCCCGCCGGCCCCCCGGGCTACGGAGCCCCCCCGCCGGCCCCCCGGGCTACGGAGCCCCCCCCGCCGGCCCCCTGGGCTACAGAGCCCCCCCTGCCGGCCCCCCGGGCTACGGAGCCCCCCCCGCCGGCCCCCCGGGCTACGGAGCCCCCCCCGCCGGCCCCCCGGGCTACGGAGCCCCCCCCGCCGGCCCCCCGCCGAGCCCCCCCCCGCCGGCCCCCCGGGCTACGGAGCCCCCCCCGCCGGCCCCCCGGGCTACGGAGCCCCCCCTGCCGGCCCCCCGGGCTACGGAGCCCCCCCCGCCGGCCCCCCGGGCTACGGAGCCCCTCCCCGCCGGCCCCCCGGGCTATGGAGCCCCTCCCCGCCGGCCCCCCGGGCTACGGAGCCCCTCCCCGCCGGCCCCCCGGGCTACGGAGCCCCTCCCCGCCGGCCCCCCGGGCTATGGAGCCCCCCCTGCCGCCCCCTGGGCTATGGAGCCCCTCCCCGCCGGCCCCCCGGGCTATGGAGCCCCCCCTGCCGCCCCCTGGGCTATGGAGCCCCTCCCCGCCAGCCTCCCCCCTGTGGAGCCTCTTCCTTCCAGCCTCCTACCCCCACACTGCAGTGCCCTCCTCGCCCAGCCCCTGCCTTACCGTGCCCCTCACTGCCCCCCAGCGGTGCCCCTCCATGCCGACCCGCAGCCCCCCCGAGTCCGCTCCCCCCAGTGCGTCCCCACACAGGCCCCCGCCCGCTCGTGGGTTGGTACAGACTTATATGCCATTGTCTGGGTTAATTTGCATATGTGCCTCTGACGCGGCTCCCAGGCTGCGCCCACACGTGGCCCCACGGCTCCTGGGGGGACGGGACCCCCCCAGCGCGACGGCCCCTTCTCGGGGCCCCCCCTCCCAGAGGGACGAGCCCAGCCTGTTCCCCAGCCCAGCGCCCACAGGAGGGGTACGGAGCCCTCAGCCCACACGCCAGCCTCCCCCGCAGCCGGCTGAGTCCTGCCTGCTCTGCCCCCAGTGCCCCCCAACAGCCCCTCCCCCGGCCAGTGTCTGCTCCCGGGCCCCTCTTCTCTGCCCCCCCCTCCAATCTTCTCTCTGCCGCCCCTTGTCTGTCTGGCGGGGCGGCCGTGGGCTCTGAGCGGGGCCGGGGCGCTGGGGCTCCAGGGCGCCAGACGCCGGCTCCAGTTCTGGGCTGGGCCCTGCAACGACAAACACCCCCCCCCGTCACATTGAACCAGCCACATCCGGGCACTGAGCCCCCCTGTGTGTGGCCCCCCTTTGGGCCCCCAACCCCCCCTTCCTCTCCCCCTCCAGACCGGTCTGAGGGGGTCGCTCCGCCAGGGGCCTGGGGCAGCTCAGCCCCCCGGGATCAGGCGCCGGCTGGGACACTGGCGCCCCCTTGGCACGGACCCTCCCAGGCTCCATCTCAGCCGCTCGGCCTCGGGCCCTGGGCCCGGTGCAGCCAGGTCTGGGGAGGGGTCGGCCGCACTGGGAGAGGCCCCCCCACGGGCAGGGCTGCAGCTTTCCAAGGGCCCCGGGCCGGCGGCTGCTCTCTGGCCGCGCCGTGCTGCTCCCGGGCAGAGCTCCCTGCTCAGGTAGCGCTGGGGCGTCGCGCCCCTTGGGGTCAGTTTGCACCCGGCCGTGCGGGAGGCTCCGTGAGCCCAGGGCGGGTTTGCTCCAGTCCGGGCTGACGGCACCGGGCCCTGGCTGAGGCCTCGCTCAGGCCCCGAGAGCCCCCGGCTCCGCTGGGTCCAGACCCGCCCCCCCCCGGCCCGTCCCGTCCTGCACAGCCCCGGCAGGGGAGCGGCCAGGCGCTACAATGGGGCGCAAACCTCCGGTAGCACCCGGCCCTCCCAGGAGAGCCTGGGCCTGCCTCTTGGGCTGGGGGGCCAGTCCCGGGTGGCTCCCACCTTGGCCGGCTCCGGCTCCGGCCGACCGCTCCCCCCCTTGTGGCCCAGACACCTCCCCTCGGCCAGCCCCACCCTGCACTTCCCGGCTCCTCCGGTCAGCCCGGCCCCCGGGAGACGGCCCGGCCCCTCTGCACCCGGCCACGTGGTCCTCCCAGGCCTGGCCACAGACACGGGATCGTGGAGAGGAGCCAAAGCCCAGTCCCCCCCCCCCCAGTAACTGACCCCCCAGGCGCTGGGAGGGGGCCGGGCCCCTGAGGCCAAAGGGCAGGACCAGGAACTCAAAGAGCCCCAGTGGGGTGATGGAGCCGACTTCCCCCGGGCCTCCGGGTCCCAGCAACTGCCAGTCCCCTTTGGGCAGGTCCATGGCAGTGAGGAACCGGCCCCCCCTTGTCTGGGGTCCGTCAGCCCTGGCCATGGGTCGGCATCGGGCGCGGGGAGGGCGCCGAGTTCCCGACAGTCCACGCAGACCCGGACTGTTCCGTCCTTGGGGACCAGCACCACGCGGGGGGGGGGGCCCAGGGGCTGGAGGGGGCTGGGTCCCCCCAAGAGCCAGCGTGTCCCCAGCCTCCCTCTCCAGGGCCCGGGCTGCTCTCCCGGTGACCCGGAATGGGGTACCCGGATGGGGGATGGGCCCCATCTCTGCCCGGTGCAGCCGGGAGGGGAACAGCTGCTGGCGGGAACGCAGCACCTCTGGCTCAGCCTGTGGGCCGGGGGGCATTGACCCCAGCAGGGCACCGAGCTCGGTCTCTGGGAGGAGACCCCCCCGGGGATCCTCCCCCTGCCCCACACGGCCAGCACCAGCCTCTCCCGTCCCCGTCCGTGCCCCGCTGGCGGCTCCACTCCAGGGCTCACCCGTTACCGGCCTGACGCCCGCGGAGGGGCCGTGCCAGGCCTGCAGCGTGTTCTTCCTCCCCGGGACGAGGAGCGAGGAGCCCCTGGGCCCCGGAGGCGGAGGCCGGCCCGTGCCGAGCGGTCGGACCAGGCTTCCTGCCCCCTCTGGGCCTGGGCCGGGTTCCCCCAGCCAGGCCGTGAGCTCAGTGAGCCCTTCCCGGGGGGCCAGTCCGTCCGCCACTGACTCGCCGTCCGGAGAGGCCTCCCCTCCCCCCCGTTCACCCCTCAACAGGTCCAGGGGCCCCTCACCCTGCTCCCTGCAGCAACGCCACCGGGGAGAACCCCTGGGTTCCTGGGGCGCCCCCTGTGCGCAGACAGCAGGGGGTGAGTCCCTGTCCCAGGCCTGCGGGTGCTGGGCCATGAAGGGTTCCAGCATTCATCTGAGCGTCCCATTGAACCTCCCCACCGGCCCGTTGGTCTGGGGGTGACACACGGAGCCCCAGGTGAGCTGGACCCTGCACGTCTCCCCCATGTGACGTGGGATCCCTGGTCCATGTGTTACCAGATTTGCCCAATACTCTGGGGTATGCTCATTTATCAGGGTTACCCTTATGGGACTGGGGGAAGGTTAACAGTTCTATCCGTGTGCTGTTGGTGCTTACTTGGGCTCTCAAATGGAGCTGAATTCTCCCTGCTGCCAATTCCCCCTCCCACTGGAGCTCTCCTGCAGGAACTAGGTTCCTCAGGATGGGGTTCTTCCCACCTTAGCAACACACACAGACACTCACACCCACTAACAGAGCACGTCTGAGAGGACTGGGTACTCAGCACTCACAAGCTGACCCCCTCATATGTCCCTGGACTCCCCTGGCTGGGTTTCACAGCAATGCCCCACTGCACCCTCATGTGCCTTTGGACTCCGTGGGCTGGATTAAACAGCACTTTAAGCTGCCATCCTCATAAGCCCCCAGGTTCAGCACCCCCTATCCCCACTTTCACACCACAGTCATTCACAGGTAAACCACACGATGAGCAAACCCCACAGGATTTTGGGCACTACAGGGATCTTTAGCTTGGGTACAAGAAGCGTTGCTGCAGAGCGAATGGGGAAGCCAAAACAACACCCCTTAAGGAAGAGTGAGCAAAAGAGAAAGAAAGAGAGAGAAGCAACCAGCTTAACAATGAAAGTGATTTATTTCTGAGTAGTGGATAGATCTCAAACAGTTACAAGATTAAATCTAACAATTACAATATTAAATCTAAATTGAAGCTGCTTACAAATGTTAGGTAACCATATAACAGTTTACACAGGGCAGGGTCAGGAGGCTATGCTTAGAGAGATAGTTGAGAGAGAGAGAAAGAGAGAGAGAGAGAGAGAGACCTCACCACTCCACGGAGCTTGCACTGATCGGGGTTCCCAGATGATGATGGGAGCCGGGGGTCCAGAGGGCAGGAGAAAAGCAGGACAGAGCCCCCAGCACGATCAGACAGGAGATGAAGAAGTCTCAGTGGAACTGATGCAGTTTAAGTCCAGGTATCAGAACAGTTTTCTTGGGGCAAGGAGAGGAGTTTTTATAGGGATAGTTCAAAGAGAAAGAGGAGAGACAATAGAGACTGATCACCCCTGGTTATGGGGGATGTTCCTTGAACGAGCTCACAATGCAACTAGGCAGTGTCAGTATTTTAGGTGTCAATAGGATCGTTACTAGAATTGGTCTGATAATGACTAATCTGGGCGTGAGCAGCCTGGGTTCATTAGCATCTGGAGCAGGGATTTCCCATCAGGCAGTGCTTCTCTGCTTTCGGTGTCCCATAGTTCAGTGCGGTTCCTGCCTTGGAAGAGCTGCTCTCCATTCTGTATGCTAATGAGATGTCCCTCTGTTCCATCTTTAATGCAAATGAGGCTGGGGTGTTTCCTTAATTATATCCCCCTTGTCTGAAGCAGTTTAGGTGTGTCTTCCCCGGCCTTGTCATTGCTTTGTCTTTGATTCTAGCAGAGGCCTGAGGGAGGGGGATGGTTTTCCATGAGTGTCACTCCCTGACTCCCCAAGAGCACAAGGCTGACAGGCGACCATGTTCTGGTTCCCCAAGAATCACAGAGCTGGTGGGTAACACGTGAGGACTCCTGGGGGACCCCCCTGCTGAACAGGGCCAGCGGCGCGTCTGCCACCGGGTCTGCCTCGACTGAGGGCAGAGCCACGGCCCCGGGGCAGCGAGTAGCAAAATCCACCCCCCAGGGCGTATTTCTTCCCCGGCCGGGTCACCCTGCCCAGGGACCCCCTAGATCCAGCGCCCCCTTCTGGAAGGCTCCTCTGTGATGGGCAGGGCCTCGGACCTGCTTCGCACTTGTCCTGGGTGAACCCTGGAGAGACCCTCACCCTGAGCTGCGCTGTCTCGGGTACGTCCATCGGTGACAGTACCTATGGTTGGAACCGCCCCCGGCAGGAGCCACGGGCCCTGCAATCCCAGTGAACAGCGTCAAAGACCCGGGGGTACGTCTACACTACAGCGCTAGTTCGAACTAACGCATCTAGAACTAAAAACTAGTTTGAATTAGCGTTTTGCTAGTTCGAACTAGCAAGTCCACATTGAGTGGACTCTGAACAGGGCTTAAGGATGGCCGGAAGCAGTGCCGGCAGGGCATAAAAGGAGGACTTAGAGCATGGAGATGCTGTCTCAGGCTAGCCGAGGGCTGCGCTTAAAGGGTCCCGACCCCCACCCCGGACAGACAGTTCTCAGGGGTGCCCCGCTTGCAAAGAAGTTCTGGCTTGGATTGCCCGGACTACCCACACTGGGCACATCACACCACTCGGCCATCAGCCCGGCTGCACTTGCCGCAGGCTGCCATCTGGGGAGAGAGGGCAATTGGGGGGCTGCAGGAGAGCTTCCACCCCCAGAAGCCTGCAGAGCCAGCCCAGTCCTCCCCATCGGGGGCTCGTACCCCATTCCTCCCTCACCTCCTTCCACTTACCCTTCCTTAGCCCCCCTTCTTATTGATGTACAAAATAAAGATAACGTTTCTTCCAACATTGACCCTGTCTTTATTGAAAAAAAACTGGGGGAGACTGGGAAAAGGAGGTGGGAGAGGGGAAGAGAAAGGCTGGGAGAGGGGAGGGCAACTAACATGATCAGGGGTTGGGAACAGGTCCCAGATGAAGAGAGGCTACAGAGACTGGGACTGTTCAGCTTAGACAAGAGGAGACGGAGGGGGGACAGGATAGAGGTCTCTAAAAGCAGGGGTTGGGTGGAGAGGGTGCATTCAGAAAAGTTCTTCCTGAGTTCCCATAAAGAAGGACTAGAGGACACCAAAGGAAAGGAATGGGTAGCAGGCTTGAAACTAGTAAGAGAAAGTTGTTCTTCTTGACAAAGCAAATAGTTAACCTGTGGAACTCCTTGCTGCAGGAGGCTGTGAAGGCTACAACTAGAACAGAGTTTAAAGGGAAGTGAGATCAAGTCATGGAGGTTGGGTCCATGGAGTGGTATTAGCCAGGGGGTAGGAGTGGTGTCCCTGCCCAAAGTTTGTGGAAGGCTGGAGAGGGATGGCACGAGCCAAATGGCTTGGTCATTGTCTTCGGTCCATCCCCTCCAGGGTTCCTAGGGTTGGCCACTGTCGGCAGACAGGCTACTGGGCTAGATGGACCTTTGGTCTGACCCAGGACGGCCATTGTAAGCTCAGGGCTCAGGGTCGGGGGTCTCAGTGGACCCCCTTGATTTTCATGCACACCTGCTCCTGGGTGGCCAGGCTGGCAGCTCTCCTGCCCTAGACGGCCACTTTCCTGTGCCTAGTGCGGAGATCGTGGACGAGGTCCACGATGTCCGCACTAGCCCAGGAAGGTGCCCGCCTCTTGCGGTCCAGGGCAAACTCCCGGGAGCCGCCAGCCTGGTCCCGGCAAGAGGGGGTGGGCTGGGGGGCATCGGGTGGGTGGCTCTGTGCCGTGCCAGGTGCAGGGTCTGCTAGCTGGGTGCTGGCAGGCTTGCACCTGGCACGGGCACCGTAGCCAGCCCGTGCCCCTTTAAGGGGTCCGGGGCCGGGAGGGGGGCATAGAGTTTCCCTGGTGTTGGCCAGAGTGGCCACCAGGGAAACCTGGGGAGGGCTAGCCTCCCACTAGTTCGAATTAAGGGGCTACACAGCCCTTAGTTCGAACTAGCTAGTTGGAACTAGGCGTTAGTCCTCGTAAAATGAGGTTTACCTAGTTCGAACTAAGCGCTCCGCTAGTTCGATTCAAATTCGAATTAGCGGAGCGCTAGTGTAGCGGCTATGAAAGTTAGTTCGAACTAACGTCCGTTAGTTCGAACTAACTTTGTAGTGTAGACATACCCCGGGTGAGTAGAAGTTCTGCAGCAGCTTCTGCCTGGCGCCGGACTCCCTGGTGCCCCGCAAAGGGGATCTCGTGGGCCAGGAACAGCAGCCGGCGGCGGGACCCCTGGGGCACCCCCAGCTGCCTCCTCCCCTCCCAGGATTCCGTTTGTCCATTCCCGGTCCAGGAATCCCTCCCTGCGGCCCTCCCCAGGGACCAGGACCCGGCACTGCCCTGGGCAGCCAGGGCCCTCAGCTTCTCTAGAGGGATCCTTACGCTGCTCCATCCGGGACTCGGCTGCTGGGCTGGTGGTTATGGCCCCGGAGGGTTGTGCCTCAGTTTCCCCACTCTGGGCTGCCACTGCCCAGCCCCGCCCGCGTTGCTTCCCCCCCAGGGGGTCCTGCGCCCCCCACTGACTCTGGCTCCGGGTGAGGACCAGGCATTCCGAGTGCTCCCTGCCAGGCCCCCACATCGTCTCCCATGAGCACCCCCCTCGGCAGCTGATCATGAACCCCACCCCCCAGGCCCCCGTTTCAGGTGTATCCTCGCCACAGGCACCTCGCCCGGGCTCCGAACACGCCCCCCAGGGTCAGGCGTCCTGGAGTCCCACGTTCGAGGGGTCTCCGGGGCCCTGGTGTCCCCGACCTGCAGGCCCCCCACCCATCCGCCAGCGCCCCGCCCAGCGCAGTCCTTGGCCAGCTGCACCTTGAGGTGTCTGAGGGCTGCTTGTGCCGTGGCGGGGGGGGGGGGGGCTGTCTGCTCTGTGACCGGGCCCCTGCGCTGGGCTGGGATCCCACTGACCCCCAGTGGGGACTGGCCAGACACCCCGGCCCAGCCTGGCAGGTAACAAGGCTCTGCCCGGGGGAGGGGGGTGGAGACAGCACCCGGCTGGGGGCAGGGCTGGGAGCTGGGCAGTTTGAGGGGGAAGCCATGGAGAGAAGAGCCTGAGCTGAGTGCTGGGGGCTGGGGGGATGGACCCTGCCCCACGGGGTCTGGGGCTGCCTGGCCCTCACGTGGATGCCCACATGGAACCCGGGCCGGGCTGCACCGCGCAGCCGCAGGAACCCCCCGTTCTACTGGCTGGCGGAGTCTGAGCTGGCTGCAGACGGGGCGCAGGTTTGGGGGTCACGCTGCTCCAGCCCCACCAGGCTGCACACCGCCCGGCCCCTCCCCCACGTGTGGGGCGATTCCCCCAGCCGGTTGGCCCCCGCCCTGTCAGTGGTGCCAGGGGACTTGCGCAGGCCCCGGAAGCGTGTCCGGTCGGCCTGGGGGTCAGCACCCCCTCGGCAGCCAGGCCTGTGTGACCAGCTCCCGGTCCCGTCTCCAGCCTGCCCCGGCGAGTGTCGCTCTGGCCTGCGGGGGGCCCTGCCGTGGAGCGTCTGCAGGGTCCATCCAGGCAGATCACAAGCCACTCCCAGGATGGGAAGTCGGCGTCTGTGTCATCCCCTCCCCAAACGGGGGGAACAGCTCGTCCCCTCCCCGCCACACGATCCCGGCCACGTCCCCTCCCCGCCACACGATCCTGGCCACGTCCCCTCCCCGCCACACGATCCTCGCCACATCCCCTCCCCGCCACGTCCCCTCCCCGCCACACGATCCTCGCCACGACCCCTCCCCGCCACGTCCCCTCCCCGCCACACGATCCCGGCCACGTCCCCTCCCCGCCACGTCCCCTCCCTGCCACACGATCCTCGCCACGTCCCCTCCCCGCCACACGATCCCGGCCACGTCCCCTCCCCGCCACATCCCCTCCCCGCCACACGATCCCGGCCACGTCCCCTCCCCGCCACGTCCTTTTCCCTCCCCGCCACGTCCCCTCCCCGCCACACGATCCTCGCCACGTCCCCTCCCCGCCACGTCCCCTCCCCGCCACACGATCCCGGCCACGTCCCCTCCCCGCCACGTCCCCTCCCCGCCACATGATCCCGGCCACGTCCCCTCCCCGCCACGTCCCCTCCCCGCCACACGATCCTCGCCACGTCCCCTCCCCGCCACATCCCCTCTCCGCCACACGATCCTTGCCACATCCCTTCCCCGCCACGTCCCCTCCCCGCCACATGATCCTCACCACATCCCCTCCCCGCCACATCCCCTCCCCGCCACACGATCCTCGCCACGTCCCCTCCCCGCCACGTCCCCTCCCCGCCACGTCCCCTCCCCGCCACACGATCCCGGCCACGTCCCCTCCCCGCCACGTCCCCTCCCCACCACACGATCCTCGCCACGTCCCCTCCCCGCCACACGATCCCGGCCACGTCCCCTCCCCGCCATGTCTACTCCCCGCCACACGATCCTCGCCACGTCCCCTCCCCGCCACACGATCCCGGCCACGTCCCCTCCCCGCCACACGATCCCGGCCACATTCCCTCCCCGCCACACGATCCCGGCCACGTCCCCTCCCTGCCACATCCCCTCCCCGCCACACAATCCTCGCCACGTCCCCTCCCCGCCACGTCCCCTCCCCGTGACACGATCCCGGCCATGTCCCCTCCCCGTGACACGATCCCGCTCCGACCCTGTGAGGCAGTGGGGAGTTCTGGGGGTTCAAAGGGGGCTGCACACGGGGGGGGGCTCAGTGTCCAGCAGTTACTGGTTCAATGTGACAAGGGGGGAGTTTGTTGTTGCAGGGAACAGCCCAGAGGTGGAGCCGGGGTGTCTGGTGCCCTGGTGACCCCGGCCCTGCTTGGAGGACACGGCTGGTCTGGCCGGGTGACAGACAAGGGGGTGCAGAGGGGACCCGGCACCGGCCCAGCTGGTCCCAGCGAGGGGGGAACATTGGACGGGGGGGCAGAAGAGGGGCCCAGGCGACCCCATTACCTGGTGTGACGTAGGGGGGCCTTGCTAGGGCTGTGGGGACCTCTGCTGTCTGTAGCAGGACCCAGCAGGGAAGGGGGAGTCATTATGCAAAGGGGGCTCCAAACTGGTCCGCCCAGCCACCCCCATGGGGAGAAACAAAGGAAGGTGGATGCTGCCCTGGCTGGGGGGCAGGGCTGGAGGAGAGGTGGTTAGTTCCTGTCTGGAAGGCAGGGGAGAAGGAGCTGGGGAGGGGGCTGGGACTCCCCCATCTCAAGGGGGCACTGAGGCCTCTTAGCCCCAGTTCCTGTAACCAGATTACATCTGTGCTGGGCTGAGCTGGAGGAGCAATAAACCACCCTCAATTCCACTGGCTGGGGGAGTCTGAGCCATTTGGGGGTGCAGGAGACGGGGGACACTGACGCGCAGTCACACCTGGGGAGAGACAATGGCCGGGGGAGGGGCTGTGGCTGGGGGTATTGGGGGCTGTTTTGGGGGGCCTGAGGGCAGAGCAGGCAGGACTCAGCCGGCTGCAGGGGAGACTGACCTGGAGGCCGAGGGCCCAGGCTCCTTTGCTGCATTCAAAGCCCCATCCCCCTCCTGTGGGGCTGGCCGGGAGTCGCTCTGGGCTGGGGAGCAGGCTGGGCTAGTCCCTTGGGAGGGGAGGCCCCGGGGTCCAGAGGGAGGGGGCTCCCCCGAGGGGCTGATGGCGCAGGCAGGTGGCTGGAGGCCCTGAGAGGCGCTGTCCCGGAGGCGGAGAGGCAGACCCCCAGGTAAGGGGCCCCTCGAGTCCCATGGGGGGGTTGTCCTGCCCTGGAATTCTTGGCCCCCCCTGGGCTGGGCTTCCTGGAGTCCCACTTTTGAGGGGACTCCCCTTCAGGGGCCCTGGGGTGGGTCCTCCCCTGTCCCCGCCCTGCTGGTCCCCCCCCCCGCCAGTGTCCCCGCCCTGCTGGTCCCCCCCCCCGCCAGTGTCCCCGCCCTGCGCAGTCTTTGGGCCAACCTCACCTTGAGGTCTGGGGTCAAATGTCTCACAGCTGCTCCACCCCACCAGGTGGCCCCGGCCCCTCCCCCCCATGTGGGGCACTTCCCCCAGCAGGTTGGCCCCCCCCGTCGGTGGTGCCAGGGGACTTGCGCAGGCCCCGGATCCGTGTCTGGTCAGCCTGGGGGTCAGCGCCCCCCTCGGCAGCCAGGCCTGTGTGACCAGCTCCCGGTCCCCGACTGCATCCCACCCCCTGGCCAGCGTCACTCTGGCCTTGGGCCCCGTGGGGGGGGGGGGGCTGCAGAGCGTCTGCAGGGTCCATCCGGGGCAGAGCACAAGCCCCAAACAGGCTGGGAGGTCGTTGTCCATGTCACCCCCCCCCCCCGGCTACGCCCTGGCCCGCGTCCATGTCACCCCCCCCCCCGGCTACGCCCTGGCTCGCGTCCATGTCACCCCCCCCCCCCGGCTACGCCCTGGCCCGCGTCCATGTCACCCCCCCCCCGGCTACGCCCTGGCTCGCGTCCATGTCACCCCCCCCCGGCTACGCCCTGGCTCGCGTCCATGTCACCCCCCCCAGCTACGCCCTGGCTCGCGTCCATGTCACCCCCCCCCGGCTACGCCCTGGCTCGCGTCCATGTCACCCCCCCCCCGGCTACGCCCTGGCCCGCGTCCATGTCACCCCCCCCCCCCCCCAGCTACGCCCTGGCTCGCGTCCATGTCACCCCCCCCGGCTACGCCCTGGCTCGCGTCCATGTCACCCCCCCCCCGGCTACGCCCTGGCCCGCGTCCATGTCACCCCCCCCCCGGCTACGCCCTGGCCCGCGTCCATGTCACCCCCCCCCCGGCTACGCCCTGGCTCGCGTCCATGTCACCCCCCCCGGCTACGCCCTGGCTCGCGTCCATGTCACCCCCCCCCCGGCTACGCCCTGGCCCGCGTCCATGTCACCCCCCCCCCAGCTACGCCCTGGCTCGCGTCCATGTCACCCCCCCCGGCTACGCCCTGGCTCGCGTCCATGTCACCCCCCCGGCTACGCCCTGGCTCGCGTCCATGTCACCCCCCCCGGCTACGCCCTGGCTCGCGTCCATGTCACCCCCCCGGCTACGCCCTGGCCCGCGTCCATGTCACCCCCCCGGCTACGCCCTGGCCCGCGTCCATGTCACCCCCCGGCTACGCCCTGGCTCGCGTCCATGTCACCCCCCCGGCTACGCCCTGGCCCGCGTCCATGTCACCCCCCCCCGGCTACGCCCTGGCTCGCGTCCATGTCACCCCCCCCCCCCGGCTACGCCCTGGTTCGCGTCCATGTCACCCCCCCCGGCTACGCCCTGGCTCGCGTCCATGTCACCCCCCCCGGCTACGCCCTGGCCCGCGTCCATGTCACCCCCCCCGGCTACGCCCTGGCTCGCGTCCATGTCACCCCCCCCCCCGGCTACGCCCTGGTTCACGTCCCGGGAGCCCCGCTGGGACCCGGCGCCTGTAGCTCGCACGGGTCATTCGCCACCCGCTGAGCTGTTAGCGGCTCCCCAGTGAGCCCCCCCCGCCCGACGGGCCAGGGCGCCCCTAGGAGCCGGGCACAGGCCACGTCCCGCTGGCCCCTTCAGCGCCTCGCTCCGCGCCGGCAGCCGACTGGCACCTGCATGGGCTCCCAAACGGGGGTGCGCCCGCCTGGGGGGGAGGAAATTCTAGGGGGCTCCCAGGCCCTGCCCACGCTCGGCTCATCTGTTCCTGGGCAGGACCCCCCTCCAGGGTGACAGCCCCTTGGGGGCCCCTCCCCCTGGACCCCCGGGACCCCCCTCCCAGAGGGACTAGCGCAGCCTGTTCTCAACAGGAGGGTTATGGGGTTTGAACAGCAACGGACCCCTCAGGCCAGTCGGGCCCCCCAGCCCCGCCCCTCTGGGTCTCCCCTCAGCCCGGGGCTCTGCCTGCTCTGCCCCCGCCCCGATCTGAACCCGTCTGCCAGCCGAGCCCCCAGTGCCCCCCCGCCAGTGTCTCTGCAGGTAACAGGGGCGCCCGGGCCCCTCTTCTCCCCCCTCCCCCCAATGTTCCCCCCTCGCTGGGACCAGCTGGGCTGGGCGCCGGGTCCCCTCAGCCCCTTGTCAGTCTTGCCGGGGCGGCCGTGGGCTCTGAGCGGGGCCGGGGGCACCAGGGAGCGGGGGGCACTGGCAGGGGGCAGGGGCTGGAGGTCAGGAGTGGGGGCACTGGCGGGGGGACAGGGGCTGGGGGTCGGGAGTGGGGGCACTGGCGGGGGGACAGGGGCTGGGGGTCGGGAGTGGGGGGCACTGGCAGGGGGCAGGGGCTGGGGGTCGGGAGTGGGGGCACTGGCAGGGGGCAGGGGCTGGAGGTCAGGAGTGGGGGCACTGGCGGGGGGACAGGGGCTGGGGGTCGGGAGTGGGGGCATTGGCAGGGCTGGGGGAGGCAGGGGCTGGGGGTCAGTGGTGGGGGGCACTGGCAGGTGCTGGGGTCGGGAGCGGGGGGCACTGGCAGGGCTGGGGGGAGGCAGGGCTGGGGGTCGGGAGCGGGGGGCACTGGCAGGGCTGGGGGGAGGCAGGGCTGGGGGTCGGGAGTGGGGGGCACTGGCAGGGGCTGGGGGTCGGGAGCGGGGGGCACTGGTGGGGGGGCAGGGACTGGGGGTTGGGAGCAGGGAGCACTGGCAGGGCTGGGGGAGGCAGGGGCTGGGGGTCGGGAGCGGGGGGCACTGGCGGGGGCAGGGCTGGGGGTCGGGAGTGGGGGGCACTGGCAGGGGCTGGGGGTCGGGAGCGGGGGGCACTGGCGGGGGCAGGGCTGGGGGTCGCGAGCGGGGGGCAGGGCTGGGGGTCACGAGCGGGGGGCACTGGCGGGGGGCAGGGCTGGGGGTCGGGAGTGGGGGTACTGGCCGGGGGCAGGGCTGGGGGTCGCGAGCGGGGGGCACTGGCCGGGGGCAGGGCTGGGGGTCGCGAGCGGGGGGCACTGGCGGGGGCAGGACTGGGGGTCGCGAGCGGGGGGCACTGGCGGGGGGCAGGGCTGGGGGTCGCGAGCGAGGGGCAGGGCTGGGGGTCGCGAGCGGGGGGCAGGGCTGGGGGTCGCGAGCAGGGGCACTGGCGGGGGCAGGGCTGGGGGTCGCGAGCGGGGGGCACTGGCGGGGGGCAGGGCTGGGGGTCGCGAGCGGGGGGCACTGGCGGGGGGCAGGGCTGGGGGTCACGAGCGGGGGGCAGGGCTGGGGGTCGCGAGCGGGGGGCACTGGCGGGGGGCAGGGCTGGGGGTCGCGAGCGGGGGGCACTGGCGGGGGCAGGGCTGGGGGTCGCGAGTGGGGGGCAGGGCTGGGGGTCGCGAGCGGGGGGCACTGGCCGGGCCATTTCCAGGCTGTATCGGCGGGAGCCGGGGCTCATCCCAGACGCGCCCTGCCCCCGACCCCCGGGACCCCCCATCTTGGGCCGCCTGGGGAGAGAACCCGGGAGCCCCACGCGGGGCCCCACTTGCTGGGCGCCCCCTGGTGGAGAGATCTGGGCCTTGCTCCGCACCCGGCTGTCAGTCAACGGCTGCCATGGAAACCGGACCTGACATCACCCTCGGGGTGCCAAGCAGAACCTGAAGCCGTGAGAAGGAAAATCCCCTTGTGCCCCCAGCCCCGCCCCCAGCCCCGCCCCCCAGCTCGGCCCAGTCCTGCCCCCAGCCCTGCCCCCCAGTTCTGTCCTCTGGTCCTGCCCCCAGCCCTGGAGCCGAGCCCTGCCCCCCTGCCCAGCCCAGCCCTGCCCCACAGTCCCACCCCGCAATCCCACCCCTCAGCCCCGCTTCACAGCCCAGAGACAGATGGGGGACAGTGGGAAGCTGCGCCGGGGGGGCTGCAGGGAGCGCAGGGCGGAGAGGCAGGGAGGCCGTGCCGGGGGGAGCGGAGGGGTCGGGGCTGTGCCTGGGGGGCAGAGGGGGTGAAGGGCGAGGAATGGGGTGGGGGGCCTGTGCCGGCTGGGGTGGAGGGGGCGGGGGGCTGTGTCTGGAGGAGATGGAGGGCAGGGAGTGAGGGGCTGAGAAGGGCAGGAGCACTGTGCCTGGGGGGGCGGAGGAGGCGGGGAGGCTGTGTCTGGGGGGGCAGAGGGCTGGGATGGGGGGCTGGGGTGTGGGGCGGAGGGGGCGGGGGCTGTGCCTGGGGGAGGCAAAGGGCTGGGCTGGGGGGCTGGGAGTGGGGGGCGGAGGGGGCGGGGGCTGTGCCTGGGGGAGGCAAAGGGCTGGGCTGGGGGGCTGGGAGTGGGGGGCGGAGGGGGCGGGGGCTGTGCCTGGGGGAGGCAAAGGGCTGGGCTGGGGGGCTGGGAGTGGGGGGCGGAGGGGGCGGGGGCTGTGCCTGGGGGCGCCACGCGTTGCTGTCCGGCACCCCAAGGACGGGCCAAGGTGAACGCAGCGCGGAGACACAAGCTGGGGGGGGGGGCTCGTGCAGGCCCCGGTCCCCCCATCGCTGCTCCCGCCCCCCGCCGAGCGTTAAACGGGCCCACGGCCCCAACCCCGCAGCGGCAGCAGAAGCCGGGTCCGGCCGGGGGCTCAGGGACCCCCCGCCGGGCCAAGCTCGGAGCGCGCGGGAGCCTGGCCCGGACGGAGCTGTCCGCTCAGCACCGCAGCCTGCACGGCCATGGCCCCGTTCACCGGCCGGGCTGCGGGGCAGGGCTGGGGGCAGGGGGTGAGGGGCGGGAGTGGGGGCAGGGCTGGGGGCAGGGGGTGAGGGGCGGGAGCGGGGGCAGGGCTGGGGGGCAGCGCTGGGGGGCAGCGCTGGGGGCAGGGGGTGAGGGACGGGAGTGGGGGCAGGGCTGGGGGCAGGGGGTGAGGGGCGGGAGCGGGGGCAGGGCTGGGGGGCAGCGCTGGGGGGCAGCGCTGGGGGCAGGGGGTGAGGGACGGGAGTGGGGGCAGGGCTGGGGGCAGGGGGTGAGGGGCGGGAGTGGGGGCAGGGCTGGGGGGCAGCGCTGGGGGCAGGGGGTGAGGGACGGGAGCGGGGGCAGGGCTGGTGGCAGGGCTGGGGGCAGGGGGTGAGGGGCGGGGGCAGGGCTGGGGGGCAGCGCTGGGGGCAGGGGCTGCGGGCGGGAGCGGGGGGCAGGGCTGGGGGCAGGGGGTGAGGGGCGGGAGTGGGGGCAGGGCTGGGGGCAGGGGGTGAGGGGCGGGAGTGGGGGCAGGGCTGGGGGGCAGCGCTGGGGGCAGGGGGTGAGGGACGGGAGTGGGGGCAGGGCTGGGGGGCAGCGCTGGGGGCAGGGGGTGAGGGACGGGAGCGGGGGCAGGGCTGGTGGCAGGGCTGGGGGCAGGGGGTGAGGGGCGGGAGCGGGGGCAGGGCTGGGGGCAGGGGCTGCGGGGCGGGAGTGGGGGCAGGGCTGGGGGGCAGCGCTGGGGGCAGGGGGTGAGGGACGGGAGCGGGGGGCAGGGCTGGGGGCAGGGGGTGAGGGACGGGAGCGGGGGGCAGGGCTGGGGGCAGGGGCTGCGGGCGGGAGCGGGGGGCACGGCCCGAGCGGGTGGGGCGGGGGAGGAGGTGGGACGTGGCGCCGGGGAGCCCGGGCTGCGGGCAGGTTCCCCTCCAGGGGTCAGTGGGGGGCACGGGGGGGCTCAGCCGCCCCTGGGGGCGGACTGGGAGGAAGATGCCCCTGGCCGGCCCTGGGGGGAGGGGGCAGCGTTGGCTGGTGGGCGGGCGCCCCTGCCCTGCCCCGTGCGACCCGCGACCCCCCAGGCTGCGGGCTGGGGAGCTCCCTGGCCCCTCCCCCATCGATGCGGTCACCCTTGCTACCGTGGAAACCTTCTTTCCGTTGCCATGGCAATGGAGCGGTGGCCGCCTCTCCGTCGCCCGGCTGCGCCGTTGCCATGGGGATACTGGCGAGGGATGCTGCAGCGGAGACACGGACCGGGAATTCCCCCCCCCCCCGCAGTCTGTGGTGCGGCGGCGGGAGAGGGGGGGGGAGAGGCTGGCGCCATGCTCGGGGTTTGCCCCCCATGGGGGAGGACGCGGCGGGCGAAGAAACGTTCCCTGAGAAGCCCGGATCCACACGCACTGTTCACTCCGGTCCCTAACGATGGCCGCACACCTGCTCTGTCCGTGATTCAAGGGCAGGTTCTCCCCCCCTCCCCGGCCCCCAACCCCGGCCGTGCCCCCCACTGAAAGGTGTGGCGCGCTGAGAGAGGCAGAGGCGGGGCGGTGTGAAATGGTGTTGCGGGGATGGTTGTGTTTCAGTGTGCACGGGGCACTTGGGAAGGTCCGGGGCATGTGTTTGCACAGGGTGGGTGCGGTTGTGTTGGTGGGTGTCTGACGGGTCGACTTGCGGGTGTGTGTATTGGGGTTGAATGAGAATTTGCGTGTGTGTGAAATGGGACGTGTGGGGGTGTTACACTGGGGGGTATATCGCTGTGACGGGATTCGGGGAGTGTTGGGTGTGTTGGAGTGTGAGTGTCGGTGGTTCACGGGCTGTGTGTGTATTGGGATGTGTTGGGCGTCTTGTGTGTGTGTCAGGGTATGGAGTGTGTGTGTTGGGCTGGGTAAAGGGTGTGTTGGGGGTTGTGGCTGCGATCCGTGTGGGGGCGTTGCGTGTGTGTGTGTGTGTGTGTGTGTGTGTGTGTGTGTGTGTGTGTCAGGGTGTGGAGTGTGTGTGTTGGGCTGGGTAAAGGGTGTGTTGGGGGTTGTGGCTGCGATCCGTGTGGGGGCGTTGCGTGCGTGTGTGTGTGTGTGTGTGTGTGTGTGTGTGTGTCAGGGTGTGGAGTGTGTGTGTTGGGCTGGGTAAAGGGTGTGTTGGGGGTTGTGGCTGCGAACCGTGTGGGGGCGTTGCGTGCGTGTGTGTGTGTGTGTGTGTGTGTGTGTGTGTGTGTGTTGGCGGTTGTGCGATGGGGCGTTGTGCAGGCTGTGCCCCCTTCTATGGACACCCCCTCACCCAGTTGCATCTTCTGTTGTCGAAGGGGAGGAACGTGGGGCGTCACCTCCCTGAACCCTGAGATTGGGCCCCTCACCCCGCAGACTCCCCTCCCCGTCCCCGCAGGCCCCCCCGCCCGTAATATGGGCAGGCGGGGTTCTGGGGTTCACAGAGGCCATGCTGGGGGTGAACTGAAGGCCTTGGGGGCCGTGGAGCTGCGGGCTGTCTTGGGGTGCGCTGTGTGGGCGGGGGCTGCGATATTTGGTGAAACTCGAGGTTGAGGGATTTGAGTTATGGGGTTGGGATTTTGGAGGTTCCCCGAGTGTGGGGTAAGGGTAGATTTCTGGGGGTAAGGCTGTTTTGGGGGGCTGTGGGCTGGGGCTGTTTTGGGGGGCTGTGGGTTAGGGCAGTTTTTTGGGGCTGTGAGGTTGGTGGCCGAGGACTGTTTTGGGGGGCTGTGGCCTGGGGCTGTTTTGGGGGCTGTGGGTTAGGGCAGTTTTTTGGGGCTGTGAGGTTGGTGGCCGAGGACTGTTTTGGGGGGCTGTGGGCTGGGGCTGTTTGGGGGGGCTGTGGGTTGGGGCAGTTTTTGGGGCTGTGAGGTTGGTGGCCGAGGACTGTTTTGGGGGGCTGTGGGCTGGGGCTGTTTTGGGGGGCTGTGGGTTGGGGCAGTTTTTTGGGGGGCTGTGAGGTTGGTGGGAGAGGACTGTTTTGGGGGGCTGTGGCCTGGGGCTGTTTTGGGGGGCTGTGGGTTAGGGCAGTTTTTTGGGGCTGTGAGGTTGGTGGCCGAGGACTGTTTTGGGGGGCTGTGGCCTGGGGCTGTTTTGGGGGCTGTGGGTTGGGGCAGTTTTTTGGGGGGCTGTGAGGTTGGTGGGAGAGGACTGTTTTGGGGGGCTGTGGCCTGGGGCTGTTTTGGGGGCTGTGGGTTAGGGCAGTTTTTTGGGGGGCTGTGAGGTTGGTGGACGAGGACTGTTTTGGGGGGCTGTGGGCTGGGGCTGTTTTGGGGGCTGTGAGTCAGGGTTGTTTTGGGGAGCTCTAGGTTTGGGGCGCTCTGCGGGGCGCTCTCCATCCCCAGCCCCGTAGCCCCCCCCCCCCCAGAAGGTGAATCCGCAGTAACGGGGGCGGGGCCTGTCTCTGGGTGGAGGGGCCAGGGCGCTGATTGGCTGCCGCAGCAGCCCGGGCACAGACAGCAGCGCCGGCAGCTCGCGGGGCTCGGCCAGTCCGACGAGCCTGGCAGCCGAGCGCGTCCGCCCAGCGCCCAGTGTCCGTCTGTCCGTCTGCGGAGCGCCCCGATCGGCCGGGCTGAGACCCCCCCACCGCCGACATGGGGGTAGGCACCGCGGGGGGGGGGGAGTGCAGGCTGCGCCCTGCGGGCGCCAGCGAATGTGCAAATAGGGGAGTGCAAGGGGGCCGCTCGTGCGTGTGCAAATGCGTGTGAGACACGGGCCAGGCGCGCGTGAGGGTCTGTGCGCGTGCAAATGGCTCCCTGGCTCTGCGCCGGGCTCGCGCGTGTGGATGCGCGCGCGTGTAAGCTGCGTATGTCTCTGCTGGCGGGACACTGCGTGTGCGGGCAAGGTGTGCCCCCAAACCCGTGCAGGGCGTGGGGGTGCCCGTGTGTGCGCGTGCAAAGTGTGCCCCCAAATCCCTGCAGTGTGTTTCCATGTATTTGCAGTGTGTGTGCGCGCGCAGAGCCTGTGCGTGTGTGAAGGGTGTATGTATTCGGGGTGTGTGCGCGCGCATTGTGCGTGCAAGGTGTGTGTGTGCAGGGTGTGTATGTGCGCAGTGTGTGTGTGCAGGGTGTGTATGTGCGTAGTCTGCATTCAGGGTGTGTGTGTGCGCAGTGTGCGTGTGCGTGCGTGCAGGGTGTATGTGCGGAGTGTGTGTGTGTGTGTGCGGGCAGGGTGTGTGTGTGTGTGCGGGCAGGGTGTATGTGCGGAGTGTGTGTGTGTGTGTGCGGGCAGGGTGTGTGTGTGTGTGCGGGCAGGGTGTGTGTCCGTCTGTCTGTCCCCCTGGGCCCCTCCCCACACAATAACCTTCCAGTCTCCTCTGCCAGGCCCGGACGCCCCCCCCCCCCCCCCCCCGAGTGTTTCCAGACTTGTCTGTGATAAGCGCCTGTCTCTGCTTTTGGCTCCTGGCACGTGGGGGGGGGGGCAAAGGGGGGGCTGGGCGGGTTACTGCAGGGTGGGAACTGCCTGGCTGGGGGGGATGGGCAGGACCTGGGGGTTCGCGGGATCCGGATGGGGAAAGAGCAGAAAATGGAGGAGAAGGGGGGGGGCTGCGGTCTCTGCATCCCCCCCCCCGCCTTGGGGATGCGCCTGGACAGCGGGGGGGGGGGGGGGATAGCGACGCCCCCCTCAATACCGCTCATTAATCCGCTAATTAATCCCTCGGTTCATCCTCCCCGCGGGGGGAGCCCCCCTCAGCCTGGGGGGCCCGGGGCGGGCGGGCCAGGCGGGGGCGGGGCCGCATATGGCTCCAGGCTCCCGGCTTAATCCGCCGGCTGGCGGGGGGGGGGGGGGGACATCAAAGCGGCGCCGCCGATGCAGCAGCTGCAACCTTGGCTGGCGCGGGAAGGGGAGAGCGGGGGAGGGGCGCGGGGGGAGGGGCCGGGGGCTGCCCCCCCCATGGCGCCGCCTCCCCCAGTTGAAGCGTGGACGCGCCTCCGGGTCTCGGGCGCGTCTGAGTCATTGGGGGGCTGCTGCTTCCGGCCTTGCGCCCCGGCTCTGGGGCCGATGCCAGCGCCCCCGCGTGTAACGGGGGTTCCTGAGCCCCCCTCCGGAAATCAAAGGGCCCAGAGGGAGGCGCTTAGATCGGGATTGTGGGGCGCTCCGGCCCCGGGGGGGTTGTAAAGACGCAATGGGGGGGTTGTGGGGGCAATGGAGGGAGGGTTATAGGGTGCTCCGGCTGGGGGGGCTTGTGCGGGCAGTGGGGGGGGTTGTAGGGCGCTCCGGCTGGGGGGGCTTGTGCGGGCAGTGGGGGGGGGTTGTAGGGTGCTCCGGCTGGGGGGGCTTGTGCGGGCAGTGGGGGGGGTTGTAGGGCGCTCCAGCTGGGGGGGCTTGTGCGGGCAGTGGGGGGGGTTGTAGGGCGCTCCGGCTGGGGGGGCTTGTGCGGGCAGTGGGGGGGGGTTGTAGGGCGCTCCGGCTGGGGGGGCTTGTGCGGGCAGTGGGGGGGGTTGTAGGGCGCTCCGGCTGGGGGGGCTTGTGCGGGCAGTGGGGGGGGGGTTGTAGGGCGCTCCGGCTGGGGGGGCTTGTGCGGGCAGTGGGGGGGGGTTGTAGGGTGCTCCGGCTGGGGGGGCTTGTGCGGGCAGTGGGGGGGGTTGTAGGGCGCTCCGACTGGGGGGGCTTGTGCGGGCAGTGGGGGGGTTGTAGGGCGCTCCGACTGGGGGGGCTTGTGCGGGCAGTGGGGGGGGGGGTTGTAGGGCGCTCCGGCTGGGGGGGCTTGTGCGGGCAGTGGGGGGGTTGTAGGGCGCTCCGGCTGGGGGGGCTTGTGCGGGCAGTGGGGGGGGGTTGTAGGGCGCTCCAGCTGGGGGGGCTTGTGCGGGCAGTGGGGGGGGTTGTAGGGCGCTCCGGCTGGGGGGGCTTGTGCGGGCAGTGGGGGGGTTGTAGGGCGCTCCGGCTGGGGGGGCTTGTGCGGGCAGTGGGGGGGGGTTGTAGGGCGCTCCGGCTGGGGGGGCTTGTGCGGGCAGTGGGGGGGGGGGTTGTAGGGCGCTCCGGCTGGGGGGGCTTGTGCGGGCAGTGGGGGGGGGTTGTAGGACACTCCGGCTCTGGAAGATTCTCACCATTTGCTGTTTCATGAACACCAGTGCACTGAAGGGGGGGGCTGCACCTTGCCCCCCCCCCACGCATTGTCGCCATCACAGCCCAGCTGTCCAGCTCAGCGGGGGAGCTGGGTCACACTCCCTGGGCTGCCTTGTGCCTGGGGGGGGCTCATCTGGGGGTGGGGACTGGTTCGCTGTGGGGGGTCCCTGTGTGCCCCTTCCCTGGGGCCAGAGCACCCCCACAACCTCCCCCCCCGCACTGCTGGGAGCCGAGGTTGCTGCAGTGTTGGCTCAGAGCCAGTGCAGCTCTTGCACCCCCCTTGGCCGCAGAGCTGCAGTGGGGGGGCCTCGGCAGGGGGGCAAGTGACCAGGCTCCCCTACGTCTTCACTGACCCCTCGAGCCACCCCCCAGAAGCGCCCCCCCCCACTGCCCCACTCTCACCTCCTCCCAGCAACACAACCCAGCACCCCCTCCTCCCCCGGACCCCCCGGTGGTTCCCCATACGGATCCTTAGTGGGGCCCCATCCCGGCCCCGGTTGAGGGGGGTAGAGGAGGCTGCCGGAGGGGGAGGTCCCAGAGCTGCAGAGAGCGGCTGCGCATGTGTGTGACTCACCTGGTGTGGACATGCCTGCGGATCTCCCCTGCCTGCCCCCCTGGCTCTGGGATGGGCTGCCTGCCCTGGTGGCTCCGGGATGGGCTGCCTGCCCCCCTGGCTCCGGGATGGGCTGCCTGCCCTGGAGGCTCCGGGATGGGCTGCCTGCCCTGGTGGCTCCGGGATGGGCTGCCTGCCCCCCTGGCTCCGGGATGGGCTGCCTGCCCTGGAGGCTCCGGGATGGGCTGCCTGCCCCGGTGGCTCCGGGATGGGCTGCCTGCCCTGGTGGCTCCGGGATGGGCTGCCTGCCCCGGTGGCTCCGGGATGGGCTGCCTGCCCCCGTGGCTCCGGGATGGGCTGCCTGCCCTGGAGGCTCCGGGATGGGCTGCCTGCCCCGGTGGCTCCGGGATGGGCTGCCTGCCCCCGTGGCTCCGGGATGGGCTGCCTGCCCTGGTGGCTCCGGGATGGGCTGCCTGCCCCCCTGGCTCCGGGATGGGCTGCCTGCCCTGGTGGCTCCGGGATGGGCTGCCTGCCCCGGTGGCTCCGGGATGGGCTGCCTGCCCTGGAGGCTCCGGGATGGGCTGCCTGCCCTGGAGGCTCCGGGATGGGCTGCCTGCCCCCCTGGCTCCGGGATGGGCTGCCTGCCCTGGAGGCTCCGGGATGGGCTGCCTGCCCCCCTGGCTCCGGGATGGGCAGCCTGCCCCCCTGGCTCCGGGATGGGCTGCCTGCCCTGGAGGCTCCGGGATGGGCTGCCTGCCCCCCTGGCTCCGGGATGGGCTGCCTGCCCCCCTGGCTCCGGGATGGGCTGCCTGCCCTGGAGGCTCCGGGATGGGCTGCCTGCCCCCCTGGCTCCGGGATGGGCTGCCTGCCCCCCTGGCTCCGGGATGGGCTGCTTGCCCCCCTGGCTCCGGGATGGGCTGCCTGCCCCAGGAGTTCTGGGCGAGCCTGGAGCCCTCAGGGAGCCACACAGCAGCCGGGCCATGGTGGGCCTGTCACAGAAGCCAGAAGCCTCGTCCCAGTGCCCCTCAGTATCCCCGGCTGGCTCCATCTTCCGGCTGGGGGTTCCCTCTGTCCTGGGTTGCCCACCCCCACTAGGCAGCAACACAAAGAGCAGGAGGAAACTGAGGCACATCCACTTCCTGCAAATCCAACTGAAAAGTCCCATTTTGATACAGTGTGTGTGACAGTGTGTGTGGAGTGTGAGAGACACTGTGTGTGTTGAGAGACACACCATGCGTGTGTGTGCGCATGTGCGCACGCTGAGAGATACACAGTGATGTGAAAGACTGTGAGTGTGTTGGGACACTGAGGTGTGAGAGACGGTGTGTGTGTTGGAACACTGTGTGTGTGATGACAGGCGCACACTGTGAGGTGTGAGAGGCAGTGAGTGTGTTGGGACACTGTGTGTGTGTTGACAGGTGCACACTGTGAGGTGTGAGAGGCGGTGAGTGTGTTGGAACACTGTGTGTGTGATGACAGGCGCACACTGTGAGGTGTGAGAGGCGGTGAGTGTGTTGGGGCACTGTGTGTGTGTTGACAGGCGCACACTGTGAGGTGTGAGAGGCGGTGAGTGTGTTGGAACACTGTGTGTGTGTTGACAGGCGCACACTGTGAGGTGTGAGAGGCTGTGAGTGTGTTGGGACACTGTGTGTGTGATGACAGGCGCACACTGTGAGGTGTGAGAGGCGGTGAGTGTTGGGACACTGTGTGTGTTGACAGGCACACACTGTGAGGTGTGAGAGGCGGTGAGTGTGTTGGAACACTGTGTGTGTGTTGACAGGCGCACACTGTGAGGTGTGAGAGGCGGTGAGTGTGTTGGGGCACTGTGTGTGTGTTGACAGGCGCACACTGTGAGGTGTGAGAGGCGGTGAGTGTTGGGACACTGTGTGTGTTGACAGGTGCACACTGTGAGGTGTGAGAGGCAGTGAGTGTGTTGGGACACTGTGTGTGTGTTGACAGGCGCACACTGTGAGGTGTGAGAGGCGGTGAGTGTGTTGGAACACTGTGTGTGTGATGACAGGCGCACACTGTGAGGTGTGAGAGGCGGTGAGTGTGTTGGAACACTGTGTGTGTGATGACAGGCGCACACTGTGAGGTGTGAGAGGTGGTGAGTGTGTTGGGACACTGTGTGTGTGATGACAGGCGCACACTGTGAAGTGTGAGAGGCGGTGAGTGTGTTGGGGCACTGTGTGTGTGTTGACAGGCGCACACTGTGAGGTGTGAGAGACGGTGCGTGTGTTGGAACACTGTGTGTGTGTTGACAGGCGCACACTGTGAGGTGTGAGAGGCGGTGAGTGTTGGGACACTGTGTGTTGACAGGTGCACACTGTGAGGTGTGAGAGGCGGTGAGTGTGTTGGGACACTGTGTGTGTGTTGACAGGCGCACACTGTGAGGTGTGAGAGGCGGTGAGTGTGTTGGAACACTGTGTGTGTGTTGACAGGCGCACACTGTGAGGTGTGAGAGGTGGTGAGTGTGTTGGGGCACTGTGTGTGTGATGACAGGCGCACACTGTGAGGTGTGAGAGGCGGTGAGTGTGTTGGAACACTGTCTGTGTGATGACAGGCGCACACTGTGAGGTGTGAGAGGTGGTGAGTGTGTTGGGGCACTGTGTGTGTGATGACAGGCGCACACTGTGAGGTGTGAGAGGCGGTGAGTGTGTTGGAACACTGTGTGTGTGATGACAGGCGCACACTGTGAGGTGTGAGAGGTGGTGAGTGTGTTGGGACACTGTGTGATGACAGGCGCACACTGTGAAGTGTGAGAGGCGGTGAGTGTGTTGGGGCACTGTGTGTGTGTTGACAGGCGCACACTGTGAGGTGTGAGAGGCGGTGAGTGTGTTGGGACACTGTGTGTGTGTTGACAGGCGCACACTGTGAGGTGTGAGAGACGGTGAATGTGTTGGGGCACCGTGTGTGCATTCAGTTCTCTCTGCTGCCTGGGCTGGGGTGTGTGTGGAGCCCTGTTTTGTACCCGGGAAGGGGGCGGGTATTTATGGGGCCCCTGCTGGGGGGAGCAGGCTGGCGGGGGTGAGGGAGGAGCCTCCCCCCCCAGGGGCTGACCCCTTCCCCCGCATCTCTGGAGCCGCACTGCCCCCAGGAACCACACGGCGGCTCGGCCACAGGCACATTCGTGGGGAGAGCCCGGGGCCCCCAGCTGCCTGCTGCTCCCCCTCCAGCCTGAGAGCCCCCCAACATAGGGGCAGGGGGGCAGAGGGGAGGCAGGGGGCAGGCCCCAGGGCAGAGGGAGGGGCACCGGGATGGGCGAGCGCCCAGGCCTGGCTGACGCCCCGGCCCCCCCCAGTATGGCCGCTCAGACAGCTACCGCGTGGCCACCACGCAGGACAAGGACGAGAAAGAGTCGCCCAAGAAAGGCAGCAAAGAAGCCAAGACGAGAGACCTGGATGATCTCAAGAAGGAAGTGGCCATGGTGCGTGTGGGGGGCTGGCTGGAGGGAAGGGCGGGCTCTGGCTGGGCGGTGTGGGGGGGGCTATGTCTGGGGGGAATGGGGGGCAGTGGCTGGGGGAATGGGGGGGGCTCTGGCTGTGGGGAATGGGGGGCAGTGGCTGGGGGGAATGGGGGGCTCTGGCTGGGTGGAATGGGGGACAGTGGCTGGGGGAATGGGGGGCTCTGGCTGTGGGGAATGGGGGGCAGTGGCTGGGGGGAATGGGGGGCTCTGGCTGGGGGGAATGGGGGGCAGTGGCTGGGGGAATGGGGGGCTCTGGCTGTGGGGAATGGGGGGTACCTGGCTGGGGAATGGGGGGGCAGTGGCTGGAGGGAATGGGGGGCTCTGGCTGGGTGGAATGGGGGGCAGTGGCTGGGGGAATGGGGGGGCTCTGGCTGTGGGGAATGGGGGGGCAGTGGCTGGGGGGAATGGGGGGCTCTGGCTGGGGGGAATGGGGGGTACCTGGCTGGGGAATGGGGGGGCAGTGGCTGGGGGAATGGGGGGCTCTGGCTGGGTGGAATGGGGGGCAGTGGCTGGGGGAATGGGGGGCTCTGGCTGTGGGGAATGGGGGGCAGTGGCTGGGGGGAATGGGGGGCAGTGGCTGGGGGATTGGGGGGGCTCTGGCTGGGGGGGGGGGCTCTGGCTCTGGCTGTGGGGAATGGGGGGCAGTGGCTGGGGGGAATGGGGGGCTCTGGCTGGGGGGAATGGGGGGTACCTGGGGGGAATGGGGGGCAGTGGCTGGGGGAATGGGGGGCTCTGGCTGGGTGGAATGGGGGGCAGTGGCTGGGGGAATGGGGGGGCTCTGGCTGTGGGGAATGGGGGGGCAGTGGCTGGGGGGAATGGGGGGCAGTGGCTGGGGGATTGGGGGGGCTCTGGCTGGGGGGAATGGGGGGCAGTGGCTGGGGGAATGGGGGGCTCTGGCTGGGGGGAATGGGGGGCAGTGGCTGGGGGGGGGGGGCTCTGGCTGGGGGGAATGGGGGGCAGTGGCTGGGGGAATGGGGGGCTCTGGCTGGGGGGAATGGGGGGCAGTGGCTGGGGGAATGGGGGGCTCTGGCTGGGGGGAATGGGGGGCAGTGGCTGGGGGAATGGGGGGCTCTGGCTGTGGGGAATGGGGGGCAGTGGCTGGGGGGAATGGAGGGGCTCTGGCTGGGGGGAATGGGGGGCAGTGGCTGGGGGAATGGGGGCTCTGGCTGTGGGGAATGGGGGGCAGTGGCTGGGGGGAATGGGGGGCTCTGGCTGGGGGGAATGGGGGGCAGTGGCTGGGGGATTGGGGGGGCTCTGGCTGGGGGGGATGGGGGGGCAGTGGCTGGGGGAATGGGGGGGCAGTGGCTGGGGGGGCGCTCTCTCATTCTTTTTCTCCTGTCTGTCAGACTGAGCACAAAATGTCCATCGAGGAAGTGTGCAGGAAATACAACACGGACTGTGTGCAGGTGAGCCCCCCCGCCTGCTCCCGGGACCCTCTGGGGCGTGAGCCCCGGCAGCAGAGGCAGGGAGCCTATGAAGGGGGCTGGGCTAATTGGGGGGGTCTCATCTCCCCTCCCCCTCCCCCAGGGCCTGACCCACAGCAAAGCGCAGGAGATCCTGGCCCGGGACGGCCCCAACGCCCTGACGCCCCCCCCCACCACCCCCGAGTGGGTCAAGTTCTGCCGCCAGCTCTTCGGGGGCTTCTCCATCCTGCTGTGGATCGGCGCCATCCTCTGCTTCCTGGCCTACGGCATCCAAGCCGGGACCGAGGACGACCCGGCCAACGACAACGTGAGGGGGGGGAGGGCACGAGGGGTCTGAGTAGGGGGAGGACAGGGGAGGGGGCACACACGAGGAGGGGTCTGAGTGGGGGGAGGACAGGGGAGGGGGCACACACGAGGAGGGGTCTGAGTAGGGGGAGGACAGGGGAGGGGGCACACACGAGGAGGGGTCTGAGTAGGGGGAGGACAGGGGAGGGGGCACACACGAGGAGGGGTCTGAGTGGGGGGAGGACAGGGGAGGGGGCACACATGAGGGAGGGCAGGAGGGGTCTGAGTAGGGGGAGGACAGGGGAGGGGGCACACACGAGGAGGGGCAGGAGGGGTCTGAGTGGGGGGAGGACAGGAGAGGGGGCACACATGAGGGAGGGCAGGAGGGGTCTGAGTAGGGGGAGGACAGGGGAGGGGGCACACACGAGGAGGGGCAGGAGGGGTCTGAGTGGGGGGAGGACAGGGGAGGGGGCACACACGAGGGGGGGCAGGAGGGGTCTGAGTGGGGGGACGACAGGGGAGGGGGCACACACGAGGGGGGGCAGGAGGGGTCTGAGTGGGGGGAGGACAGGGGAGGGGGCACACACGAGGGGGGGCAGGAGGGGTCTGAGTGGGGGGAGGACAGGGGAGGGGGCACACACAAGGGGGGGCAGGAGGGATTTGAGTGGGGGGAGGACAGGGGAGGGGGCACACACGAGGGAGGGCAGGAGGGGTCTGAGTGGGGGGAGGACAGGGGAGGGGGCACACACGAGGAGGGGCAGGAGGGGCCTGAGTGGGGGGGGGAGGACAGGGGAGGGGGCACACACGAGGGGGGGCAGGAGGGGTCTGAGTGGGGGGAGAGGACAGGGGAGGGGGCACACACGAGGAGGGGCAGGAGGGGCCTGAGTGGGGGGGGAGGACAGGGGAGGGGGCACACACGAGGAGGGGCAGGAGGGGTCTGAGTGGGGGGAGGACAGGGGAGGGGGCACACACGAGGGGGGGCAGGAGGGGTCTGAGTGGGGGGACGACAGGGGAGGGGGCACACACGAGGGGGGGCAGGAGGGGTCTGAGTGGGGGAAGGACAGGGGAGGGGGCACACACGAGGGGGGGCAGGAGGGGTCTGAGTGGGGGGACGACAGGGGAGGGGGCACACACGAGGGGGGGCAGGAGGGATTTGAGTGGGGGGAGGACAGGGGAGGGGGCACACATGAGGGAGGGCAGGAGGGGTCTGAGTAGGGGGAGGACAGGGGAGGGGGCACACACGAGGAGGGGCAGGAGGGGTCTGAGTGGGGGGAGGACAGGGGAGGGGGCACACACGAGGGGGGGCAGGAGGGGTCTGAGTGGGGGGACGACAGGGGAGGGGGCACACACGAGGGGGGGCAGGAGGGGTCTGAGTGGGGGAAGGACAGGGGAGGGGGCACACACGAGGGGGGGCAGGAGGGGTCTGAGTGGGGGGACGACAGGGGAGGGGGCACACACGAGGGGGGGCAGGAGGGGTCTGAGTGGGGGAAGGACAGGGGAGGGGGCACACACGAGGGGGGGCAGGAGGGGTCTGAGTGGGGGAAGGACAGGGGAGGGGGCACACACGAGGGGGGGCAGGAGGGGTCTGAGTGGGGGAAGGACAGGGGAGGGGGCACACACGAGGGGGGAAGGAGGGGTCTGAGTGGGGGGAGGACAGGGGAGGGGGTACACACGAGGGAGGGCACGAGGGGTCTGAGTGGGGGGAGGACAGGGGAGGGGGCACACACGAGGGAGGGCACGAGGGGTCTGAGTGGGGGGGAGAACGGGAGGGGGCACACACGAGGGGGGGCAGGAGGGGTCTGAGTGGGGGGAGGACAGGGGAGGGGGCACACACGAGGGGGGGCAGGAGGGGTCTGAGTGGGGGGAGGACAGGGGAGGGGGCACACACAAGGGGGGGCAGGAGGGATTTGAGTGGGGGGAGGACAGGGGAGGGGGCACACACGAGGGAGGGCAGGAGGGGTCTGAGTGGGGGGAGGACAGGGGAGGGGGCACACACGAGGAGGGGCAGGAGGGGCCTGAGTGGGGGGGAGGACAGGGGAGGGGGCACACACGAGGGGGGGCAGGAGGGGTCTGAGTGGGGGGAGAGGACAGGGGAGGGGGCACACACGAGGAGGGGCAGGAGGGGCCTGAGTGGGGGGGAGGACAGGGGAGGGGGCACACACGAGGGGGGGCAGGAGGGATTTGAGTGGGGGGAGGACAGGGGAGGGGGCACACACGAGGGAGGGCAGGAGGGGTCTGAGTGGGGGGGAGAACGGGAGGGGGCACACACGAGGGGGGGCAGGAGGGGTCTGAGTGGGGGGAGGACAGGGGAGGGGGCACACACGAGGGGGGGCAGGAGGGGTCTGAGTGGGGGGAGGACAGGGGAGGGGGCACACACGAGGGGGGGCAGGAGGGGCCTGAGTGGGGGGGAGGACAGGGAAGGGGGCACACACGAGGGGGGGCAGGAGGGGCCTGAGTGGGGGGGAGGACAGGGGAGGGGGCACACACGAGGGGGGGCAGGAGGGGCCTGAGTGGGGGGGAGGTCAGGGGAGGGGGCACACACGGGGGGGCAGGAGGGGCCTGAGTGGGGGGGAGGACAGGGGAGGGGGCACACACGAGGGGGGGCAGGAGGGGTCTGAGTGGGGGGGAGGACAGGGGAGGGGGCACACACAGGGGGGGCAGGAGGGGCCTGAGTGGGGGGGAGGACAGGGGAGGGGGCACACACGGGGGGGCAGGAGGGGTGAAGAACTGGCCCAGCCTGGCTGGGGGCAGTTGGGGTAGGTTGGGGCGGGAGGGAGGGGCAGGCAGGACACATGACGGGCAGGGGAGGGGAGACAGGCTGGGGTTGGGATGTGGGGGAGGGGAGGCTGGGGGGGCAGGGGCCCCCCGGCAGACACTGGCTCTCCTCCCCCCAGCTCTACCTGGGCATCGTGCTGGCCGCCGTGGTCATCATCACCGGCTGCTTCTCCTACTACCAAGAGGCCAAGAGCTCCAAGATCATGGAGTCCTTCAAGAACATGGTGCCCCAGGTGAGGGGGGTGGGCTGGGGACACCCTGCTCCCCACACGGCCCCTCCCCCTGAGGACCGCGTTCGGCGGGGGGCGAGGGCAGTGGGGCCGGGACTTCCTGGGTTAGGGGCAGCAGGGCCGGGAACTGCTGGTTGGGGGGCCACAGGGCGGGGGGTTGCTGCTGAGGGCCTGGGGGCAGCAGGGCCGGGGGCTGCTGGTTGGGGGGCCACAGGGCGGGGGGTTGCTGCTGAGGGCCTGGGGGCAGCAGGGCCGGGGGCTGCTGGTTGGGGGGCAGCGGGGCCAGGGGCTGCTGGTTGGGGGGCAGAGGGGCTGGGGGCTGCTGGTTGGGGGGCAGTGGGGCCGGGAGCTGCTGGTTGGGGGGGCAGCGGGGCCGGGAGCTGCTGGTTGGGGGGCAGTGGGGCCGGGAGCTGCTGGTTGGGGGGCCACAGGGCTGGGGGCTGCTGGTTGGGGGGCCACAGGGCGGGGGGTTGCTGCTGAGGGCCTGGGGGCAGCAGGGCCGGGGGCTGCTGGTTGGGGGGCAGCGGGGCCAGGGGCTGCTGGTTGGGGGGCAGAGGGGCTGGGGGCTGCTGGTTGGGGGGCAGTGGGGCCGGGAGCTGCTGGTTGGGGGGGCAGCGGGGCCGGGAGCTGCTGGTTGGGGGGCAGTGGGGCCGGGAGCTGCTGGTTGGGGGGCCACAGGGCTGGGGGCTGCTGGTTGGGGCAGCGGAGCGGAGGAGCGCGCTGGGGGTCAGGACCCAGATCTCCCCTGCCCCCTGCCCCCTGCCCCCAGCAAGCCCTGGTGATCCGGGAGGGGGAGAAGATGCAGCTGAACGCGGAGGAGGTGGTCGTGGGGGACCTGGTGGAGGTGAAAGGGGGCGACCGCGTCCCAGCCGACCTGCGCATCATCTCGGCCCACGGCTGCAAGGTGAGCGCCCTGTTCCCCCCCCCGCACCGTGCCGCGCTAGCCCCGCCCTGCTCCTCCATGGCCCCTCCCCGCCCCTTCATAGCCCCGCCCCTCCCCGCTCCTCCATGGCCCCGCCCCGCCCCTTCATAGCCCCTCCCCGCTCCTCCATGGCCCCTCCCTGCCCCTCCATGGCCCCGCCCCGCTCCTCACTAGCCCCGCCTCTCTTATCTAGACTCGCCCAGCTCCTCCATGGCCCCGCCCCCGCTCTTCCATGGCCCCGCCCCTGCTCCTCCCCCAACTCCGCCAGCCCCGACCCAGAAACCCACCCACTCATCCTGCCCACGTCCCAAACCCCCCCTTGCCCGGCTCCCATCCCCCTGGGGCCCCCGCCTGCCATACCCCGCTCTGACCCCCGTGGCTCCGCCCCCCCAGGTGGACAATTCCTCCCTGACAGGCGAGTCGGAGCCTCAGACCCGCTCCCCCGACTGCACCCACGACAACCCACTGGAGACCCGCAACATCACCTTCTTCTCCACCAACTGCGTGGAGGGTGAGCCCTGGCCACAGGCTGTGGGGGGAGGGAGGGGGGACGCCGGTGGGGTGGAGTGAGGGGTGGCAGTGGGGGGGCTACGGGCCAGAGGGAGGGGCGGCAGGGAGGCTGTGGGCCGGAGGGAGGGGGGCCGGGGGGCCGCGGGCTGTAGGGAGGGGGGCTGCGGGCCGGAGGGAGGGGCGCTGGGGGGCCGGAGGCCAGAGGGAGGGGTGCCGGGGGCTGCGGGCAGGAGGGAGGGGGGCCGCGGGCCAGAGGGAGGGGTGCTGGGGGGCCGCGGGACGGAGGGAGGGGCCGTGGGCAGGGAGGGGCGCTGAGGGCTGTGGGCTGGGGGGAGGGGCGCCGGGTGGCCGGGGGCCGGAGGGAGGGGCGCCGGGGGGCCGCGGGCTGGGGGGAGGGGTGCCGGGGGTCTGGGGGTCGGAGGGAGGGGTGCCGGGGGCCGCGGGCCGGGGGGAGGGGTGCCGGGGGTCGGGGGGAGGGGTGCCGGGGGCCGCGGACTGGGGGGAGGGGCGCTGGGGGGCTGGGGGCCGGGGGGCGGGGTGCCGTGGGTCTGGGGGCCGGAGGGAGGGGTCGTGGGCAGGGAGGGGCCGTGGGCCGGACTGAGGCCCCTCCGCCCCCCAGGCACGGCGCGCGGGGTGGTGATCGCCACGGGCGACCGCACTGTGATGGGGCGCATCGCCACGCTGGCCTCGGGGCTGGAGGTGGGCAAGACGCCGATCGCGGTGGAGATCGAGCACTTCATCCAGCTGATCACGGGCGTCGCCGTCTTCCTGGGCGTCTCCTTCTTCGTGCTCTCCCTCATCCTGGGCTACAGCTGGCTGGAGGCCGTCATCTTCCTCATCGGCATCATCGTGGCCAACGTGCCCGAGGGGCTGCTGGCCACCGTCACGGTAGGTGCCGCCGGCCCCGCCCCCGCCCCGCCCCCCGCAGTGACCGGGCTGCCCGGGTGGAGCTGGCTCCCGCATGGCCGAGGGGTGGGGGTGTTTGCCTGGGGAGCGCAGGGTGGTGGGTTCGAGTCCTGCCCGCCCCGCGAGCGGCCGGAAAACCGACAGGCTGCCCCGGGGTGGAGCTGGGGAGCTGGCGAGGGAGGGGCCCGGGAGGAGGGCTGGGGGTGTCCGGGAGGGAGGGGGGTCCGCTGGGCAGGCCAGGCTGAGGCTGGGCCCTGTGGCCTCCCTGCCCCCAGGTCTGCCTGACGCTGACGGCCAAGCGCATGGCGCGCAAGAACTGCCTGGTGAAGAACCTGGAGGCGGTGGAGACGCTGGGCTCGACCTCCACCATCTGCTCCGACAAGACCGGCACCCTGACCCAGAACCGCATGACGGTCGCCCACATGTGGTTCGACAACCAGATCCACGAGGCTGACACCACCGAAGACCAGTCTGGTGAGGAGTGGGGGATAGAGGGCAGTTGGGGGGACAGAGTATTGGGGGGGGGCAGCGCGGGGGGCAGAGTGTGGGGGGCAGCACAGGAGGCTGGGGGGTAGAGGGCAGTTGGGGGGGCAGCGCGGGGGGCAATGTGGGGAGCAGAGCAGGGGCGCGGGGTCCAGCTCCGGGGGCCGGGGCGCAGTGTGGGGAGCAGAGCAGGGGCGTGGGGTCCAGCTCAGGGGGGCGGGGGGCAATGTGGGGAGCAGAGCAGGGGCGCGGGGTCCAGCTCAGGGGGCCGGGGCGCAGTGTGGGGAGCAGAGCAGGGGCGTGGGGTCCAGCTCAGGGGGGCGGGGGGCAGTGTGGGGAGCGGAGCAGGGGCGCGGGGTCCAGCTCCGGGGGGCGGGGGGCAGTGTGGGGAGCGGAGCAGGGGCGCGGGGTCCAGCTCCGGGGGGCGGGGGGCAGTGTGGGGAGCGGAGCAGGGGCGCGGGGTCCAGCTCCGGGGGCCGGGGGGCAGTGTGGGGAGCGGAGCAGGGGCGCGGGGTCCAGCTCCGGGGGGCGGGGGGCAGTGTGGGGAGCGGAGCAGGGGCGCGGGGTCCAGCTCCGGGGGGCGGGGGGCAGTGTGGGGAGCGGAGCAGGGGCGCGGGGTCCAGCTCCGGGGGGCGGGGGGCAGTGTGGGGAGCGGAGCAGGGGCGCGGGGTCCAGCTCCGGGGGGCGGGGGGCAGTGTGGGGAGCGGAGCAGGGGCGCGGGGTCCAGCTCCGGGGGGCGGGGGGCAGTGTGGGGAGCGGAGCAGGGGCGCGGGGTCCAGCTCCGGGGGGCGGGGGGCAGTGTGGGGAGCGGAGCAGGGGCGCGGGGTCCAGCTCCGGGGGGCGGGGGGCAGTGTGGGGAGCGGAGCAGGGGCGCGGGGTCCAGCTCCGGGGGCCGGGGGGCAGTGTGGGGAGCGGAGCAGGGGCGCGGGGTCCAGCTCCGGGGGGCGGGGGGCAGTGTGGGGAGCGGAGCAGGGGCGCGGGGTCCAGCTCCGGGGGCGGGGGGCAGTGTGGGGAGCAGAGCAGGGGCGCGGGGTCCAGCTCCGGGGGGCGGGGGGCAGTGTGGGGAGCAGAGCAGAGCAGGGGCGCGGGGTCCAGCTCCGGGGGGCGGGGGGCAGGGTGCTGCAGCAGGACGCAGGGGCGCGGGGTCCAGCTCCGGGGGGCGGGGGGCAGTGTGGGGAGCAGAGCAGGGGCGCGGGGTCCAGCTCCGGGGGGCGGGGGGCAGTGTGGGGAGCGGAGCAGGGGCGCGGGGTCCAGCTCCGGGGGCGGGGGGCAGTGTGGGGAGCAGAGCAGGGGCGCGGGGTCCAGCTCCGGGGGGCGGGGGGCAGTGTGGGGAGCAGAGCAGAGCAGGGGCGCGGGGTCCAGCTCCGGGGGGCGGGGGGCAGGGTGCTGCAGCAGGACGCAGGGGCGCGGGGTCCAGCTCCGGGGGGCGGGGGGCAGGGTGCTGCAGCAGGACGCAGGGGCGCGGGGTCCAGCTCCGGGGGGCGGGGGGCAGTGTGGGGAGCAGAGCAGGGGCGCGGGGTCCAGCTCCGGGGGGCGGGGGGCAGGGTGCTGCAGCACGACGCAGGGGCGCGGGGTCCAGCTCCGGGGGGCGGGGGGCAGGGTGCTGCAGCAGGATGCAGGGGCGCGGGGTCCAGCTCCGGGGGGCGGGGGGCAGTGTGGGGAGCAGAGCAGGGGCGCGGGGTCCAGCTCCGGGGGGCGGGGGGCAGTGTGGGGAGCAGAGCAGGAGCGCGGGGTCCAGCTCAGGGGGCCGGGGGGCAGTGTGGGGAGCAGAGCAGGGGCAGGGGGGTCCAGCTCCGGGGGGCGGGGGGGCGGGGGGCAGTGTGGGGAGCAGAGCAGGGGCGCGGGGTCCAGCTCAGGGGGCCGGGGGGCAGTGTGGGGAGCAGAGCAGGGGCGGGGGGTCCAGCTCCGGGGGGCGGGGGGCAGTGTGGGGAGCAGAGCAGGAGCGCGGGGTCCAGCTCCGGGGGGCGGGGGGCAGTGTGGGGAGCAGAGCAGGGGCGCGGGGTCCAGCTCCGGGGGGCGGGGGGCAGGGTGCTGCAGCAGGACGCAGGGGCGCGGGGTCCAGCTCCGGGGGGCGGGGGGCAGGGTGCTGCAGCAGGACGCATGGGCGCGGGGTCCAGCTCCGGGGGGCGGGGGGCAGGGTGCTGCAGCAGGATGCAGGGGCGCGGGGTCCAGCTCCGGGGGCCGGGGGGCAGTGTGGGGAGCAGAGCAGGGGCACGGGGTCCAGCTCCGGGGGGCAGTGTGGGGAGCAGAGCAGGGGCGCGGGGTCCAGCTCCGGGGGGCGGGGGGCAGGGTGGGGAGCGGAGCAGGGGCGCGGGGTCCAGCTCCGGGGGGCGGGGGGCAGTGTGGGGAGCGGAGCAGGGGCGCGGGGTCCAGCTCCGGGGGGCGGGGGGCAGGGTGGGGAGCAGAGCAGGGGCGCGGGGTCCAGCTCCGGGGGGCGGGGGCCAGGGTGGGGAGCAGAGCAGGGGCGCGGGGTCCAGCTCCGGGGGGCGGGGGGCAGTGTGGGGTCCAGCTCCGGGGGCCGGGGGGCAGTGTGGGGAGCAGAGCAGGGGCGCGGGGTCCAGCTCCGGGGGGCGGGGGGCAGGGTGGGGAGCAGAGCAGGGGCGCGGGGTCCAGCTCCGGGGGGCGGGGGGCAGGGTGGGGAGCAGAGCAGGGGCGCGGGGTCCAGCTCCGGGGGGCGGGGGGCAGTGTGGGGAGCAGAGCAGGGGCGCGGGGTCCAGCTCCGGGGGCCGGGGCGCAGTGTGGGGAGCAGAGCAGGGGCGCGGGGTCCAGCTCCGGGGGGCGGGGGGCAGGGTGGGGAGCAGAGCAGGGGCGCGGGGTCCAGCTGCGGGGGGCGGGGGGCAGTGTGGGGAGCAGAGCAGGGGCGCGGGGTCCAGCTCCGGGGGGCGGGGGGCAGGGTGCTGCAGCAGGACGCAGGGGCAGTCTGGGAGTGGGGAGAGCTGGGGAGGCGCAGCCCTAGGGGGTCCTTGTGTCTGTGCCCCGGGTGCTGCTAACCCCCCCCCCCCCCCCCCCCAGGAACGGCCTTCGACAAGAGCTCCGCCACCTGGCTGGCCCTGTCCCACGTGGCCGGGCTCTGCAACCGCGCCGTCTTCAAGGGGGGGCAGGACAACGTGCCCATCCTCAAGGTGAGCCAGGGCCCAGGGAGACCCCCCCGAGCCAGCCGAACAGTAACTGCCCCCCCCCCCCACCCCCCCTTCTGCTGCCCGGCCCCTGGCGCTATCGCTCCCCAGTGAGTCCTGCCTGCCCCCCCCACAGGACAGTGCCCCATTGTGCCCCATGGAGGGGGGGGGAGGTAGGAATGGGGAGCCAGTGGGCAGGGGCCAGGAGGGGTCATGTCTAGCCCCCCGCAGCGGGACGTGGGGGGGCACCAGGGGGTTGCTGGGGATGCGGGGGGGCACCCCTTTACTAACCCCGCCCCGCAGCGGGATGTGGGGGGACCCAGCGGGTTTGCTGGGGATGTGGGGGGCACCCCTTTACTAACCCCCGCCCCACAGCGGGATGTGGGGGGGCACCAGGGGTTTGCTGGGGATGTGGGGGGGCACCAGGGGGTTTGCTGGGGATGTGGGGGGCACCCCTTTACTAACCCCCGCCCCACAGCGGGATGTGGGGGGACCCAGCGGGTTTGCTGGGGATGCGGGGGGCACCCCTTTACTAACCCCGCCCCACAGCAGGATGTGGGGGGACCCAGCGGGTTTGCTGGGGATGCGGGGGGCACCCCTTTACTAACCCCCGCCCCACAGCGGGATGTGGGGGGACCCAGCGGGTTTGCTGGGGATGCGGGGGGCACCCCTTTACTAACCCCGCCCCGCAGCGGGATGTGGGGGGCCACCAGGGGGTTTGCTGGGGATGTGGGGGGCACCCCTTTACTAACCCCCGCCCCACAGCGGGATGTGGGGGGACCCAGCGGGTTTGCTGGGGATGTGGGGGGCACCCCTTTACTAACCCCGCCCCGCAGCGGGACGTGGGGGGGCACCAGGGGGTTTGCTGGGGATGTGGGGGGCACCCCTTTACTAACCCCGCCCCGCAGCGGGATGTGGGGGCACCAGGGGGTTTGCTGGGGATGCAGGGGGCACCCCTTTACTAACCCCGCCCCGCAGCGGGATGTGGGGGGGCACCAGGGGGTTTGCTGGGGATGTGGGGGGCACCCCTTTACTAACCCCGCCCCGCAGCGGGATGTGGGGGCACCAGGGGGTTTGCTGGGGATGCGGGGGGCACCCCTTTACTAACCCCGCCCCGCAGCGTGATGTGGGGGGGCACCAGGGGGTTTGCTGGGGATGCGGGGGGCACCCCTTTACTAACCCCGCCCCGCAGCGGGATGTGGGGGGGCACCAGGGGGTTTGCTGGGGATGTGGGGGGCACCCCTTTACTAACCCCGCCCCGCAGCGGGATGTGGGGGCACCAGGGGGTTTGCTGGGGATGCAGGGGGCACCCCTTTACTAACCCCCGCCCCACAGCGGGATGTGGGGGGACCCAGGGGGTTTGCTGGGGATGCGGGGGGCACCCCTTTACTAACCCCCGCCCCGCAGCGTGATGTGGGGGGGCACCAGGGGGTTTGCTGGGGATGCGGGGGGCACCCCTTTACTAACCCCCGCCCCGCAGCGGGATGTGGGGGGGCACCAGGGGTTTGCTGGGGATGCGGGGGGCACCCCTTTACTAACCCCGCCCCGCAGCGGGATGTGGGGGGCACCAGGGGTTTGCTGGGGATGCGGGGGCACCCCTTTACTAACCCCCGCCCCGCAGCGGGATGTGGGGGGACCCAGGGGGTTTGCTGGGGATGTGGGGGGCACCCCTTTACTAACCCCCACCCCGCAGCGGGATGTGGGGGGGCACCAGGGGTTTGCTGGGGATGTGGGGGGACCCAGGGGGTTTGCTGGGGATGTGGGGGGGCACCAGGGAGTTTGCTGGAAATGCGGGGGGGCACCCCTTTACTAACCCCCGCCCCGCAGCAGGATGTGGGGGGACCCAGGGGGGATGCAGGGGGCACCCCTTTACTAACCCCCGCCCCGCAGCGGGACATGGGGGGCACCAGGGGGTTTGCTGGGGATGCGGGGGGCACCCCTTTACTAACCCCCGCCCCACAGCAGGATGTGGGGGGACCCAGCGGGTTTGCTGGGGATGCGGGGGGACACCCCTTTACTAACCCCCACCCCACAGCAGGATGTGGGGGGACCCAGCGGGTTTGCTGGGGATGCGGGGGGCACCCCTTTACTAACCCCCGCCCCACAGCGGGACGTGGGGGGACCCAGGGGGTTTGCTGGGGATGTGGGGGGGCACCCCTTTACTAACCCCCGCCCCACAGCGGGACGTGGGGGGACCCAGGGGGTTTGCTGGGGATGTGGGGGGGCACCCCTTTACTAACCCCCGCCCCGCAGCGGGATGTGGGGGGACCCAGGGGGTTTGCTGGGGATGTGGGGGGCACCCCTTTACTAACCCCCGCCCCGCAGCGGGATGTGGGGGGACCCAGGGGGTTTGCTGGGGATGTGGGGGGCACCCCTTTACTAACCCCCGCCCCGCAGCGGGATGTGGGGGGACCCAGGGGGGATGCAGGGGGCACCCCTTTACTAACCCCCGCCCCGCAGCGGGACATGGGGGGCACCAGGGGGTTTGCTGGGGATGCGGGGGGCACCCCTTTACTAACCCCCGCCCCACAGCAGGATGTGGGGGGACCCAGCGGGTTTGCTGGGGATGCGGGGGGACACCCCTTTACTAACCCCCACCCCACAGCAGGATGTGGGGGGACCCAGCGGGTTTGCTGGGGTTGCGGGGGGGCACCCCTTTACTAACCCCCGCCCCACAGCGGGACGTGGGGGGACCCAGGGGGTTTGCTGGGGATGCGGGGGGGCACCCCTTTACTAACCCCCGCCCCACAGCGGGACGTGGGGGGACCCAGGGGGTTTGCTGGGGATGTGGGGGGGCACCCCTTTACTAACCCCCGCCCCACAGCGGGACGTGGGGGGACCCAGGGGGTTTGCTGGGGATGTGGGGGGGCACCCCTTTACTAACCCCGCCCCGCAGCGGGATGTGGGGGGACCCAGCGGGTTTGCTGGGGATGTGGGGGGCACCCCTTTACTAACCCCCGCCCCGCAGCGGGATGTGGGGGGACCCAGGGGGTTTGCTGGGGATGTGGGGGGCACCCCTTTACTAACCCCCGCCCCGCAGCGGGATGTGGGGGGACCCAGCGGGTTTGCTGGGGATGCGGGGGGCACCCCTTTACTAACCCCCGCCCCGCAGCGGGATGTGGGGGGACCCAGCGGGTTTGCTGGGGATGTGGGGGGCACCCCTTTACTAACCCCGCCCCGCAGCAGGATGTGGGGGGACCCAGCGGGTTTGCTGGGGATGTGGGGGGCACCCCTTTACTAACCCCCGCCCCGCAGCGGGATGTGGGGGGACCCAGGGGGTTTGCTGGGGATGTGGGGGGCACCCCTTTACTAACCCCCGCCCCGCAGCGGGATGTGGGGGGACCCAGGGGGGATGCAGGGGGCACCCCTTTACTAACCCCCGCCCCGCAGCGGGACATGGGGGGCACCAGGGGGTTTGCTGGGGATGCGGGGGGCACCCCTTTACTAACCCCCGCCCCACAGCAGGATGTGGGGGGACCCAGCGGGTTTGCTGGGGATGCGGGGGGACACCCCTTTACTAACCCCCACCCCACAGCAGGATGTGGGGGGACCCAGCGGGTTTGCTGGGGTTGCGGGGGGGCACCCCTTTACTAACCCCCGCCCCACAGCGGGACGTGGGGGGACCCAGGGGGTTTGCTGGGGATGCGGGGGGGCACCCCTTTACTAACCCCCGCCCCACAGCGGGACGTGGGGGGACCCAGGGGGTTTGCTGGGGATGTGGGGGGGCACCCCTTTACTAACCCCCGCCCCACAGCGGGACGTGGGGGGACCCAGGGGGTTTGCTGGGGATGTGGGGGGGCACCCCTTTACTAACCCCGCCCCGCAGCGGGATGTGGGGGGACCCAGCGGGTTTGCTGGGGATGTGGGGGCACCCCTTTACTAACCCCCGCCCCGCAGCGGGATGTGGGGGGACCCAGGGGGTTTGCTGGGGATGTGGGGGGCACCCCTTTACTAACCCCCGCCCCGCAGCGGGATGTGGGGGGACCCAGCGGGTTTGCTGGGGATGCGGGGGGCACCCCTTTACTAACCCCCGCCCCGCAGCGGGATGTGGGGGGACCCAGCGGGTTTGCTGGGGATGTGGGGGGCACCCCTTTACTAACCCCGCCCCGCAGCAGGATGTGGGGGGACCCAGCGGGTTTGCTGGGGATGTGGGGGGCACCCCTTTACTAACCCCCGCCCCGCAGCGGGACGTGGCCGGGGACGCCTCGGAGTCGGCGCTGCTGAAATGCATCGAGCTCTCCTCCGGCTCCGTCAAACTGATGCGGGAGAGAAACAAGAAAGTGGCTGAAATCCCCTTCAACTCCACCAACAAGTACCAGGTACGGGCCCCCCGCGTACCCCTCAGCCCCCCTCTCAGCCCCCCGCGTGCCCCGCAGCCCCCCTCTCAGCCCCCCGCGTGCCCCCTCAGCCCCCCTCCTCAGCCCCCCGCGTGCCCCTCAGCCCCCCTCTCAGCCCCCCGCGTGCCCCTCAGCCCCCCTCTCAGCCCCCCGCGTGCCCCGCAGCCCCCCTCTCAGCTCCCCGCGTGCCCCGCAGCCCCCCTCTCAGCTCCCCGCGTGCCCCTCAGCCCCCCTCTCAGCCCCCCGCGTGCCCCCTCAGCCCCCCTCTCAGCCCCCCGCGTGCCCCGCAGCCCCCCTCTCAGCCCCCCGCGTGCCCCCTCAGCCCCCCTCCTCAGCCCCCCTCCTCAGCCCCCCACACTCCCTCGCCCTGCCCCTCAGCCCCCCTCCTCAGCCCCCGCACTCCCTCGCCCTGCCCCTCAGCCCCGCATCTCCCCACCCCCTCAGCCCCCCTCCTCAGCCCCCCGCACTCCCTCGCCCTGCCCCTCAGCCTCACATCTCCCCACCCCCTCAGCCCCCGGCACTCCCTCGCCCTGCCCCTCAGCCTCGCATCTCCCCACCCCCTCAGCCCCCCGCACTTCCTCGCCCTGCCCCTCAGCCTCGCATCTCCCCACCCCCTCAGCCCCCCGCACTCCCTCGCCCTGCCCCTCAGCCTCGCATCTCCCCACCCCCTCAGCCCCCCGCACTCCCTCGCCCTGCCCCTCAGCCTCGCATCTCCCCACCCCCTCAGCCCCCCACACTCCCTCGCCCTGCCCCTCAGCCCCCCTCCTCAGCCCCCGCACTCCCTCGCCCTGCCCCTCAGCCCCGCATCTCCCCACCCCCTCAGCCCCCCTCCTCAGCCCCCCGCACTCCCTCGCCCTGCCCCTCAGCCTCACATCTCCCCACCCCCTCAGCCCCCGGCACTCCCTCGCCCTGCCCCTTAGCCTCACATCTCCCCACCCCCTCAGCCCCCCGCACTCCCTCGCCCTGCCCCTCAGCCTCACATCTCCCCACCCCCTCAGCCCCCCGCACTCCCTCGCCCTGCCCCTCAGCCCCCCTCCTCAGCCCCCGCACTCCCTCGCCCTGCCCCTCAGCCCCGCATCTCCCCACCCCCTCAGCCCCCCTCCTCAGCCCCCCGCACTCCCTCGCCCTGCCCCTCAGCCTCACATCTCCCCACCCCCTCAGCCCCCGGCACTCCCTCGCCCTGCCCCTTAGCCTCACATCTCCCCACCCCCTCAGCCCCCCGCACTCCCTCGCCCTGCCCCTCAGCCTCACATCTCCCCACCCCCTCAGCCCCCCGCACTCCCTCGCCCTGCCCCTCAGCCTCACATCTCCCCACCCCCTCAGCCCCCCGCACTCCCTCGCCCTGCCCCTCAGCCTCGCATCTCCCCACCCCCTCAGCCCCCCGCACTCCCTCGCCCTGCCCCTCAGCCTCGCATCTCCCCACCCCCTCAGCCCCCCGCACTCCCTCGCCCTGCCCCTCAGCCTCGCATCTCCCCACCCCCTCAGCCCCCCACACTCCCTCGCCCTGCCCCTCAGCCCCCCTCCTCAGCCCCCGCACTCCCTCGCCCTGCCCCTCAGCCCCGCATCTCCCCACCCCCTCAGCCCCCCTCCTCAGCCCCCCGCACTCCCTCGCCCTGCCCCTCAGCCTCACATCTCCCCACCCCCTCAGCCCCCGGCACTCCCTCGCCCTGCCCCTCAGCCTCACATCTCCCCACCCCCTCAGCCCCCCGCACTCCCTCGCCCTGCCCCTCAGCCTCACATCTCCCCACCCCCTCAGCCCCCCGCACTCCCTCGCCCTGCCCCTCAGCCTCGCATCTCCCCACCCCCTCAGCCCCCCGCACTCCCTCGCCCTGCCCCTCAGCCTCACATCTCCCTACCCCCTCAGCCCCCGGCACTCCCTCGCCCTGCCCCTTAGCCTCGCATCTCCCCACCCCCTCAGCCCCCCGCACTCCCTCGCCCTGCCCCTCAGCCTCGCATCTCCCCACCCCCTCAGCCCCCCGCACTCCCTTGCCCTGCCCCTCAGCCTCGCATCTCCCCACCCCCTCAGCCCCCCTCTCACCTGCGAGCCCCCATCCACCCTCCCCTCAGCCCCGCATCTCCCCACCCCCTCAGCCCCCATCCACCTGGCCCCCCCAGACTCCCATCACCCTGCTTCCTCAGCCCCCCATCTCACCTGCGAGCTCCCATCCACCCTCCCCTCAGCCCCGCATCTCCCCACCCCCTCAGCCCCCCTCGCCCTGCCCCTCAGCCCCGCATCTCCCTGCCCCCTCAGCCCCCCTTGCCCTGCCCCTCAGCCCCGCATCATTTGGTCAGAGGTAAACAGGATGAGGTTTAATAAAGAGAAATGCAAAGTGCTCCACTTAGGAAGGAACAATCAGTTCCATACATACAAGATGGGAAGCGACTGTCTAGGAAGGAGCATGGCGGAAAGGGATCTAGGGGTCATAGTGGACCACAAGTTGAATATGAGCCAACAGTGTGATGCTGTTGCAAAAAAAGCAAATATGATTCTAGGTTGTATCAACAGGTGTGTTGTAAGCAAAACTCGTGAAGTCATTCTGCCGCTCTACTCTGCACTAGTTAGGCCTCAGCTGGAGTACTGTGTCCAGTTCTGGGCGCCACATTTCAAGAAAGATGTGGAGACATTGGAAAGGGTACAGAGAAGAGCGACAAGAATGATTAAAGGTTTAGAGAACATGACCTATGAAGCCAGGCTTCATGAACTGGGCTTGTTTAGTTTGGAAAAAAGAAGATTAAGGGGGGACATGATAGCGGTTTTCAAATATCTAAAAGGGTGTCACAAGGAGGAAGGAGAAAATTTGTTCCTCTTGGTTTCTGAGGACAGGACAAGGAGTAATGGGCTTAAAGTGCAGCAGGGGAGGTTTAGATTGGACATTAGGAAAAAATTCCTAACTGTCAGGGTGGTCAAATATTGGAATAAATTGCCAAGGGAGGTGGTGGAATCTCCCTCTCTGGAGATATTTAAGAACAGGTTAGATAGACATCTGTCAGGGATGGTGTAGACGGAGCTTGGTCCTGCCTTGAGGGCGGGGGGCTGGACTCGATGACCTCTCGAGGTCCCTTCCAGTCCTAGGATTCTATGATTCTATGATCTCCCTGCCCCCTCAGCCACCCTCGCCCTGCCCCTCAGCCTCACATCTCCCCACCTCCTCAGCCCCCATCCACCCGGCCCCCCCAGGCTCCATCACCCTGCTCCCTCACCCCCCCATCTCACCTGCGAGCTGCCATCCACCCTCCCCTCAGCCCCGCATCTCCCCACCCCCTCAGCCCCCCCTCCTCAGCCCCCCGCACTCCCTCGCCCTGCCCCTCAGCCTCACATCTCCCCACCCCCTCAACCCCCATCCACCTGGCCCCCCCAGGCTCCATCACCCTGCTCCCTCAGCCCCCATCTCACCTGCGAGCTGCCATCCACCCTCCCCTCAGCCCCCCTCGCCCTGCCCCTCAGCCCCGCATCTCCCTGCCCCCTCAATCCCCCTCGCCCTGGCCCTCAGCCCCACATCTCCCCATCCCCTCAGCCCCCCTCGCCCTGGCCCTCAGCCCCACATCTCCCCATCCCCTCAGCCCCCCTCACCCTGCCCCCTCAGCCCCCTCCCCTGTGGTAACCCCCCAGCTCTCTGAGACCCCCTAGGACTCCACCCCAAGCCCCAAGGCAGCCCCAGGCCCCTAGCCCCAGGCCCCCCAGGGGGGAGGGGTCCTGCTGCATTCTCAGCCGGCTCCTCCCCGCCCTGATGAGATTAGCTCGGATTCCCCCTGAGCAGCAGCCTGGAAGGATCCCAGGCTCACCCCTCCCCCGCGTGGGAGTCTGGGCTCTGCTGGCACGTGGGGGGGGGGGGCCCGGTGAGTGTCAGGAGCCACAGGCCACGTGCTGCCCCCCAACATCCCCCATCACCCCCCCTTGGGATGGCCCCCCCGCCCGGCATCCACTCGTGATCCGCATCCAGTCCAGCCAGGCCCCCCATGTCTCCTGAGGGCAGCCGTGCCCCGTGTGGGGAAACCGAGGCACCGAAGGAGCAGGGCGGCGCTCCCTGTGGGAGGGGCATGGGCAGACAGGGGCTGGCAGCGCCCCACTGGCTGGGTGTGGGGGGGCCGTGGGTCTGCGGCCCACCCCTCACCCCCTGTGCCCCCAGCTGTCCATCCACGAGACGGAGGATCCCAACGACAACCGGTACCTGCTGGTGATGAAGGGGGCCCCGGAGCGCATCCTGGACCGCTGCTCCACCATCCTGCTGCAGGGCAAGGAGCAGCCGCTGGACGAGGAGCTGAAGGAGGCGTTTCAGAACGCCTACCTGGAGCTGGGCGGCCTGGGCGAGCGCGTGCTCGGTGGGTGCGGGGCCGGCGGGGGGGGGGGGCTGGGTGGGGGCCGGGCATGTGGGCCTGGGCTGGGGCTGAGTGGGGCTGGGGGCTGGGGCCAGGGGTTGGGTGGGGGCCGGGGCTGGGCGTGTGGGTCTGGGTGGGGGCCGGGGCTGGGCGTGTGGGTCTGGGTGGGGGCTGGGGCTGGCGTTGGCGCTGGGGCTGGGCGTGTGGGTCTGGGTGGGCGCCGGGGCTGGGCGTGTGGGTCTGGGTGGGCGCCGGGGCTGGGCGTGTGGGTCTGGGTGGGTGCCGGGGCTGGGCGTGTGGGTCTGGGTGGGGACGGGGCTGGGCGTGTGGATCCGGGTGGGGCCGGGGCTGGGCGTGTGGGTCTGGGTGGGGCCGGGGCTGTGTGTGAGGGTCTGGGTTGGTGCTTGGGCTGGGCGTGTGGGTCTGGGTGGGGCTGGGGCTGGACGTGTGGGTCTGGGTGGGGATGGGGCTGGGCGTGAGGGTCTGGGTTGGCGCTGGGGCTGGGCGTGTGGGTCTGGGTGGGGCCGGGGCTGGGCGTGTGGGTCTGGGTGGGGCCGGGGCTGGGCGTGTGGGTCTGGGTGGGGGCCAGGGCTGGGCGTGTGGGTCTGGGTGGGGGCCAGGGCTGGGCGTGTGGGTCTGGGTGGGGCCGGGGCTGGGTGTGTGGGTCTGGGTGGGGCCAGGGGCTGGGCGTGTGGGTCTGGGTGGGGCCGGGGCTGGGCGTGAGGGTCTAGGTTGGCGCTGGGGCTGGGCGTGTGGGTCTGGGTGGGGCCAGGGGCTGGGCGTGTGGGTCTGGGTGGGGATGGGGCTGGGTGTGAGGGTCTGGGTTGGCGCTGGGGCTGGGCGTGTGGGTCTAGGTGGGGCCAGGGGCTGGGCGTGTGGGTCTGGGTGGGGGCGGGGCTGGACGTGTGGGTCTGGGTGGGGCTGGGGCTGGGCGTGTGGGTCTGAGTGGGGCCGGGGCGTGTGGGTCTGGGTGGGGCCGGGGCGTGTGGGTCTGGGTTGGCGCTGGGGCTGGGCGTGTGGGTCTGGGTGGGGCGGGGCGTGTGGGTCTGGGTTGGCGCTGGGGCTGGGCGTGTGGGTCTGGGTGGGGCCGGGGCTGGGCGTGTGGGTCTGGGTGGGGCCGGGGCTGGGCGTGTGGGTCTCGGTGGGGCTGGGCGTGTGGGTCTGGGTGGGGGCCAGGGCTGGGGTTGGCGCCGGGGCTGGGCGTGTGGGTCTGGGTGGGGCTGGGGCGGGGCGTGTGGGTCTGGGTGGGGCCGGGGCTGGGCGTGTGGGTCTGGGTGGGGCCGGGGCGTGTGGGTCTGGGTGGGGCCGGGGCTGGGCGTGTGGGTTTGGGTGGGGGCCGGGGCTGGGCGTGTGGGTCTGGGTGGGGCCGGGGCGTGTGGGTCTGGGTGGGGCCGGGGCTGGGCGTGTGGGTCTGGGTGGGGCCGGGGCTGGGCGTGTGGGTCTGGGTGGGCGCCGGGGCTGGGTGTGTGGGTCTGGGTGGGGCCGGGGCGTGTGGGTCTGGGTGGGGCGGGGCGTGTGTGTCTGGGTGGGGCGGGGCCGTGGCTCTGACCCCCTGCCCCACGGCAGGGTTCTGCCATTTCTACATGCCGGAGGAGCAGTACCCCAAGGGCTTCGCCTTCGACTGCGACGACGTGAATTTCACCACCGAGAACCTCTGCTTCGTGGGGCTCATGTCCATGATCGACCCCCCCCGGGCGGCCGTGCCCGACGCCGTGGGGAAGTGCCGCAGCGCGGGCATCAAGGTGAGACGGGGCCCGGCGCCGGGACGGCCCCTGGGGGGTCACCTGGTGTGACGGCGCGTCGGGGTCCCCCCCCGGAGCGGCGCGGACAGACCCCCCCAGCCAGGACAATGGGGGGGGCGTTATCGCTTCTCCCGGACACAGCCCAGCACAGATGGGATCTGGCTCCAGGGCCTAGGACACCTCAGCCCCCTGGAGATGGGGGAGCCTGGGCCCCTAAACCCCAGCCCCTGCCTAGGCTGCTTCCCCCATGATCCCAGCCAGAAACTCAAACTCCCTCCCAGCCCTGCCCCCCGCCCGGTGCTGGTCCCCCCCCCTTTGTCTCGCCCGGGGAGGCTGCGCCTGGGTGTCTGGTGAATCTGCGTTTGGGGGAGTCCGTGGGAATCTCCCCTCCCAGCGCAGGGCCCCGGGGCACAGAGCCGCCAGCCCCCCCCTACGCCCCCCGGGACGGCCCCTCGGGGCTCACGGTCTCCCCTGCCCTGCCCAGGTGATCATGGTGACCGGGGACCACCCCATCACGGCCAAGGCCATCGCCAAGGGCGTGGGCATCATCTCCGAGGGCAACGAGACGGTGGAGGACATCGCAGCCAGGCTCAACATCCCCGTCAGCCAGGTCAACCCCAGGTAGGGGGAGCCCCCCCCGCACCCCACGCGTCCCGCCGGGAAAGGGCGATTTCACCCCCAGCTGAGGGGCCGGTCGCTGCGGGGGAGCCCCAGCCGGCAGGGGCACTGGGCCCAGGGACCCACCCTCGGGTCTCCCCCATCCTCTGTCAGGCGAGACCCCCTCCACCGAGCTTGGGGGCCCCCCACGGGCCTCCCCAGGAGACCTCCCCCAGAGACCCCACCCCCACTGGGCACCCCCCCCCACAGATATGCACACGCACACACACACACACACACAGACGCAGACACACACACACACAGACACACAGAGACGCAGACACACACACACACAGACACACACATGCACGCACACGCACACACACAGACACACACAGACACAGACACAGACACACAGAGACGCAGACACACACACACCCACACACACACGCACCCCCCCACACACACAGACGCACACGCACACACAGACACGCACACACACGCAGACACGCACACATGCAGACACGCACACACACACGCACACACACACACGCACACACACAGACCACAGAGCAGCACAGGCCAGCAGGGATCGCAGCACCAGAGTGACACCGCGGCTGCCCGACCAAATGCAGCTTCCACTGAGTCACAAGGGCATGGGGGGGACGTTAATTGCCCCACTGAGGTCACGCGGGTTAACTGCCCCGCGGAGGGCACGGGGGTTAACTGCCCCACGGAGGGCACCGGGGGTTAACTGCCCCGCGGAGGGCACCGGGGGTTAACTGCCCTGCAGAGGGCACGGGGGGTTAATTGCCCCACGGAGGGCACGGGGGGTTAACTGCCCCGCGGAGGGCATGGGGGGGTTAACTGCCCCGCGGAGGGCACGGGGGTTAACTGCCCCACGGAGGGCACAGGGGGTTAACTGCCCCGTGGAGGGCATGGGGGGTTAACTGCCCCACGGAGGGCACGGGGGGTTAACTGCCCCGCGGAGGGCACCGGGGGTTAACTGCCCCGTGGAGGGCATGGGGGGTTAACTGCCCCACGGAGGGCACGGGGGGTTAACTGCCCCGCGGAGGGCACCGGGGGTTAACTGCCCCACGGAGGGCACGGGGGGTTAACTGCCCCACGGAGGGCACCGGGGGTTAACTGCCCCGCGGAGGGCACGGGGGGTTAACTGCCCCGCGGAGGGCACGGGCGGCTCTGCAGCGAGGGGCGCTGGTGGTGCCAGGCTTCGCGAGGGCCCCATCCCCGCGCTCCCCCAGGGACGCCAAGGCCTGCGTGATCCACGGCACCGACCTGAAGGACATGAGCACGGAGCAGATCGACGAGATCCTGCAGAACCACACGGAGATCGTCTTCGCCCGGACCTCGCCCCAGCAGAAACTCATCATCGTCGAGGGCTGCCAGCGGCAGGTCAGGGCCCCCGCCCGTTACCCCCCCGCCCGTTACCCCCCGTGCCCCCCGCCTCGTTACCCCCCCGCCCGTTACCCCCCGCCCGTTACCCCCCGTGCCCCCCGCCCCGTTACCCCCCCGCCCGTTACCCCCCGTGCCCCCCGCCCCGTTACCCCCCCGCCCCGTACCCCTCCGCCCCGTTACCCCCCGTACCCCCCGCCCCGTTACCCCCCCGCCCGTTACCCCCCGTGCCCCCCGCCCCGTACCCCCCGCCCCGTTACCCCCCGTGCCCCCCGCGCCGCTACCCCCCCGCCCGTTACCCCCCCGCCCCGTTACCCCCCCGTCCCGTTACCCCCCGTGCCCCCCGCCCCGTTACCCCCCCGCCCCGGTACCCCCGTGCCCCCCGCCCCGTTACCCCCCCGCCCGTTACCCCCCGTGCCCCCCGCCCCGTTACCCCCCCGCCCGTTACCCCCCCGCCCCGTACCCCCCTGTGCCCCCCCGCCCGTTACCCCCCCGCCCCGTTACCCCCCCGCCCGTTACCCCCGTGCCCCCCGCCCGTTACCCCCCCGCCCGTTACCCCCCCGCCCCGTTACCCCCCGTGCCCCCCGCCCCGTTACCCCCCCCGTGTCCCTCACCCCGTTACCCCCCCGCCCCGTTACCCCCCCCGTGTCCCTCGCCCCGTTACCCCCCCCGCCCCGTTACCCCCGTGCCCCCCGCCCCGTTACCCCCCCATGTCCCCCGCCCCGTTACCCCCCCCGCCCTGTTACCCCCCCGTACCCCCCCGCCCCGTTACCCCCCGCCCCGTTACCCCCCTGTGCCCCCCGCCCTGTTACCCCCCCGCCCGTTACCCCCCCGTGCCCCCCCGCCCCGTTACCCCCCCGCCCCGTGCCCCCCCGCGCGCCCCCTGCCCCGTTACCCCCCACCCCTCCGCCTCATTACCTCCCCTCCCCGTGCCACCCCGCCCTGTTACCCCCCGCCCTGTGCCCCCCCGCGCGCCCCCCGCCCTGTTACCCCCCTGCCCCGTTACCCCCCCGTTACTCCCCCGCCCCGTTACCCCCCCGCCCCACCCCCACCCCCCTGACTGTGCCGCCCCCGCAGGGCGCCATCGTGGCGGTGACGGGCGACGGCGTGAACGACTCGCCGGCGCTGAAGAAGGCCGATATCGGCGTGGCCATGGGCATCGCCGGCTCCGACGTCTCCAAGCAGGCGGCCGACATGATCCTGCTGGACGACAACTTCGCCTCCATCGTCACCGGCGTGGAGGAGGGTGAGGGCGGGGGGCGGAGGGGGGCTGTGGCCCCCGTTGGCCCCCCATGGCTCCCTGGCCCCCGCTGGCCCCCCACAGCCCCCTCTCCCTCCTCACCCCCTCTGGGCCCTCCCATCCCCCTGACCCCACTGCTGGCCCCCCACGGCCCCCACTCCCTCCTCACCCCCGCTGGCCCCTCCCATGCCCCTCGACCCCCCCTGCTGGCCCCTCCCATGCTCCCCAACCCCTTTGTTGGCCCCCCACGGCCCCCCCGCTCCCGCCTCTCCCCCGCTGGGCCCTCCCAAGCCCCCCGACCCCCCTGATGACCCCCCCATGGGCCACCTTGTTCCCTCCTCACCCCTGCTGGCCCCCCATGGCCCCCGCTCCCTCCTCACCCCCGTCTCCCCCCAGGGCGGCTGATCTTCGACAACCTGAAGAAATCCATCGCCTACACGCTGACCAGCAACATCCCGGAGATCACCCCCTTCCTGCTCTTCATCATGGCCAACATCCCGCTGCCCCTGGGCACCATCACCATCCTCTGCATCGACCTGGGCACCGACATGGTGAGCCGCCTGCTCGGCCCCGCGCCCCAGGGCCCCCCTGCTCGGCCCCCCGCCCCCCAGGGCCCGCCTGCACCGCCCCCCGCCCCCCAGGGCCCCCCTGCTCGACCCCCCGCCCCCCAGGGCCCGCCTGCACCGCCCCCCGCCCCCCAGGGCCCGCCTGCACCGCCCCCCGCCCCCCAGGGCCCCCCCCTGCTCGGCCCCCCGCCCCCCAGGGCCCCCCTGCACCGCCCCCCGCCCCCCAGGGCCCGCCTGCTCGGCCCCCCGCCCCCCAGGGCCCGGCTGCACGGCCCCCCGCCCCCCAGGGCCCACCTGCTCGGCCCCGCGCCCCCCAGGGCCCGCCTGCTCGGCCCCCCGCCCCCCAGGGCCCGCCTGCACCGCCCCCCGCCCCCCAGGGCCCGCCTGCTCGGCCCCCCGCCCCCCAGGGCCCCCCTGCACCGCCCCCGCCCCCCAGGGCCCCCCTGCTCGGCCCCCCGCCCCCCAGGGCCCCCCTGCTCGGCCCCGCGCCCCCCAGGGCCCGCCTGCTCGGCCCCGCGCCCCCCAGGGCCCGCCTGCTCGGCCCCCCGCCCCCCAGGGCCCCCCTGCACGGCCCCGCGCCCCCCAGGGCCCCCCTGCACGGCCCCCCGCCCCCCAGGGCCCGCCTGCACGGCCCCGCGCCCCCCAGGGCCCCCCTGCACCGCCCCCGCCCCCCAGGGCCCGCCTGCACCGCCCCCCGCCCCCCAGGGCCCGCCTGCACCGCCCCCCGCCCCCCAGGGCCCGCCTGCACGGCCCCCCGCCCCCCAGGGCCCCCCTGCACGGCCCCGCGCCCCCCAGGGCCCCCCTGCACGGCCCCCCGCCCCCCAGGGCCCGCCTGCACCGCCCCCCGCCCCCCAGGGCCCGCCTGCACCGCCCCCCGCCCCCCAGGGCCCATCTGCACCGCCCCCCGCCCCCCAGGGCCCATCTGCACAGCCGGCCCCCAGCCTGCCCCCACAGCCCCTCTGCCCCGCGGGCAGCCCCCTCAGCCTCCTTCTCCCAGGCACCCGCCATCTCCCACCGTCATAGCCTCGGCCCCTCCGATCTGCCCGGGCAGCCCCCTCTAACCTCCCTCCCCCAGGTCCCCGCCATCTCCCTGGCCTACGAAGCTGCCGAAAGCGACATCATGAAGCGCCAACCTCGAAACCCCCGGACTGACAAGCTGGTGAACGAGAGGCTGATCAGCATGGCCTACGGGCAGATCGGTGAGGGGCGGGGCCTACGGGCAGATCGGTGAGGGGCGGGGTCTTGGGCAGATCGGTGAGGGGTGGGGCCTACGGGCAGATCGGTGAGGGGCGGGGCCTACGAGCAGATCGGTGAGGGGGTGGGACCTACAGGCAGATCGGTGAGGGGCGGGGCCTACAGGCAGATTGGGGATGGGGGCGGGGCCTATGGGCAGATCGGTGAGGGGCGGGGTCTTGGGCAGATCGGTGAGGGGTGGGGCCTACGGGCAGATTGTTGAGAGGTGGGGCCTACGGGCAGTTCAGTGAGGGACAGGGCCTATGGGCAGATTGGGGGTGGGGGCGGGGCCTACGTGCAGATCGTTGAGGGGCGGGGCCTGTGGGCAGATCGGTGAGGGGCGGGGCCTATGGCAGATCGGTGAGGGGCGGGGCCTACGGGCAGATCTTCGAGATGCCAGATGGGGCCACTTGGTGCAAGGCCTGGGGGGGACGGGGGGCATGTTCCTACCTCTCCTGCTGCCCCCTCCCTCCCGGCTCCCCCGCCCTGCCCCTCGCCCCGCTGACCCCTCTGTGCCCCAGGCATGATCCAGGCGCTGGGCGGGTTCTTCGCCTACTTTGTGATCCTGGCTGAGAACGGCTTCCTGCCCTCGGGGCTCGTGGGCATCCGCCTGAACTGGGACGACCGGACCGTCAACGACCTGGAGGACAGCTACGGGCAGCAGTGGGTGAGTGGGGCCGAGCCGGGGGCGCTGGCGCCTGCTTCACTGGGCCAGGGTTGCGGGGGGGGGGGCGTGTCGGGGCCCCCCCCGCACGATGAGACTCCTCCAGCCGGTGGAACAGAGGGGGGGTTATTGCGTCGGGCAGCACCGGCCTGAGCCTCGCGGAGACCCGGCGCTGACCCTGCCCTGGCCTGGGGCCCCCTCCGGCGGGGTGTGAGCCTGGGCGGCGAGGGCCGCAAACGGCGTCTCCGAGGGCCCGGCGGCCCCGGGCCCCGCTCTCAGTGCAGGGTGGCTGACGCCGCCGCGGGGTCGGGCTGGAAAAGCCCCTGCCTGGTGCGGGGAGAAATTGCCAGGAGGGGGGTGGAGTCCCTGTCCCGGGGGACACGCCTGGGGCGACGGGCTGGGTGGGGCTGGGTCCTGCCGCGGGGCAGAGCCGGGACTTGGCCTCTCGAGGTCCCTGCCAGTTCGAGGGTCCCTGGTTCTCGGTCACTGCTCCCTCCTGCTTCCTCTTTCAGCAGCTTGGGCCTGGTCCCTGCTCCTACCCGGTGGGGGGGGGGCACCTGCAGGCCCCACCCCTGGTCCATTGCCCCGCCCCTGCCCGGAGGGGCACCCACAGGCCCCGCCCCTGGTCCATTGCCCCGCCCCTGGTCCATTGCCCCGCCCCTGCCCGGGGGAGGCACCCACAGGCCCCGCCCCTGGTCCATTGCCCCTCCCCTGTCCGGGGGGGGCACCCACAGGCCCCGCCCCTGGTCCATTGCCCCGCCCCTGCCTGGGGGGGCGCCCGCAGGCCCTGCCCCTGGTCCATTGCCCCGCCCCTGCCCGGGGGGGGCACCCACAGGCCCCGCCCCTGGTCCATTGCCCCGCCGCTGCCTGGGGGGGGCACCCACAGGCCCCGCCCCTGGTCCATTGCCCCGCCCCTGCCCGGAGGGGCACCCACAGGCCCCGCCCCTGGTCCATTGCCCCGCCCCTGCCCGGGGGAGGCACCCACAGGCCCCGCCCCTGGTCCATTGCCCCTCCCCTGTCCGGGGGGGGCACCCACAGGCCCCGCCCCTGGTCCATTGCCCCGCCCCTGCCTGGGGGGGGCACCCACAGGCCCCGCCCCTGGTCCATTGCCCCGCCCCTGCCCGGGGGGGCACCCACAGGCCCTGCCCCTGGTCCATTGCCCCACCCCTGGTCCATTGCCCCGCCCCTGCCCGGGGGGGGCACCCACAGGCCCTGCCCCTGGTCCATTGCCCCGCCCCTGCCCGGGGGGGCACCCACAGGCCCCGCCCCTGGTCCATTGCCCCGCCCCTGCCCGGGGGGGCACCCACAGGCCCCGCCCCTGGTCCATTGCCCCGCCCCTGGTCCATTGCCCCGCCCCTGCCCGGGGGGGCACCCACAGGCCCCGCCCCTGGTCCATTGCCCCGCCCCTGCCCGGGGGGGCACCCACAGGCCCCGCCCCTGGTCCATTGCCCCGCCCCTGGTCCATTGCCCCGCCCCTGCCCGGGGGGGCACCCACAGGCCCCGCCCCTGGTCCATTGCCCCGCCCCTGCCCAGGGGGGGCACCCACAGGCCCCGCCCCTGGTCCATTGCCCCGCCCCTGCCCGGGGGAGGCACCCACAGGCCCCGCCCCTGGTCCATTGCCCCTCCCCTGTCCGGGGGGGGCACCCACAGGCCCCGCCCCTGGTCCATTGCCCCTCCCCTGTCCGGGGGGGGCACCCACAGGCCCCGCCCCTGGTCCATTGCCCCACCCCTGCCCGGGGGGGCGCCCGCAGGCCCCGCCCCTGGTCCATTGCCCCGCCCCTGCCCGGGGGGGGGGCGCCCGCAGGCCCTGCCCCTGGTCCATTGCCCCGCCCCTGCCCGGGGGGGCGCCCGCAGGCCCTGCCCCTGGTCCATTGCCCCGCCCCTGCCCGGGGGGGGGCGCCCGCAGGCTCCGCCCCTGGTCCATTGCCCCGCCCCTGCCCGGGGGGGCGCCCGCAGGCCCTGCCCCTGGTCCATTGCCCCGCCCCTGCCCGGGGGGGGCGCCCGCAGGCCCCGCCCCTGGTCCATTGCCCCGCCCCTGCCCGGGGGGGGCGCCCGCAGGCCCCGCCCCTGGTCCATTGCCCCGCCCCTGCCCGGGGGGGCGCCCGCAGGCCCTTTGGAGCGCCGGGCGCAGCGCGTGGGGTTTCCGAGGGGCCTGAGGCTGATTCCCCTCCCCACAGACCTACGAGCAGCGCAAGGTGGTGGAGTTCACCTGCCACACGTCCTTCTTCGTCAGCATCGTGGTGGTGCAGTGGGCCGACCTCATCATCTGCAAGACACGCAGGAACTCCGTCTTCCAGCAGGGCATGAGGCGAGCTGCGCTTAGGGGCTGCGGGGCAGGAAGGAGGGCTGGGGGGTGGGAGTGAGGGGCAGGGCTGGGGGGCAGGGCCGTGGGGGGAGTGTGGGGCAGGGCTGTGGGGCAGGGCCGTGGGCGGAGGGCCGTGGGGGGAGCGTGGGGGGAGCGTGGGGCAGGGCTGGGGGGCAGGGCCGTGGGCGGAGGGCCGTGGGGCAGGGCTGGGGGGCAGGGCCGTGGGCGGAGGGCCGTGGGGGGAGCGTGGGGGGAGCGTGGGGCAGGGCTGGGGGGCAGGGCCGTGGGCGGAGGGCCGTGGGGCAGGGCCGTGGGGGAAGCGTGGGGCAGGGCTGGGGGGCAGGGCCGTGGGGGGAGCGTGGGGCGGGAGCGTGGGGCAGGCCGTGGGGGGAGCGTGGGGCCGGGGGGGAGCGAGGCCCCCCCGGTGCTATTTTCACTGTCTCCCAGAAACAAGATCCTGATCTTCGGGCTGTTCGAGGAGACGGCGCTGGCCGCGTTCCTGTCGTACTGCCCGGGGATGGACGTGGCGCTGCGGATGTACCCCCTGAAGTGAGTGGGCGCCGGGGCCGCGCTGCACTTTCAGCTTTCACCCACCAGGGGCTGCTGCGGCGCCAGGCGGAGCGGGCCCAGGCTGGGGGCCGGCTGGGGGGCCGTGGGCCGGGGGGGCTGTGGGCCGGGGGGGCACTGGGCCGGGGGGGCCGTGGGCCGGGGGGCCGTGGGCCGTGGGGTCCTGGGCCGGGGGGGCCGTGGGTGGGGGGTCCTGGGCTGGGGGGCCGTGGGTGGGGGTCCTGGGCCGGGCGGGCCGTGGGTGGGGGGCACTGGGCCGGGGGGCCGTGGGTGGGGGGTCCTGGGCCGGGGGGGCCGTGGGCCGGGGGGGCACTGGGCCGGGGGGCCGTGGGCCGTGGGGTCCTGGGCCGGGGGGGCCGTGGGCGGGGGGGCCGTGGGCGGGGGGTCCTGGGGCAGCAGCCCCGGCACTAACCCGCCGCCGCGTCTCTCCGCCAGGCCCAGCTGGTGGTTCTGTGCCTTCCCCTACAGCTTCCTCATCTTCGTGTACGACGAGATCCGCAAACTCATCCTGCGCCGCAACCCCGGAGGTGGGGGCGCTGGGGGGCGGGGGCCTGGCGGGGGCGGGGTGGTGAGGAGGGGGAGGGGGTGTGCGTGGGGGTGAGGGGGAGGGCGGGGGCAGTGCAGATGCAGGGGCCTGGTGGGGGCGGTGAGGGGGGCTGGGGCAGGGGGAGGGAGGGGACGGTGCAGACGCGGGGGCCCGTCCAGGGCGGTGAGGGGGGCTGGGGCAGGGGGCGGGAGGGGACGCTGCAGGTGAGGGGGGTTGGGCGGGGGGAGGGGACGGTGCAGACGCGGGGGCCCGTCCGGGGCGGTGAGGGGGGCTGGGGCAGGGGGCGGGAGGGGACGGTGCAGACGCGGGGGCCCGTCCGGGGCGGTGAGGGGGGCTGGGGCAGGGGGCGGGAGGGGACGCTGCAGGTGAGGGGGGTTGGGCGGGGGGAGGGGACGGTGCAGACGCGGGGGCCCGTCCGGGGCGGTGAGGGGGGCTGGGGCAGGGGGCGGGAGGGGATGCTGCAGGTGAGGGGGGTTGGGCGGGGGGAGGGGTGGTGCAGATGCGGGGGCCCGTCCGGGGCGGTGAGGGGGGCTGGGGCAGGGGGCGGGAGGGGACGCTGCAGCTGAGGGGGCTTGGGCGGGGGGAGGGGCGGTGCAGACGCGGGGGCCCGTCCAGGGCGGTGAGGGGGGCTGGGGAAGGGGGCGGGAGGGGACGGTGCAGGTGAGGGGGGTTGGGCGGGGGGAGGGGCGGTGCAGACGCGGGGGCCCGTCCGGGGCGGTGAGGGGGGCTGGGGCAGGGGGCGGGAGGGGACGCTGCAGCTGAGGGGGCTTGGGCGGGGGGAGGGGCGGTGCAGACGCGGGGGCCCGTCCAGGGCAGTGAGGGGGCTGGGGCAGGGGGCGGGAGGGGACGCTGCAGGTGAGGGGGGTTGGGCGGGGGGAGGGGCGGTGCAGACGCGGGGGCCCGTCCAGGGCGGTGAGGGGGGCTGGGGAAGGGGGCGGGAGGGGACGCTGCAGCTGAGGGGGTTGGGTGGGGGAGGGGCGGTGCAGACGCGGGGGCCCGTCCAGGGCAGTGAGGGGGGCTGGGGAAGGGGGCGGGAGGGGACGCTGCAGCTGAGGGGGGTTGGGCGGGGGAGGGGCGGTGCAGACGCGGGGGCCCGTCCGGGGCGGTGAGGGGGGCTGGGGCAGGGGGCGGGAGGGGACGCTGCAGCTGAGGGGGGTTGGGTGGGGGAGGGGCGGTGCAGACGCGGGGGCCCGTCCGGGGCGGTGAGGGGGGCTGGGGAAGGGGGCGGGAGGGGACGCTGTAGCTGAGGGGGGTTGGGTGGGGGAGGGGCGGTGCAGACGCGGGGGCCCGTCCGGGGCGGGGGGGCCGGGGGCACGGGGGAGGAGCGTTTGGGGGCTGGGGTGACCCAGCACTAACCCCCCTTCTCTCTCCCAGGTTGGGTCGAGAAGGAAACCTATTATTGAGCCCCCCTGTTCCCAGCCCCCCCCATGGCGCCGGAGACCACCAGGCTGGGACCAGCCGCTCGGAGGAAAATGCCCCCCCCTCGTGTGGCTGCAAATGTGACACCGTCCCTGCCCCGCCCCCTGGACTGGACCCGGCCTCCGGAGCTGAGGGCGGGCCCGGGAGCAGTAGGGGGCAGCCATGGGTCATACGGCCCCCCAGTCTCACAGGTCCCCCCAGTGTGTGGTTCTTCCCCTCAGCTCACAGCCCCCCCATGTCCCTGCCCCCCAAGTCGTGCGAGTGCCCCCTTCTCCAGCCCCACTGGGCAATGGGGGCAGGCGCCGGGCACCACCTCAGGCAGTGGGGGGGGTCAGTGGAGCCCCAGGGATTCCCGGGGGGGGGGTAGAACCCAGGAGTCTGAGGCCCCACCCCAGCATGCCTTTACCTGCCCAGACAGTAGCGCCCCCCACGCGCGTGGGGCAGGGGGCTGCTCCTCACCCCAGGTTGCACCGTAGGGACCAAGCGGAGCCAGGCCCTGATGCCCGGGGGCCCTCCCCCCCCCATTTGGGGAGCGCGTCGTCATGTGACAAAATCAAACTCACTTTAACAAATAAACACAAAGCCAGGCCCGGAGCCTCTTCCAAGCGCCACGGAGAGGGGGGGTCACCAGGCCCTGCACCCCCATCCGCAGCCTCGTGTGACTCCCAGCCCCCGGCTGCCCCGCCCCCTGCTCTGTCCTGCTGTCACCTGGCCCAGGGAGTCGGGCCCTGCTCCCCCTCCCCACACAGGCAGTGCTGCAGGGAAACTGAGGCACAACGCGTGAATCCAAATCCGCGGGAACACAGTGGCTCCAGGAGCCAGCACAGTCCCCCCGATGTCCCCACGCGACCGACCTGAGCAGGGTCACTCCGCCGGGGACCTGGGGGGTTCTGGCCCCTTCTCCGCGCCAGAGTCAGCCGGGACTCGGCCCCGTCCCTAGCCCGGGCTCCTCCACGGCCCCGCCTGGCAGGAGCAGCCTCCAGGGTCCAGCTCCGGGGCATCGTTCGCCCGCAGCTGGGCCATTAGCTGGGCTCTGCTGGACCCTCCCTCCCCCTCCCGCCCCTGCCCAGCTCCACAAGGCCCCTCCTTGGGCAACACTCAGAAACTCTCCCCTTGGGCCCAGGGGGACGGGCTGGACACAGACCCTGCCCCCCCATCTCCCCGGGAGCTCCGGGGCAGGCAGCCGAGTTAGAGCCACATTCAGACACCAGCCAGATTCCTCTGATCTGCCAGGTGCTACTCACCCCCAGCCCCACCCAGCGACCCCCGACCCCAGGGCCGGTCTATGGGTGGCCCGCGTGCCCGAGAGGAGTCGGAGTCCGGCCGTTCCTCCTTCGCGGGGCGGCGTCTGCCCGGCTCTGCGCGTCCTGGCCGCTGGTAGGACTCTCCCGTTTCCTCTCGATTTCGGCGCCGGCCGCCCGCTCGGCTGGAGGCTTTTCCCAAAAGCTGATTCCTCCTTGCAGGGCGTCTACCCAGCCCCAACGGCAGCTGGCTCCGTGCACCGCGCCCTCACTGCCCACCTCTGTCCCCACCTCCCCTTCGGGCAGCGCGGGGCCCTGGGCACAGCTCAGCCCCAGCGTTGGGTGGCTCTGGGCTGGCTCGCCGCTGGGATCCACCAGGGCCCCGAAACGGTGCAAGGCCTCTCCTGGAGCCAGCGACCCGGGCACGCGCCCGCCGTCGTGTGTTTCCAGTTCTGTGCCAGGCCCAGCTGTGCCCGACACCCCTGGTGCCCTGACGGCTCGGGGCTAAGCTGCAGCTTCCCTTTGCACCGGGACTCAAGCCCTGAAGTCTGGCGCTCACCAGAGACAAGGGGCCGGCTGGACTGTCCCTCTGCTCACCCGCCAGGGCGTTTCTCCCCGCCGGTCGGTGGCGTCTCAGCGCAGACACGAACCCCGGGCTCCAGTTCGGCCTCCGTCGCCGGCAGGGCCCGGTTCATGGCCTGTTCGCCGTGCAGATCCCCTGTGACGCCTCGGGGTGGGGCTGGGCCGTCTCCCCGCTGGGCCCGGGGTGCAGAGTCCCAGGCCCCTGCTGCAGCGCCCCACGATCCCCAGGGAGAGCCCCTCAGCGTGCCGGCCCCCTGGGGTGTCAGAACCCCCCGGGTTAGATCACAGACCCCCCCCAGCCTCCTGGGACCACGGTCCACAGGGGAACCCCTCCTGGGGGGGACACCCCTTCTCGATCACACTCAGGTTAGACTCCGCCGCCCCTCCTGGAACCGCTTCTCCCGGCCTCCCGCACGCCTGGCTCTTGCAAGCCCCCTTCCTTCCCCTGCGCCCAGTCACTCACTGCCGGGTGCTCCATCCACGGGGTGCAGCCCATCCCACCGCTGTCACCGAGTGGGGGGGCGGGTCCCTGGGCCCCCCCACAGCCAGGCGGGACTCTCAGGCAGCAGGTAGAAGAGAAGGTCTATTGGGTCCCAGGGACAGCGCAGCTCAGACGTCTTGTTACAGGACCCAGGAGCAGCCAGCACAGCCCATCTTGGGGACGGGGGCCCGGAGCCCCAGCTCTGGGCCCCTCCCCCGGTCCCCCAGGCCAGCGAGGCTCCCTTCTCCCCCAGCCAGCGGAAAACTCCCACTCCCAGCCCCCAGGCCACCCTGCCTCCTGCTTCCTGGCCCCAGGCGCTCACTGTCACCTGGCCCCGAGAGACTGAACCTGCTTCCCCAGTGAGTCGCGCCCGGCCTCCCCTTCCCCCTCCCCGTGCAGAGCGTGCTGCAGTGCCCCGGGGAAACTGAGGCACGAACACACACCGTCGCGGCAGAGCAGCACAGGACACTAGAATCACACAGAACACAAAGCAAACGGAGTGAACACAGAGACTACAGGCGCCAGCACCGTCCCCACTGTGTCCCAGGCGCCTTGTGATGGGGGGGAGGTGGCGCAGCCGTGGGGGATGGGACCAGGCTGAGATCACACGGCCAAGGGGCCGCCGGACTGCCCAACACTGGGGGGAGGGGGGAGTCCGAGACTGACAGGGAATTCCTGGGCAAGGGGGGTGAGATGGGGGGGGTCTGTCACTGCATGATGTGCCCCCCCCCCAAGCGGGAACCTCCTGGCCCATCCCCCGCAGTGACGCAGATTTGCTGTAAGAGGATTTGGCTCCAGTTGGTGCCTGTGTGTGTGTGTGTGTGGGGGGGTATTGCTATGGCAACCTGAAATGGCTGTTGCCATGACGCCAAAGAGGATGACTGTTACTGACGTTGGGTGGAGCCTGGAGGAGCCCCCCCCCCCCGTGCTGGGGCTTGGGGTGGGGCTGCTCTGGGGCCCGGCCCCCCCACCCCCCAGGCAGCAGTGCAGGGAGTGGGGACCCCAGGAGAGTGAGGGGGGCGTGGGGGGGGCTGTGCCCAGCCCAGTCACTGGGGGCAGCCAATGGGGCGGCCCCCCACCAGCCCCACACTAGGCTGTAGCGGAGCTGGCAGGGCCTTCCCCCAAGGCCCATGGGCCCCGGTTCCCCCTCGCTGGGCCGAACTCTGGCCCCCTCCTGTCTCGGCCCCGCCCAGCGGGGAGTCGGGTTCAGGGCCCAGCTGCCGGCCTGGCCCTGAGGAAAGGCCTGTGGGGAGGGGTCAGGGACCAGCTGAATCAGGATCCGACCCCACCTGAACCCCACACGCCCCCCCCATCTCCGCATCGGCCCCCGGGGCTCAGCTCACGCTTGGCCTTTGGTGCCTGCTGCCTTTTGCCCCCAGGACCCCGTGGTACACACTAAGGGGGCAGCAGCCGCCAGCCTGACCCACAGGTCTGTCACCAGAGTGTGGGGCACCCCGGGCTCTGCCCCCCCCGCAGCCAGGGGGGCTCCCAGCCCAAAGGGGGGTCCCAGGACCCAGACTGGGCAGCACAGGGGCCAGGCACAGCTGGGAAAGGGATGGGGCCCAGAGCCAGGGCCTGCGTCAAGCCAGCGGAGACGCACCCACTCCCAGCTGCTGGGCCCAGCCTCCTCCAGCTTTGTCCTGCGTCCCTGGCAAAAGGCTCCCTCCCCTGGGCCCAGGATACAAAGGGCACGAGCCAGCGTGTGCTTGGGGGAGGCTGTCACACAACAGCCCCATCCCCATCTCACCACTCATGCAGTGCCTGGGGAAACCGAGGCACACGCCTGGACAGTTGAACTCACAGTCAACAAGATGAATAACCCCCCCTCCCTTTGTCACCAGGACTCCCCTTCAGCCTGGTACCAGTAGCCAGGTCCTGCCAGGGCTCTTGCCTGACTGCTTGGTGCTGCAACAAACCGTAAATTACTGCCCTTAAAACAGCCCCTTCTCCAGTGCAGCCCCACTGACCTGGGCAGGCTCCTGCCATGCCGGGGCTGTCATGCCCCCCTTGAGGACAGGCGACATGACTATTAGCACCACTTTGCCAAGTCCGTGATACCTTCTGTGCAAAATCTGCCTTGTGAAGAATCAGTTAAAACTCATAATCTGCTGAACATCAGTGTCCTGGTAAAGTCAGTGTATATGACACCGGACGTGTCTTAGACAGGCAGGCTCCAATGGGTCTTCTGGGACAACAGGCACCCCCATCACGGCGGGGAAGACCCCGGCAGCCATTCTCCAGCAGCAGGAAGGTGCATGGGAACTGTACTCAGCAGCGGCAGGCCAGGTGTGGCACCTGCACCCCAGCAGGGGTAGCCCTCAGGGGGAGGGGTGGTAGGAAACATTATTTTGCTTCCCCTTCAGCTCGGCTCAGCAGAACGACGCCTGCCAATGACCACAATTGGGGGGGCAGCGAGTGTGGAGGTTTCTCAGTGTTTTGCAATGAAGCCAGTGGGTGCCTCAGTTTCCCTGTGTGCTGCGGGGAGGGGAGCTGTCATTGCAGACAACCAGCAGTGATCTCGCCGAGCAGCTGGGACTGGCGGGGGGGGGGGGCACTGTGACTGGGGGGGGCAAAGCGCTGAGGAGGGACCCCGGGCAGCCTTCTCACCTGGGCCCCAGGGCCGGGATCCCTGGGGGCGGAGCAGCGCGGGCTGGGGCAGACTCTTCCGCGTGACTTGACTGGGATCCCCGCCGCCAAGAGCAAGGGGGGTGCCCGAGGGCCCGAGGCGGAGCCCCGCTGGGGAGAAGCACCCGCGAAGGGCCCCTCCCGGGGACCCGCCCCCAGCCCAGCTCGGCGGCGCGGGGGGACGGGGGGACGCTCTGCTTCCCCACTGGGCAGGGGCCGCACTCGGGGCTGAGCTGGGCCATGGCAGGGCCAGGACTGGTCGGGACCCCCGCAAGGACCGCACCAGTAACCCCACACGGCCTGGCCCCTCCCCCGCTCCCCCCTCTCCACACGGCCTGGCCCCTCCCCCGCTCCCCCCTCCCCACACGGCCTGGCCCCTCCCCCGCTCCCCCCTCTCCACACGGCCTGGCCCCTCCCCCGCTCCCCCCTCCCCACACGGCCTGGCCCCTCCCCCGCTCCCCCCTCCTCACACAGCCTGACCCCTCCCCCGCTCCCCCCTCCCCACACGGCCTGGCCCCTCCCCCGCTCCCCCCTCTCCACACGGCCTGGCCCCTCCCCCGCTCCCCCTCCCCACACAGCCTGACCCCTCCCCCGCTCCTCCCTCCCCACACGGCCTGGCCCCTCCCCCGCTCCCCCCTCCCCACACGGCCTGGCCCCTCCCCCGCTCCCCCCTCCTGGCACACAGCCTGACCCCTCCCCCTCTCCCCAGACGTCCTGACCTCCCCCCCCGCTCCCCCTCCCCACACAGCCTGACCCCTCCCCCGCTCCCCCCCCTCCCCACACGGCCTGACCCCTCCCCCGCTCCCCACACGGCCTGACCCCCTCCCCCGCTCCCCCCCTCCTCACACAGCCTGACCCCTCCCCCGCTCCCCCCTCCCCACACGGCCTGACCCCTCCCCCGCTCTCCCCTCCCCACACGGCCTGACCCCTCCCCCGCTCTCCCCTTCCCCACACGGCCTGGCCCCTCCCCCGCCCCCCCCTCCCTACACGGCCTGACCGCTCCCCCCGCTCCCCCCTCCCCACACGGCCTGGCCCCTCCCCCGCTCCCCCCTCCCTACACGGCCTGACCCCTCTGCCGCTCCCCCCCCCCCCACAGCTTGGCCCCTCCCCCGCTCCCCCCTCCCCACACGGCCTGGCCCCTCCCCCGCTCCCCCTCCCTACACGGCCTGACCCCTCTGCCGCTCCCCCCCCCCCACAGCTTGGCCCCTCCCCCGCTCCCCCCTCCCCACACGGCCTGGCCCCTCTCCCGCTCCCCCCCCCACAGCTTGGCCCCTCCCCCGCTCCCCCCCTCCCCACACGGCCTGACCCCTCCCCCGCTCTCCCCTCCCCACACGGCCTGGCCCCTCCCCCGCTCCCCTCTCCCTACACGGCCTGACCGCTCCCCCGCTCCCCCCTCCCCACACGGCCTGGCCCCCTCCCCCGCTCCCCCTCCTCACACGGCCTGACCCCTCCCCCGCTCCCCGCTCCCCACACGGCCTGACCCCTCCCCCGCTCCCTCCTCCTCACACGGCCTGACCCCTCCCCCGCTCCCCACACGGCCTGACCCCTCCCCCGCTTCCCCCTCCTCACACGGCCTGACCCCTCCCCCGCTCCCCCCTCCTCACACGGCCTGACCCCTCCCTCGCTCCCCCCTCCCCACACAGCCTGACCCCTCCCCCTCTCCCCACACGGCCTGACCTCCTCCCCCGCTCCCCCCTCCCCACACAGCCTGACCCCTCCCCCGCTCCCCCCCCTCCCCACACGGCCTGACCCCTCCCCCGCTCCCCACACGGCCTGACACCCTCCCCCGCTTCCCCCTCCCCACACAGCCTGACCCCTCCCCCGCTCCCCCCCTCCCCCACATGGCCTGACCTCTCCCCTGCTCCCCCGTCCCCACACGGCCTGACCCCTCCCCCGCTCTCCACACGGCCTGACCCCTCCCCCTGCTTCCCCCTCTCCACACGGCCTGACCCCTCCCCTGGCCACCCCCGCTCCCCACACGGCTTGACCCCTCCCCCGCTCCCCCCCCCTCACACGGTCTGACCCCTCCCCTGGCCACCCCCGCTCCCCACACGGCTTGACCTCACCCCCAGCCATCCCCGCCCCCCACAGGTCCTGACCCCTCCCCCGGCCCTCCCCCTCCCCACAGGCCTGACCCCTCCCCCGGCCCTCCCCCTCCCCACACGGCCTGACCCCTCCCCCAGCCACCCCCGCTCCCCACAGGCCTGACCCCTCCCCCAGCCCTCCCCCTCCCCACACGGCCTGACCCCTCCCCCAGCCACCCCGCTCCCCACAGGCCTGACCCCTCCCCCACTCCCCACACGGCCTGACCCCTGGCCTCAGGCCACCCCCACTCCCCACATGGCCCACCCCCTGCCCTCTCTGCTGCCCACACGGCCTGACCCCACCCGCAGCCACCCCTACTCCCCACATGGCCTGACCCCAGGGTCTGGTGCCGGGCCACCCCAAACTCTGCCCTTAAGGGCAAGCACCCCGATGCCCGCTGGCTGCAATGGGGTAGCAGCTGGGTGGGGCCGGAGGCGCCGGGGGGTGAGCTGCCACGTTGGAGTGTGAAGGGGACGTGGCTGCTCAACGGGCCAGACAGCACCAGGGACCTGCCCCCACACAAGCCCCCAGCTGCTCGCCCCCACCACCCTCGGGCCTGGCACCTCTGGAGCCCCCCAGGGTTCCCACGCGGCTCTAAGCCCTTCGGGGCCTTGCCACAGGGGCCGGGACCCCGTGCCAGAGGCTGAGACTCCTGTGGGCACGGGGGGGGGGGGGGCGTGGAGACCCCGTGCCTGAGGCTGAGGCTCCTGTGGGTGAGGGGGGGGGGCGTGGAGACCCCGTGCCTGAGGCTGAGGCTCCTGTGGGTGAGGGGGGGGGCGTGGAGACCCCGTGCCAGAGGCTGAGGCTCCTGTGGGTGAGGGGGGGGGGCGTGGAGACCCCGTGCCAGAGGCTGAGACTCCTGTGGGTGGGGGGGGGGCATGGAGACCCCGTGCCAGAGGCTGAGACTCCTGTGGGTGAGGGGGGGCGTGGAGACCCCGTGCCAGAGGCTGAGGCTCCTGTGAGCACGGGGGGGGGGGGGGCGTGGAGACCCCGTGCAAGAGGTTGAGGCTCCTGTGGGCGGGGGGGGGGGCGTGGAGACCCCGTGCCAGAGGCTGAGGCTCCTGTGGGGGGGGGGCGTGGAGACCCCGTGCCAGAGGCTGAGGCTCCTGTGGACGGGGGGGGGGGGCGTGGAGACCCCGTGCCAGAGGTTGAGGCTCCTGTGGGTGGGGGGGGGGCATGGAGACCCCGTGCCAGAGGCTGAGGCTCCTGTGGGCGGGGGGGGGCGTGGAGACCCCGTGCCAGAGGCTGAGGCTCCTGTGGGGGGGGCGTGGAGCCCCCGTGTGGCAGGCGGCTCAGCTGCCCGAGTAGAACGTGCACTGCGGTGCTCAAGCACCTTCCCTGGGCGTTGCACTCGACTTGCGGCACCGAGGGCTGCGATACTTGGGCTGTTCCTTCCTCCACGCCCAGTTCCGGAGCACTTAGTCACACGCGACGCCCAGCCCCACGGAGACGTGCGCAAGCCGGCAGTGCGAGGCGCTCGAGCCCTGCCACGTGCGCCTGGGTGCCATCGGGGGCAGGGCCAGTCAACCCCGGCACCTCATACTCGCGCTCTGCCCGGGCGCCGCAGGCTCTTCGCTGTCTGAGCGCCTGCAGCTTTGCCTCCGGGGCAGGGAGTCCGCCCTAGGGAAGGGAGGCAGGTGACTAAGACTGAGGAAGGTTGGGCGTTCCAGCCATCCAGGGACCCTTAGACTCACCAAGGCATTGCAGGGACTTCAAAGCAGGGAGGGGCAATGGGTGTGGTGCTGCGGGGCTTTGCGTGGGACCAGTGCTGTAAACTTGTCAATGTTCTTGGAAAGGGGTAAATAGCGAGGTGCAAACGGTGCAGATACCACAGAGGGTCTGTCTACACTACCCTCCTAGTTCGAACTAGCGGGGTAATGTATGCATACCGCACTTGCTAATGAAGCCCGGGATTTGAATTTCCCGGGCTTCATTAGCATAAGCGGGGAGCCGCCATTTTTAAATCCCCGCTGCTTCGAACCCCGTGCAGCGCGGCTACACGGGGCTTGAACTAGGTAGTTCGGACTAGGTTCCTATTCCGAACTACCGGTACTCCTCGTGAAACGAGGTGTACCGGTAGTTCGGAGTAGGCACCCTAGTCCGAACTACCTAGTTCGAGCCCCGTGTAGCCGCGCTGCACGGGGTTCGAAGCAGCGGGGATTTAAAAATGGCGGCTCCCCGCTTATGCTAATGAAGCCCGGGAAATTCAAATCCGGGCTTCATTAGCAAGTGCAGTATGCATACATTACCCTCCTAGTTCGAACTAGCGGGGTAGTGTAGACATACCCAGAATGACTCCAAAGAGTTAAGTCCAGAGCAGACTGCAGAGTCCCAAAGGGAGCTCGCACCCCTAGGTGCCTGGGCACAATGGCAGATGGAATTCCGTGCTGAGAAGTGCAAAGCATTGCACGTGGAGAAGTGCAATCCCGACTCTGCACACAAAACCGATGGGTCTAAAATAGCCGTTCCCACTCAAGAGAGAGACCTTGGAATCCTTGCGGACAGTTCCCTGAAAACATCTGCTCAGCGCGCAGCGCAGTCTGGAAACCCGAAAGCGAACCGGGCATTGGGAATGATTAGGAACGGCTAGATAAGAGAAAATATCACGTTGCCGCTCCTGACATCACAGTGCGCCCACGTCTTGGACACGGTGCAGATCTGGAAAAAAGATCTATTGGACGTGGAAAAGGGACAGAAAGGGACCAGAAATGCTGGGGGTGAGGAACAGCCTCCGTCTGAGGAGAGATTAACAAGGCTGGGACGTCTCAGCTAGGAAAGGGAATGATTAACCGGTGGGGGGATGTTAGATCTAGAAAATCACAAATGACGTGGGAAAATAGACTCAGGAAATGTGATTTACTCCTTCAGGGTCTGTCTACACTACCCCGCTAGTTCTAACTAGGGGGGTAATGTATGCATACCGCACTTGCTAATGAAGCCCGGGATTTGAATTTCCTGGGCTTCATTAGCATAAAGCCGGCGCCGCCATTTTTAAAAGCCGGCTAGTGCGAACCCCGTGCCGCGCGGCTACACGCGGCACGGACTAGATAGTTCGAACTAGGTAGCCATTCCGCCTGTACGCCTCGTTCCACGCCTAGGGAGGGGGCTTGGAGACTAGGGCCTTAAGGGCCATAAGGGGTCTGAGGCACCCTGCCCCCTCTTATTGCCACATCGCGTCTAGGCTGGGAAACTCAGCCAAGCCCTCTCTGCTCTGCGGGCTGGTGGAGACTGTTCTGGGTGCTCCGGGGGTGCAGGACCGGGGGACCCCGAAGGGCCGTCACGTGTCCCTGGCCCATTTGCCAGACGCTGGAACTGGGCAACAGGGGACGGCTCATTTGATGATGCCTCTAGCGGTGATGCCCTGGGGCACCTGGCACTGGCCACCGTAGGCAGACGGGACACTGGGCCGGACCAGCCTTTGCTCTGACCCAGGACGACTGTGCTGATTTTACGGCGAGCCCCCTGCTGTAACCACTAGGCCCCACTCCCCTTCCAGAGCGGAGAGAGCCCAGGAGTCCTGGCCGTCTCTGTCTGCGGTTACCGGGTGTTGCAATCTTAGCGCTAACCAGTGTCCCTTCAGAGACTCGCCACAAGGTGTCAGAACGTGTTAACGGCAGAGCGGAGACGATCTAATAGCGATAGAAATTGTCTTTCTTTTATATAGGAATTTGATACAGGGCCCCGGCAGCTACCTGCTGAGTTATCTCTTTATGAGAGAGACAGAGAGACAGAGGTTGTGTGTGTGTGTGTGAGAGAGAGACAGAGAGAGGTTGTGTGTGTGCATGAGAGAGAGAGAGAGGTTGTGTGTGTGTGTGTGAGAGAGAGAGAGAGAGAGAGAGAGAGAGGTTGTGTGTGTGTGTGAGAGAGAGAGACAGAGAGAGGTTGTGTGTGTGTGTGAGAGAAAGAGACAGAGAAAGGTTGTGTGTGTGTGTGAGAGAGAGAGAGAGAGAGAGAGAGAGAGAGGTTGTGTGTGTGTGTGAGAGAGAGAGAGAGAGAGGTTGTGAGAGTGAGAGAGACAGAGAGAGGTTGTATGTGTATGTGAGAGAGAGATGTTGTGTGTGTGTGTGAGAGAGAGAGAAAGGGTGTGTGTGTGTGTGAGAGAGAGAGACAGAGAGAGGTTGTGTATGTGTGTCAGAGAGAGAGGTTGTGTGTGTCTGTGTATGTGTGTGTGTGTGTCAGAGAGAGACAGAGAGAGGTTGTGTGTGTATGTGAGAGAGAGAGGTTGTGTGTGTGTCAGAAAGAGGGTGTGTATGTGTCAGAGAGAGAGAGAGGGTGTGTGTGTGTGTGAGTCAGAGAGAGAGAGGTTGTGTATGTGTGTCAGAGAGAGAGCGCGTGTGTGAGAGTCAGAGAGAGAGAGGTTGTGTGTATGTGTGTGTGTCAGAGAGAGAGGCTGTGTGTGTGTGTGTGTGTCAGAGAGAGAGAGAGAGAGGGTGTGTGCATGTGTGTGTATATATAATGTGTGTGTGTGAAAAATCCTGTTGCCTTCCAATGACGTGAGGGGTTAACCACTAAGGAGAGACGTGTGAGAACAGCCTCTGTTTCCGTCTGGATACCTGAGCACCCGCCAGACGTTTGTTCTTTCTCTCAAGTGGTTTTCCAGAAGGACACTTTGACTGCGACTTAGTTACAGTTTTACAAAGTAGCAGGACTTCTACTCAAGTCACGGTTTTGGGTCCTTCTTCCCCCACTGCTTTAATGGCAGAAGACACGGATGTGGGGCGGGGCGGGTGCCGGGGCAAATCGCCCCCAGGAGCAGCCGGGACGGTGACAGCGACACGGGGCCAGGGCAGATCCCCTGTGGCGGGCTCAGGAGGGGGGTGAGACCGGGTCGGGGTGTCTGGCAGGCTGGCGGGAATGGTCAGGGGTCCCTGTCCCCCCAGGCAACAGCAAGGGGGGGTCCCATCACACGGGTTCCATCTGCAACTCGTCAGCCTCCCCCAGCTCCAGCTCGTGGAAGGCAGCGTGGGAGCCGATCACCACCAGGGTGGCACCTGCAGGGGGCGACAGAGAGACTATCCGCCACTGCCCCCCCGCTCTGCCTCCCCTCCCCTGCTACCTTCCTGGTCCACCTCTCCTCCCCCGCTGCCCCCCATCAGCTCAGCCTCCCCTTGCCCAATGCCCCACTGGTCCGCCTCCCCTCCCCCACTTCCCCCATCAGCCCCAGCTGCTCCCAGCTCAGCCTCCCCCCCCCATGTCCACCTCCCCTCTCCCACTGCCCCCATCGACCCCCCCACTGTTCCCAGCACCACTTCTCCTTCTGACCCACCAAGGGCTGCCCCCAAGCCCGGCGAGGCCGAAGCAGCCATGAGAACAGCCCATGGGGCAGGCCCAGATTGGGGAGGGGTGCTGCCCCTCCCCCACAGACAGGGCAGGGGCCTCCAGAGGCAGCAGCTGGTGGGGTTGGGAGGAGGGGCTTGGGGGTACCCCCATATCGGGGGAGGGGCTACTCACCCAGCACCCAGAAGACGGCGGATCCGGCGCCCGCCAGCCAGAAGAAGGGGAAGGAGACGCCCCCGGCCAGGCCATACTGCTGAGCCGTGCTGAGCTCCCGTCCTGCGGAGAGCCAGGAAGGGGGTGACCCTGGGCACCTCGGGGGGCTCTGTCTGGGGGCTGTGCCCCCCCACAATCCCTCGTCCGGGTGGGCAGTGGGTACCCCCACCAGGGACCTGCACCCTGCCCCTTCGGCCACAGCAGCGCCCGCACAGGCCAGGCAGGGACGCGGGGCCGGCTCCCAGGGTGCTGGCGGGAGGGGAGGGGAGGGGAGGGGAGGGGAGCGGCCGCCCCGTCTAACAGGGCCCAGGCAGCCCCGCGCGCCCGCTCACCTGGCTCTGCCACCCCGGAGCCGGCCCGGCGTGAGGGGCACCACAGGCGGGTCCCTGCCTGGGCCACGGGGGAACTGGCCCCTCCGGCTGGGCCCTGGCGCGCAGGACGGGAGGGTGGCGGGTACCCGGCTGGGCCCCTCGCCCACTGACTGCCCAGGGCTCTGGGGGGGCCCCGCAACCCAGGGGCTGTGAGCCCGGCTGCTGGCCCCTCGCCAGGCCTGGGCAGAGGCAGCCCAGGCTAAGGGGGCCCCGTGTCCCCTCCCCCACCTCCCTGAGCCCGCCCAGCCCTGCCCGGGGGTCGGAGGGGAGGCCCCGGGTCCCACTCACCGAACATCACCAGCCGGCTGTGCTGGCTGCGCAGGTAGAGGAGGTAACAGGCCCCGAAGAACACGGCCAGGGCCACGAGCAGCAGGGGGGAGGTGATGCTGTGGGGGGGGCAGAGAGTTGAGGGGGGCAGGGCACAGTCCTCCCTAGCCTGCCCCTTCGAGACTTACACAGGCCGCCCTGCCCCCCACCCGGCACAACCTCCCCCCCCGTCCCTGCCCCCCCACCCGGCACAACCTCCCCCCCCCGCCCCTGCCCCCCCACCCGCCCCTCCCTCCCCCCCCCAGCCCCTCCCCCCCCAGTCCCTGCCCCCCCACCCGGCACAACCTCCCCCCCCGTCCCTGCCCCCCCACCCGGCACAACCTCCCCCCCAGCCCCTACCTCCCCCACCCCACACAGCCCCCTAACCCCTGCCTCCCACACCCAGCACAACCCTCCCAGCCCCCTCCCCACACAGCCCCCCAGCCCCGCCTCCCCCACCCGGTACAACCCTCCCAGCCCCCAGCCCCTGCCTCCCCCACCCAGCACAACCCTCCCAGCCCCCACCCCACACAGCCCCCTAGCCCCCGCCTCCCCCACCCGGTACAACCCTCCCAGCCCCCAGCCCCCCGCCTCCCCCACCCAGCACAACCCTCCCAGCCCCCACCCCACACAGCCCCCTAGCTCCCGCCTCCCCCACCCTGGCACAGCCCCCCCAGCACCCGCCTCCCTCCCCACACACAGCACCCCAGCCCCCACATCCCCCACCCGGCACAACCTCCCCCCAGCCTCCGCCCCCCATCCGGCACAGCCCTCCCAGCCCCCGCCTCCCCCACCCGGCACAACCTCCCCCCCCAGTCCCTGCCTCCCCCACCTAGCACAACCTCCCCCCCAGCCCCTACCTCCCCCACCCCACACAGCCCCTAACCCCTGCCTCCCACACCCAGCACAACCCTCCCAGCCCCCTCCCCACACAGCCCCCCAGCCCCCGCCTCCCCCACCCGGTACAACCCTCCCAGCCCCCAGCCCCTGCCTCCCCCACCCAGCACAACCCTCCCAGCCCCCACCCCACACAGCCCCCTAGCCCCCGCCTCCCCCACCCGGTACAACCCTCCCAGCCCCCAGCCCCCGCCTCCCCCACCCAGCACAACCCTCCCAGCCCCCACCCCACACAGCCCCCTAGCTCCCGCCTCCCCCACCCTGGCACAGCCCCCCCAGCACCCGCCTCCCTCCCCACACACAGCACCCCAGCCCCCACATCCCCCACCCGGCACAACCTCCCCCCAGCCTCCGCCCCCCCATCCGGCACAGCCCTCCCAGCCCCCGCCTCCCCCACCCGGCACAACCTCCCCCCCCAGTCCCTGCCTCCCCCACCTAGCACAACCTCCCCCCCAGCCCCTACCTCCCCCACCCCACACAGCCCCCCAGCCCTGCCTCCCCCACCCCACACAGCCCCCCAGCCCTGCCTCCTCCACCCCACACAGCCCCCCAACCCCCGCCTACCCCCCGCGGCTCACAGGCAGTAGGCGATGAGGCCGAGGAAGACGAAGAGGTAGTTGCTCTGGAAATACTCCACGTTGTGCGCCAGCCGCTTGCACAGCTCCCCGAAGTTGCGGGGCTTCCCGAACCGCCGCTGGTCCACAAAGCTGGCCCAGGGGCGCACGGCTGCACGGCGCTGCTCCAGCCACTGCTTGGCCGGGCCCTGGGGCAGCAGAGCGGGGATGGAGATCCTGGGGGGTAGGAGGGGGGGGAGCTCTGAGTCGCAGCGCCCCCTGCTGGAGCCGCTGCCCCACTGCCTGCCCCATGGCGCCTCCACTGACCCCCCCGCCTTGCTCCTGCCCCATGGCATCACCACAGGTCCCTGTCCCCCGGCACCTCCACTGACCCCCCCGCCTTGCTCCTGCCCCACGGCATCCCCACAGATCCCTGCACTGCTCCTTGGGGAAACTCCATGAGTCTTTGCCCCACTGACGGCTGGGGTGGGAGGGGGGGTTCCCAGCCCCTGGCGGTTGGCCTGCGCCCGGCAGACTGGTTGGGACGCTGGGGCAGCCCAGACGGGTGCGACCCAGGGGAACCCAGCCTGGGGGGCAGAGCGAGGTGGGTCTGCCGGGGGGGGTCCTGCCCCCCCACCCCACGCTTGGGGAGGGGCCCAGAGGCCTGGGGACGGGTCTGGGGGCTGCAGCGCACATGGGGTCCCACAAGCCCTTGACAAGGCCCCTCGGCAGAGGAGGGGGAAGGAGGCTGCCAGGGGGGGGCAGGGCCTCTCCGGGGGTCGCTGGGGGAAGGCAGGACACAGGGCGGGTCTCAGGGGGGTGAGCTGCGCCCCAGGGGCCCGATCCTGCCCCCCAGTCACAGGGCCGGGCTCATGGGGGGAGCAGGCGCCACTGAGCGGCGCAGGAGAGGGGAGCCGGGAGCAGCCTGGGAACAGTCAGGAGGCTCCCACAGGCCCAGGGGAGGGGCAGCCCCACGGCGGCAGGAGCCCCGCGCTGGCGAGTGCAGAGCGACGCCGGTGGGACGCGGGATCCCGACGCTGCGGCGACGCTGGGGCTGAAGTAGCTACAAGCGCTGCAGAGACCCGGGCGGCGCCGCGCAGAGTCCTCGGAACAGTCCCCCAGCGCCGCCAGCGCCCGCAGCCACGGAGCCACGGAGCCACTGCGACGAATCTCATCGCCTGGGAATCCGTGGGGCGCCCGGAACCTGCGCGCAGACGGGGGGGGGGGGGCCGATCCCAAAGCTCTCGGCGCTGGACAAGGTTCAGGAATAGGCAACACGAAGGATGAGGGGTTTGGAACGGCGGCCATATGAGGAGAGATTAATACAACTGGGATTTCCAGCTTGGAAAAGAGACAGCTGAGAGGGAATATGATCAGTAAAACCGCGTGTGCTGTGGGAAAAGGGAAAAGTTGTTAACTTGTTCCCAGAACACGAGGGGTCACCAAAATGCGGGAGGTTTCAAACAAACCAAAGGCAGGATTTATTCCCGCCACACACGGTCAACCTGTGGAACTCCTCGCCAGAGGATGTAGTGAAGACCAGGACTATAACAGTGCTCAGAAAAAGCTCGGTAAGTCCATGGAGATTAGGCCCTTCAATAGCTATTAGCCAGGTTGGGCAGGGACCAGACGGACCCTGGGTTAGATGGACCTTGGGTCTGACCTAGTGTGGCCCTTCTGATGTTTTTATGTTCTGTCCCTGCCCCAGGCGCCCCCCCCCCCCCGATCCCTGGTCCAGCTCCCTGCTGCACAGAACCTTCCACTGATCCCCCATGCAGCTCCCTGCCCCACAGCAACCCTGCTAAGCTCCTCCCCGTTCCCTCCCCACCCGGGGGGGTCCCTCACTGACCCCCCGCCCTGCTCCCAGCCCCATGACCCCTACTTGGTGCCGAGGGGGCCCACGGTCTCCTCCTCGGCGGCCGGGTGGAAGAGATGCTCCGTGGCCATTGGCTCGGCTCCTGGGGCTGTGGAGACAGGAGGGGGATAAGGTGAAACGGGGCCCTGGCCTCCCACCCCATCTCCCAGGTGCGCCACGAAGGGACTGGGGAGCAGGGGCAGGCTGAGGGGGGAGAGGAAAGGCGGGGGGTGGGCTGGTTCAAGGGGAGGGGATGGGGGGGTGGGGCCTGGGGGGAGAGATGAACAGGGTGCGGGGGAGAAGCGGAGGAGCTGGCCCGGCGCGGGGGGCGCAGCGGGGAGGATGCGGAATGCCTGCATCCCGGGTTGCCATGGCGACGGCTCCCCTCACCTGCCCCCGGGTCCAGCGCGGCCGAGTGATCGCTGCGCTGCCTCGACGTGGCAAGCGGGGAGGGGGAGGCAAAGCGGAACTTTAGGGGTGGGGAGCGGTGCATGCTGGGAAACGGAGTACGAGCAGCAAAGGCTTGTGGGAGATGGAGTCCCGGGAGGGGGGCTGCGCCCAGGGCTGTAATGGGCGATACGGAGCCCCCCCATCCCCCACCCGCACGGCGCAGAGTAGGGGGCAGGAGCTGTTCTGGGCGGGTGGTTCAGCCCCTTTCCTTGAGCTTCTCTTATGCAAATTATTCCAGGGGCTCATTTGCATGTATGCAAATAAACGGGCGCCGTTTGGCAGCCAGTTCCCACCTTCCGGTGAGAAGCTGTCGGGGGGCAGAGCCAAGCCCCTCCATCCCAGGCCCTGGGGTCCCTGCGCCACCCCCCCGTACCCCAGGGGGCAGAGCCTGTGTCCAGTGCCCATCAATCGCCCCCCAGTGGGGGGGGGCCTGGCCCAGAGCCCCCAGACCGGCCTCCTCCCCAGTGACCACTAGAGCCGCCAGCCTGAGCCCTGCCCTGGCCAGTCCCCAGGGGCACATCCCGCACAAACCCATCCGCCCCTCTCGCCTGGCAAACAACCGCAGCACCACGGGGGTGGGCACAGTGTGCGGCTCAGTGAGCCCTGTGTGTGTCTGCGCCTGTCACTTGCCCTACAGTGTGCGCCTGTACCCTTACCGCCAAACACCATGCGCACCTGGACCCTTACCTCCTCACCCCCCTCATCCCCCCTCTGCTCTGAAATGTGATTTGTCCTTTTCATCTGTGTTCATTTTTGTGATTGTATCCTTTGGTATATATGGTTGTGACTATTTTCTTCCACTATTTGCTCTGAGGAAGTGGGTCTGGCCCACGAAAGCTCATCACCTAATAAACCATCTTGTGAGTCTTTAAAATGTTACGTGGTCCTGTTTTTGCTCCAAACACAGTGTGCGCGCCTGTACCCTTACCGCCTGTACCCTTACCACCAAACACAGCATGTGTGTGCGCCTGTACCCTTCCCTCCCACAATGTGTGTCAATCTGTATCCTCACTCCAAATCCAGAGTATGTGTGTGCCTGATGTACCCTTAACTCACCTGCCGCTGGTGTCTGTGCACCTGTACTCTTAACTAGAAACACTGTGCATGTGTGTACCCTAACTTGCCGCCTGATGTGTGGCACATGAACCATTACCCCGCAGCATGGGCGCCCCTCCTGTTTGCTGCAGAGCGGCGTAGGCCTGCGCCCTCCCCGGAACTCGCCCCGTGGTGTGTGCCGGGACGCTCTCTGATTCAGACTGGCCACGCAGTGCCTGGCGTCCGTGCGCCTCGTGTGCCAAGGAGGGGTCCGCGCGACGCCTGGGCCTTGCTGTTACAGTGGTGCCGGGTGTGAGCGCCGAGCCGGGGCCCGGGCCGCATTCCCAGGGCCTGCCGCCGGGAGCCGTCAGGAGGTTGGCCAAGGTGGGAGAGGGGGCTGCTCAGGCCGAGTAGGCAGCCCTGAGCCACCCTGGGCCTTGGGGGGAGCAGCCTGTGGGCAGAGCCGAGTCCTGCGTGGGCAGGCGCCCTGCTCGTGGGTCTCTGAGCCCCCCTCCGCCTCCGCTTTCCTGCAGCAGGGCCCGGGAGCCCCCCGGATTCCCTCTGGGCTGGGCGCTGACACCAGCCAGGGCCCTGCCAGGGACTGGGGAGCCAGCACGTGGGTGTGGCTGCTTCGGATCCCTCCGACCAATGTCGGCCCCTCCCCCCTTCCCTCTCCCTTTCCTTCTTCTTACAACACGTTTTAGAAAAGCCCGTCCGCCCATCCGCCCGTCTGTCCGTCCCTCCAACTGCCCATCTGTCTGCCTGTCCTCCCATCCATCCACCCGTCCGTCCACCCGTCTGTCCGTCCAACCACCCATCCGTCTGCCTGTCCTCCCATCCATCCACCCGTCCGTCCACCCGTCCGTCCACCCGTCTGTCCGTCCGTCCGTCTGTCCGTCCAACCACCCATCCGCCTGTCTGTCCGCCCGTCCAACTGTCCATCCGTCTGCCTGTCCTCCCATCCATCCACCCGTCCGTCCGCCCATCCGCCCATCCGCCCGTCTGTCCGTCCGTCCATTTGTCCGTCCAACCATCCATCCGTCTGCCTGTCCTTCCATCCATCCACCCGTCCGTCCACCCGTCTGTCCGTCCGTCTGCCCATCCTCCCATCCATCCACCCGTCCGTCCGCCCGTCTGTCCGTCCGTCCGTCCGTCTGCCCATCCTCCCATCCATCCACCCGTCCGTCCGCCCGTCTGTCCACCTGTCCGTCCGTCTGCCCATCCTCCCATCCATCCACCCGTCCGTCCACCCGTCTGTCCGCCTGTCCGTCCGTCTGCCCATCCTCCCATCCATCCACGCGTCCGTCCACCCGTCTGTCCACCTGTCTGTCCATTCACCCATCAGTCTGTCCGTCTGTCTGCCATCTGTCCGTCCAACCACCCATCCATCTGCCCATCCTCCCATCCATCCACCCATCCGTCCACCCGTCCGCCCGCCCGTCCATCCATCCACCCATCTGTCCGTCGGTCTGTCTGCCCATCTGTCTGTCCATTCCACCCGTCCGTCCGCCTGTCCTCCCATCCATCCACCCATCCGTCGGCCCGTCCGTCCGCCTGTCCGTCCATCCACCCATCTATCTGTCCGTCTGTCTGCCCGTCTGTCCATCCATCCACCCGTCTGTCCGCCCGTCCGTCCACCCGTCCGTCCACCCATCTGTCCACCCGTCCACCCGTCCGTCCGTCCGTCCGTCCGCCCGTCCGCCCATCCATCCATCCATCCATCCATCCATCCATCTGTCCGCCTGTCCGCCCACCCATCCATCCCCCCATCCACCTGCCCGTCCGTCTGCCCGTCTATCCGCTCAACAACTCCCCCCACTGGGCGAGCGCGAGGAGCCCGGCATGCAGCAGGCAGCGCTCGCACAGAGCAAGGTCGGGCAGGGCTGTGCTGGGACGCTGGGCTGTGCCTGCAATGGGACTGGTTCTTGTAGGGTGTTGGGTGCCGGCTGTTCCCTTGTCATGTTGTGTGTGATTCCTACTGCCCTGTTGTAATTCTGGGACGGGGGGGAGGGGGGCTGGCTCCATTTCCCTGGGTGCAGCACCGGGGCCTGGCTGGGGGTGGGAGTTTTGGGTGTGGCTCTCATGGAAGGGGAGGCTGCCCCACTGTGGCCAGTACACACCATACCTCAGGCTGTCTTGCCACCAGGGCCTGGGGGGACATGCAGCCGGGAAAGCTGGACAAGGGAGGGCTGGGACCAGCTGCTGGGTGAGAGTGGGTCTCCACTGGCTCGGGGTGCAGGGAGGGGCTCAGGGCGCTGGCTCTTACCCCTCACCCCAAGATGGGTGGTACTGCCCGGGGGCTGGGGGCCTCCGTCCCTGGAGAAACTAAAGAGCAGATGGGACAGACACCTGCCAGGGACGGGCTAGACGGGGCCGGGTCCTGTGGGGCAGGGGGCTGGACTCGATGCCTCGCAGTGACTGGGAGTCTGGGAATGCTCCCGGTTCCTGTAACAACACGCCCGGGCTACGCTGCGTCCCTGTCAATGAATGGACCTTCTGTTCCCCTGCCGGCTGAGAGTCACGTCTGGCTGCAGGGCCCGGTGACTCCCCCACTCCGTGACAGAGGGTCTGGCAGGAGGAACGGTTCTGCTGCCCAATTATCACAGCGGTGTGTGTGTGCGCCTGTACCCTTAACTCCCCACCCTGGTGTGTGCGCCTGTACCCTTAACTCCAAACCCTGGTATGTGCGCCTGTACCCTTAACTCCCCGCCCTGGGGTGTGTGCGCCTGTGCCCTTAACTCCCCGCCCTGGGGTGAGTGCGCCTGTACCCGTAACTCCCCGCCCTGGGGTGTGTGCTCCTGTACCCTTAACTCCCCGCCCTAGGGTGTGTGCGCCTGTACCCTTAACTCCCCGCCATGGGGTGTGTGCGCCTGTGCCCTTAACTCCCCGCCCTGGTGTGTGTGCGCCTGTACCCTTAACTCCCCGCTCTGGGGTGTGTGCACCTGTACCCTTAACACCCCACCCTTGGGTGTGCGTGCCTGTGCCCTTAACTCCCCGCCCTGGGGTGTGTGTGTGTGTGCCTGTACCCTTAACTCCCCACCCTGATGTGTGTGCACCTGTACCCTTACCTCCCCATCCTGGGGGGGGTGCCTGTACCCTTAACTCCCTGCCCTGGTGTGTGTGTGTGTGCCTGTACCCTTAATCCCCTCCCCGTGGGGTGTGCTCCTGTACCCTTAACTCCCCACCCTGGGGGGGGTGTGCCTGTACCCTTAACTCCCCACCCTGGTGTGTGTGTGTGTGTGTGTGTGTGTGTGTGTGCCTGTACCCTTAACTACCCACCCTGGGGGGAGGTGCCTGTATCCTTACCTCCCCGTCCTGGTGTGTGCGCGCCTGTACCCTTAACTCCCCGTCCTGGGGTGTGTGCGCCTGTATCCTTAACTCCCCGCCCTGGTTATGTGCGCCTGAACCCTTAACTCCCCGCCCTGGTGTGTGTATTCCTGTGTGACGGTGTGTCGGGAAGTCCCCGACCCTGCACCCCTGTCCACAGCAAGATGTGAGTCCTCCAGCCAATAGAGTAGGGAGGGTTTACTGGTCTCAGATACAGCCCGGCACAGGCTCAATGCAGAGCCTTAGACCTCTTGTGGGGCAGAGCACACAGGCCCCTGAACCCCCAGTACCCGACTTACTCTGTTCTCTTCATGTTTGCCCAGCCCAGACTGACCCTCTCTCTCAGCCACGGGCCACGCACTCCCCCGCTCCCCGGTAGCCACCCCCCTTCCTTTGTTCACACCCCTTCCCCTGGCCAGGTGGGAACTTGCTAGTCGTGGTCTGCCTGCCCCAAGGACCACCCCACGCTGGGCAGTGCTACCGACACCGGCCAGTAGGGGTCACCCCCAGCCCAACACAGCGACCAGTGACCGCCCGACTGGAGTGGGCCCAGGGACACAAGAGTGGACAGCCCCTCCCCCCACTACATCACAGCCTGTACCCTTAACTCCCCACCCTGGTGTGTGTGCGTCTGTACCCTTAACTCCCCACACTGGGGTGTGTGCGCCTGTACCCTTAACTCCCCGCCCTGGAGTGTGTGCCTGTACCCTTAACTCCCCACCCTAGGGTGTGTGCGCCTGTACCCTTAACTCCCCACACTGGGGTGTGTGCGCCTGTACCCTTAACTCCCCACCCTGGTGTGTGTGTGCCTGTACCCTTAACTCCCCGCCCTGGAGTGTGTGCCTGTACCCTTAACTCCCCGCCCTGGTGTGTGTGTGCCTGTATCCTTAACTCCCCACCCTGGGGTGTGTGGTGTGCCTGTACCCTTAACTCCCCACCCTGGGGTGTGTGCACCTGTACCCTTAACTCCACACTCTGGTGTGTGTGCGCCTGTACCCTTAACTTCCTACCCTGGTGTGTGCATGCCTGTACCCTTAACTCCCCACCCTGGGGTGTGTGTGCCTGTACCCTTAACTCCCTATCCTGGTGTGTGTGTACCTGTACCCTTAACTCCCCACCTTGGTGTGTGTGTCTGTACCCTTAACTCCCCACCCTGGTGTGTGTGTGCCTGTACCCTTATCTCCCCACCCTGGTGTGTGCGTCTGTACCCTTAACTCCCCACCTTGGTGTGTGTGCGCCTATACCCTTAACTCCACACCCTGGGGTGTGTGTGCCTGTACTCTTAACTCCCCGCCCTCGAGTGTGTGCGTCTGTAACCTTAACTCCACACCCTGGAATGTGTGTGCCTGTACTCTTAACTCCCCGCCCTGGAGTGTTTGCGTCTGTAACCTTAACTCCCTACCCTGGGGTGTGTGCGCCTGTACCCTTAACTCCCCACCCTGGTGTGTGTGTGCCTGTACTCTTAACTCCCCGCCCTGGAGTGTGCGCGTCTGTAACCTTAACTCCCGACCCTGGGGTGTGTGCGCCTGTACCCTTAACTCCCCACCCTGGTGTGTGTGCACTTGTACCCTTAACTCCTTAGCCTGGTGTGTGTGCGTCTGTACCCTTAACTCCCCACCCTGGGGTGTGTGCGTCTGTACCCTTAACTCCCCACCCTGGTGTGTGTGTGCCTGTATCCTTAACTCCCCGCCCTGGAGTGTGTGCCTGTACCCTTAACTCCCCGCCCTGGTGTGTGTGTGCCTGTATCCTTAACTCCCCACCCTGGGGTGTGTGGTGCGCCTGTACCCTTAACTCCCCACCCTGGGGTGTGTGCGCCTGTACCCTTAACTCCCCGCCCTGCGGTGTGTGCGTCTGTACCCTTAACTCCCTACCCTGGTGTGTGCATGCCTGTACCCTTAACTCCCCACCCTGGTGTGTGTGCGCCTGTACCCTTAACTCCCTACCCTGGTGTGTGTGTGCCTGTACCCTTAACTCCCCAACTTAATGTGTGTGTCTGTACCCTTAACTCCCCACCCTGGTGTGTGTCTGCCTGTACCATTAATTCCCCGCCCTGGAGTGTGTGCGTCTGTAACCTTAACTCCCCGCCCTGGAGTGTGTGCGTCTGTACCCTTAACTTCCCACCTTGGTGTGTGTGCGCCTGTACCCTTAACTCCCCGCCCTGGAGTGTGTGCGTCTGTACCCTTAACTCCCCACCTTGGTGTGTGTGCGTCTGTACCCTTAACTCCCCGCCCTGGAGTGTGTGCGTCTGTACTCTTAACTCCCCACCTTGGTGTGTGTGCGTCTGTACCCTTAACTCCCCACCCTGGTGTGTGTGTGCCTGTACCCTTAACTCCACACCCTGGGGTGTGTGTGCCTGTACTCTTAACTCCCCGCCCTGGAGTGTGTGCATCTGTAACCTTAACTCCACACCCTGGAATGTGTGTGCCTGTACCCTTAACTCCCCGCCCTGGAGTGTGTGCGCCTGTACCCTTAACTCCACACCCTTGGGTGTGTGTGCCTGTACCCTTAACTCCCTACCCTGATGTGTGTGTGCCTGTACCCTTAACTCCCCACCTTGGTGTGTGTGTCTGTACCCTTAACTCCCCACCCTGGTGTGTGTGTGCCTGTACCCTTATCTCCTCACCCTGGTGTGTGCGTCTGTACCCTTAACTCCCCGCCCTGGAGTGTGTGCGTCTGTAACCTTAACTCCACACCCTGGTGTGTGTGTGCCTGTACCATTAATTCCCCGCCCTGGAGTGTGTGCGTCTGTAACCTTAACTCCCCGCCCTGGTGTGTGTGCGTCTGTACCCTTAACTCCCCACCCTGGTGTGTGTGTGTGCCTGTACCCTTAACTCCCCACCTTGGTGTGTGTGTGCCTGTACCCTTAACTCCCCGCCCTGGAGTGTGTGCGTCTGTACCCTTAATTCCCCGCCCTGGAGTGTGTGCGTCTGTACCCTTAACTCCCCGCCCTGGAGTGTGTGCGTCTGTAACCTTAACTCCACACCCTGGAATGTGTGTGCCTGTACCCTTAACTCCCTACCCTGGGGGGTGTGCGCTTACACCAGGGTAAGAGTTAAGGGTACGTGTGCACCTGTACACTTATCTCCCCACCCTGGTGTGCACATGCCTGAATCCTTAACTCTCACCATGGCTTGCGTACTCCTGTACCCTTATCTCCCCACCCTGGTGTGTGTGTGCATGCCTGTACCCTTATCTCCCCACCCTGGTGTGTGTGTGCCTGTACCCTTATCTCCCCACCCTGGTGTTTGTGTGCCTGTACCCTTATCTCCCCACCCCATGTGTGCCTGTAACTCTTAACTCCTCGCCACAGTGGCTACGTCTACACTGGCATGATTTTCCAGAAATGCTTTTAACTGAAAAGTTTTCCATTAAAAGCATTTTCAGAAAAGTGCGTCTAGATTGGCAGGACAAAAGCACTTTTTGAAGAAAGCGTCCATGGCACAAAAAAGCCCCGATCGCCGTTTTCTCCATTGGGGCTTTTTTGCGGAAAACAAATCTGAGTTGTCTACACTGGCCCTTTTGTGCAATAGTTTTGTGCAAAAGGGACTTTTGCCCGATCGGGAGCAGCATAGTATTTCCGCAAGAAGCACTGATTTCAGACAGTAGGACGTCAGTGCTTTTGCGGAAATTCAAGCGGCCAGTGTAGACAGCTGGCAAGTTTTTCTGGAAAAGCGGCTGATTTTCCGGAAAAACTGGCCAGTCTAGACACAGCCCATGTGTGTGCCTGTAACCCTTAAATTGCCCAACCAGGTATGTGCACCCACACCCTGATCTCCAGACTATACACCTGTCTGTTCTCTTTCCTCCCCTGCTGGGTGTGCCAGTATTCCCAGTTCACCCCTGAACTGTGTGCACTTGGCTGTTCCCTTATCTCATGCCCAGTGTGTTCCTGTACCCGTCACTCGTTCCCCGCCTGTGTTCATAGAGCCCCCATTGTGTACACGGCTCTAGCTTTAACTCCCCCCAGTGTGCATGTGTACTTGTATCCTTAAATCACTCCACCAGTGTGTGCACTCGTATCCCCTTCCGCCCCATCGGTGCGTCTGTACCCTTAACTCTGCCCAGTGTGTGCTCACGCCTCCACCCTTCACTACCCCATTTGTGCATAAGAACATCAGAGCGGCCAGGTGCGGTCAGCCCAAAGGCCCATCCAGCCCAGTGTCCTGTCTGCCCCCAGCGGCCAAGGCCAGGTGCCCCGACCGGAGCAAAGGGGAAGGATCACTGGGTGGTTCCCTGTTCAGTTACCCATTCCCCGGTCCCTGCCCAGCCTGGCCACCAGCCATCCATGGGCCTGTGCTGTAGTGGGGGGCTGTCTACTTAGGAACCCTGTTTCTGCCTGGCTGGGTTGTGTTGTGTGGGATTCCTGATGACTCCGATGTGGATTGGGACTGGACCTCTGAGGGCCAGGGGACAAAGCTCACAGGCGGGGCTGGGCCTGGCCGAGGAGTCGGTCTCTGCGGGGCTAGGAGGAGTGAGGATGTTTTAGACCAATGAAGGGGGTGAAGCTCCCCCCCCCCCCCGAGGAATAAGGCTCTGCCCTGGCTCCTGTGCTAACATCCATCCTCCACTGTGTCCCTGGGAACCAATAAACCTTCTGTTCCACCTGCCGCCCGAGAGTCCCGTCTGGCTGTGGATGGGGTGCAGACTTGGGGAGCCCCTGATGTGCTGTCACAGGATCTAACCTCCATCAATGTATCTAGTTCGTCTTTGAACCCCGTTAAAGTCCAGTTCTTCACAACATCTTGTGGCGAGGAGTTCCACAGGTTGACTGTGCACGGAGTGAGGAAATACTTCGTTTGGATGACATTTGGATTTAAGCCTGCTGCCTATTCATTTCATGGGTGACCCCTAGTTCTTATGTCGTGGGAACAAGTAAATCACTTGTTCTTATTCACTTTCTCCACACCACTCATGATTTTATAGACCTCTCCTCCCCGTCCAATGTTCTCCCCTCTGGGACCAGCTGGGCCGGGCGCTGGGGTCTCCCCTCTGCAGCCCCTTGTCTGGCGCCTGCCGGACCCGGCCGTGGGCTCTGAGCAGGGCTGGGGGCACCAGATACCAGGCTCCAGTTCTGGGCTTTTCTCTGCAACAACAAACTCCCCCTCCCTTGTCACATTGAACCAGTAACATCTGGGCACTGAGTCCCCCCTGCAGGCAGCCCCCCCCCAAACCCACAAAACTCCCCCTTCCTCACCCCCCCGACTCGCCTCTGAGAAGCCCCAGTCTTGGGAGTCTCCCTTCAATTGGGACCCCTTCCCGGCCCCCCTGCTTTGTGGGGCCCTTTCGGGGCCTTGTCCAGCGCTGAGAGCTTTGAGAGACCCCCCCCATCTGCACGCAGGTTCCCGGAGCGGGCGCCCCACAGCTTCCCTGGCTAGTCTGCCCCCTCCGGGCTGTCGGGGCGTCCGGGGGCCGCTGCACGCGAGGGGCTGGCCTCAGATCGCTCTTGCGGTAACAGCTGGGAGGAAGGGGGGGATTTCTGGGGGCTTCCCAAGGGGCTGCCTGTGAGGGGCACTCAGTGTCCCTGGATGTTACTCATGTAATGGGGGGGGGGGGAGCTGGTTGGTGCACAGACCTGGGGCCTCTAGCGACTGGGGCCCTGGTGCCCGGCAGACCCAGCTTGGAAGACCCGGCCGGGGGACAAGGGGGTGCAGAGAGAGGCCCCAGGGCGCTGCCCAGCTGGTCCCCGTGAGGGAGATAAAGGGCAGAGAGAGGGGCCCCTTTGTGTATAAAGTCCCTCTGCCTCTGGATTCAGTTTGCCTGGGGGGGGGGGGTCTGTGAGTCTACTGCCCTCTGCTGTTCTGTAGTGATGCTGGTAGGGGGGTGCCTCAGTTTCCCCAGGCACCACTCACTGGGGAGCAATATGCAGCCTCTCAGCCCGAGGCCAGCAGGTACCACCCTGGGCTGGGGCAGGGCTGACTCCAGGCTGGGGCCCGGGGCCCGAAGGACGGGTCGGTCAGCTGGGCGAGAATGGGAGAAGGGGTTTGGAGCAGGAGGGGGGACAGGCCCCAGGGCCCCAGCCCCCCAAGAGACATGGCTCTGGCTGTGTCTGGCTCCTGTAACAACCAGTCCCCAGGCCCCAATAGACCTTCTCTTCTACCTGCCGCCCAAGAGTCCCCTCTGGCTGCAGGACCCGGGGACTCCCCCCCACACTCCCCATGACTCCATTAGCTGGCCACAGACACAGGCCCGGGCAGCTGGGTGATGGGAGGCTGGGCTGGGGGGGGCTATGGAACAGGGCAGGGGGCAGGCAGAGCCCCCTCCCCGGCTGCAGGGGCTCAGATGGGCTGGGGGGGTCTGAGGGTTCCTGGGTCGGGTTCAAAGCTCCCTCCCCGTGTGATTCTGGCTGAGTTGCTCCCGGCCGGAGCCCAGGGCTGCTGTTCCCTCGGGGGTGGGGCCCGGGGCAAGGGGCCCCTGGCAGAGCCAAGTGGTGGGGGGGCTCCGAGAGGGGCTGAGCCCTGAGAGCAGCGGCAGGAGGGGCTGTCGCTCTGCCGGGGCCCAGCGGGAGCACGACCTGCGAGTGCAACGCCAGCTAATGTCCCCCTGCGAGAAGGGGGGAGGGTTGAGGGGGCTGCACGGGGGGCCCCCGGGTCTGGGATGCGACTGTTAATGTGACGGGGGGGGGGGGGTCCTTGAAGGGAAAAGCCCAGAACTGGAGCCGGTGACTGGTGACCCTGGCTCTGCCGGCTGCCAGACAAGGGGAGACTCAGACATGGGACCTGCGGGACCCGGCGCTGCCTTCAGCGCCCCATCCCCCTCCTGTGGGGCTGGCCGGGGGTCGCTCTGGGCCGGGGAGCAGGCTGGGCTAGGCCCTTGGGAGGGAAGCCCCAGGGTCCAGGGGGAGGCCCCCCCGAGGGGCTGACGGCGCAGGCAGGTGGCTGGAGGCCCTGAGAGGCGCCGTCCCGGAGGCGGAGGGGCCCCCCAAGAGGGTCGCTGGGCTGGAGCGGGCCCCTGGGAAAGGCTGTCTCACTGGTGCCGGGCTGGGGGGGGGTGTCCAGGAAGGGGCCATCGTGCTGGGGGGGCCCCTGGGAAAGGCTGTCTCACTGGTGCCGGGCTGGGGGTGGTGTCCAGGAAGGGGCCATCGTGCTGGGGGGCCCCTGGGAAAGGCTGTCTCACTGGTGCCGGGCTGGGGGGGGGGTGTCCAGGAAGGGGCCATCGTGCTGGGGGGCCCCTGGGAAAGGCTGTCTCACTGGTGCCGGGCTGGGGGGGTGTCCAGGAAGGGGCCATCGTGCTGGGGGGGGGGCCTGGGAAAGGCTGTCTCACTGGTGCCGGGCTGGGGGTGGTGTCCAGGAAGGGGCCATCGTGCTGGGGGGCCCCTGGGAAAGGCTGTCTCACTGGTGCCGGGCTGGGGGGGGGGTGTCCAGGAAGGGGCCATCGTGCTGGGGGGCCCCTGGGAAAGGCTGTCTCACTGGTGCCGGGCTGGGGGGGGGGTGTCCAGGAAGGGGCCATCGTGCTGGGGGGCCCCTGGGAAAGGCTGTCTCACTGGTGCCGGGCTGGGGGGGTGTCCAGGAAGGGGCCATCGTGCTGGGGGGGGGGCCTGGGAAAGGCTGTCTCACTGGTGCCGGGCTGGGGGGGGTGTCCAGGAAGGGGCCATCGTGCTGGGGGGGGCCTGGGACCCAGGGGGAGGCAGGGGCTGGGAGCCGTGACAACTCCCCGTCACTGTATGCTCCTCGCTGGGATTCTGCTGCCAAGGGCACCACTTTGCATTGACGCTCGCGGACCTTCGGCCGCCGTGGGGCTGCCCCTCCGCGGGGTCTGCGGGACCCTCGTGACTGTTCCCAGGCCGCTCCCAGCTCCCCTCTCCTGCGCCGCTCAGTGGCACCTGCCAGTCCCGCCCCTCCCAGCTTCCCCGGGGTCCGGACCCTGTTGACTGGGTGGGACAGGATCGGGCCCAGTGCAGGCCCCCAGGGCACCACTCACCCCCATCCCCTGACACCCACCTAGTGACCCACCCTGTGCCTCCCCCCTTTCCCCAGCAACCCACTGCCCTGACCCTTGGCAGCCTCCTTTCCCCCCTGGCGCCTTCGCAGTGGGACCTTGTCAAAGTTCCCCACACATGCTGCACCCTTCGCTCTCCTTGTGCACTCCTCTAGCCCTCCTGCCAGCGTGTACATGTGCCTCTTCCCGTCACTCACAGCTCCAGGAACACACACCCTTAACTCTGCCCGCCCTGTGCACCTGTACCCTTAACTCTGCCCGCCCTGTGCACCTGTACCCTTAACTCTGCCCGCCCTGTGCACCTGTACCCTTAACTCTGCCCGCCCTGACACACAACAGTTATTGCTGCTTTGCCCAGTCATCTGAGCTCATTTTTTCCATCCCTCCCCCCCAAGCAGAGGCTGCTGCTGGCCAGGTCTTGGTGAGGTTATTTATGTAGGAGGGACAGATACAAAGGGGATGGGGCCCCGCCCCCCCCACGCTGCCCCGGGTTCCTCCCGCAGGTGCTGAGCGAGAGGTTCTCTTCCAGCCGCGGGGACGGGCCGGCAGCCCCGGCGCCCCTCACTTCCGCGCTGACAGCTCCCGGGAGAGCTGGCAAAGGCCGCAGGGGGCGCAGCAAGCCATCACCAGCCAGTCGTCACAGATGCTGCCCTGTGGGGAGAGGGGGGTCAGCAGGGCCAGGCCGGCTTCCAGGAACACCTGGGGGTGGCCCAGGTCACCCCACCCCCGCCCAGCTCCCCATCAGGGACCCCAACTCCCAGCCTCGGGAACCCTGGGATTTCTTCCTGTGGCCCAACGAGAACCCCCTGCCCGGTGCCAGTGAGCCCCACCCCGCCAGCTGCGCCTTCAGCGGGTTCCCCCCCCAGGGAGGCATTAACACCCGCGTCCCCGCGGCAGGAGCCCTGCACCAGCGTGGGGAAGAGACGCTGCTCATGGGACTCAGTTTCCCTCTCTGGTTCCAGCCTCGCTCAGCAGCCCCGACAGAGGAAGAGAGAAACAGCCGGGCCGGGGCATGGGCAGGCGCGTCCCCAGACAGCAGACTTTGCATCCCTCCGGGTGCAGGGGGCGGGGGGCTGCCGGGCGGGGCCTGAGGCTGGAGAGGCCACGCTGAGCTCAGGGGGCCGCCCACTGGGGCTGGAGAAACCTGGCTCTGGTTGGAAGCTGCCCCCATCGCTGGGGCTCCCCCCTCACCTCGATGTGGTAGCGTTCCCGCACCCCCGTGCGCAGGGCCAGCAGGGTGCCAGGCAGGAAGGGCAGGCAGCAGGACTCCCCGAAATCCTGCGATACCTGGCAGGCCAGGATACAGGGCACGAAGGTACCGCACAGACCTGGGGGGCAGTGGGAGGGGGTTACAGACCCAGAACTGGGACCCTGAGCCCCACCTCCTAGAGCCCCCACCCCCGTGCCCCCCAGCCCTCCTAGAGCCCCCCAGCCCTCGCCCCCCAGCCCCAGCACTCACAGACGCCCATGTCGGCGCAGCAGTCGCACAGGCCGGAGCTCCAGGTGCTGGTGGGGCTGGCGGAGAAGCTGATCTGCACAGGCCCAGGCTGCACCCCCATGATGGTCTCGCTCCGGTAGGCCATGCTGGACCTGGGGCAAAGGGGGCATCAGCCCGGCCAGGAACCCAGCAGCCCCCCCTCCCCAGCGGCTGCCGCTGCCCAGCCCCCGCCCGGAACCAGCGCTGCCACCACCCCCGCTGTGTGCAGGCAGCAAGCGCACCCCCGGCAGGGAGGGGGCACCTGGGCCAGCAAATAAGGAGCTGGCAAATCTTTGCTGAGATTTGGGGGAGGGAGCCCGGGGCTGCAGGCTGGGGGTGAGGGCAGGGCAGGGCAAGGAGGGGCAAGGAGGGGCAAGGGGGCATGGGCAGGGCAAGGTGGTGGGGGACAGGAGCGGGGGCAGGGAGCAGGGGGGGCACAGGCAGGGCAGAGGATGTGGGGCAGAGAGCGGGGGCAGCAAGGGGGGCAGGGAGCAGGGGGGCACAGGCAGGGCAGAGGATGTGGGGCAGAGAGCAGGGGCAGCAAGGGGGGCAGGGAGCAGGGGGGCACAGGCAGGGCAGAGGATGTGGGGCAGAGAGCGGGGGCAGCAAGGGGGGCAGGGAGCAGAGGGGCACAGGCAGGGCAGAGGATGTGGGGCAGAGAGCAGGGGCAGCAAGGGGGGCAGGGAGCAGGGGGGCACAGGCAGGGCAGAGGATGTGGGGCAGAGAGCGGGGGCAGCAAGGGGGGCAGGGAGCAGGGGGGCACAGGCAGGGCAGAGGATGTGGGGCAGAGAGCCGGGGCAGCCACCCCACAGGGGCGCTGGGGGCAGTGGCGGTTCAGGCCCCAGGAACCGGCCCAGCCCTGCCCCAAACCGGAGGTTCCAGCTGGGCGGCTCCTGCTCTGTGGCTGAAACTGGCGGGTTTGCCCCACAGCCCCGAGGGCCTGGATCTTGGCAGCCAGCCAGTCTCTGCCAGGCCCGTCCCGCCCCTCGCCCCCAGCCCGACCCGCCCTGCCCCTACCCGGGCCCGACCCCGCCCCCGCCCCTCGCCCCCAGCCCGACCCCGCCCCTCGCCCCCAGCCCGACCCGCCCCGCCCCTACCCGGGCCCGACCCCGCCCCCGCCCCTCGCCCCCAGCCCGACCCGCCCCGCCCCTACCCGGGCCCGACCCCGCCCCTCGCCCCCAGCCCGACCCGCCCCGCCCCTACCCGGGCCCGACCCCGCCCCCGCCCCTCGCCCCCAGCCCGACCCGCCCCGCCCCTACCCGGGCCCGGCCCCGCCCCTCGCCCCCAGCCCGACCCGCCCTGCCCCTACCCGGGCCCGACCCCGCCCTGTAGGGCCGCCCAGAGGACTCCGGGGGGCCTGGGGCAAAGCAATTTCGGGGGCCCCCTCCCGACACTCCCTGTCCCAGACCTCGTGGGGCCCCTGCGGGGTCCAGGGCCCGGGGCAAATTGCTCCACCTGCCCCCCCCCCGGGCAGCCCTGCCCCTCAGCCCCGGCCCCCAGCCCTGCCGGCGCCCCCCCCCCGGGATGGCTGGTGCCGGGAGGTCCGCCCAGGGGCCATGGGGGGCGCCCCATTGAGTGATTCCGGCTGGGGGGGCAGGAGGCCAGTGGGCTCCCGAGCGCTGCCCGAGTCGCCTTTGCCTCAGGCCGCAGCTCGCTGGGCCCTTGGCGGCGGCCGGCCCGGCCCGACCCGCTTACCTGGCTCCCGGCGGTGGAACGGGAAGGGTGCGGGTGGGGCTGGGCGGGGGCCTCTTATACCTGGGCTGGTGCCGCAGGGGGGGGAGTTTCACACTGGCGGGGGCTGGTGCCGCTAGGGGGGGAGTTTCACACTGGCGGGGGCTGGTGCCGCGGGGGGGGGGGGAGTTTCACACTGGCGGGGGCTGGTGCCGCGGGGGGGGGGGAGTTTCACACTGCCGGGGGCTGGTGCCGCGGGGGGGGGGAGTTTCACACTGCCGGGGGCTGGTGCCGCAGGGGGGGGAGTTTCACACTGGCGGGGGCTGGTGCCGCGGGGGGGGAGTTTCACACTGGCGGGGGCTGGTGCTGCAGGGGGGGGAGTTTCACACTGGCGGGGGCTGGGCCGCCGGGGGGGGAGTTTCACACTGGCGGGGGCTGGTGCCGCGAGGGGGAGTTTCACACTGGCGGGGGCTGGGCCGAGGGGGGGGAGTTTCACACTGGCGGGGGCTGGTGCCGCAGGGGGGGGAGTTTCACACTGGCGGGGGCTGGGCCGAGGGGGGGAGTTTCACACTGGCGGGGGCTGGTGCCGCAGGGGGGGGAGTTTCACACTGGCGGGGGCTGGGCCGAGGGGGGGGAGTTTCACACTGGCGGGGGCTGGTGCCGCAGGGGGGGGGGAGTTTCACACTGGCGGGGGCTGGGCCGAGGGGGGAGTTTCACACTGGCGGGGGCTGGTGCCGCAGGCGGGGGAGTTTCACACTGGCGGGGGCTGGTGCCGCGGGGGGGGAGTTTCACACTGGCGGGGGCTGGTGCCGCGGGGGGGGAGTTTCACACTGGCGGGGGCTGGGCCGAGGGGGGAGTTTCACACTGGCGGGGGCTGGGCCGAGGGGGGGGAGTTTCACACTGGCGGGGGCTGGGCCGAGGGGGGAGTTTCACACTGGCGGGGGCTGGGCCGAGGGGGGAGTTTCTGCCGGGGGGGCCGGAGTCCCGGACTGGGAGGGGGTGCGGGGGGCAGGGACCCGACTCCGGGTTCTCTCCCTGGCTTGGGGAGGGGCTGGTGGGTCATAGCGCGGGGGCTGGGGGCCCGCACTGGCTCCTCTAGTGGAGCCCCCCGGACTGTGGGGTGACCTCGGGGGGGGGGGCAGCCTCCCTCCCAGGGCAGGCGCGTGGGGGCGGGGGGACGCTGAACAGTTGCTAGGCAACAGAGGGCGGATGAATAAATATTTGACCATGCGGCTCCACCCATCGGGGTTGGACTTTGGACCCGGGGGGGGGGGGGGGGGCTGCTGGTGCCTTTGGCACATGCGGCTCCGCACCAGAGCTGGGGGCGCCGGGCAACGCTCCGTCTCCCCGCTGGGGGCGCTGCCAGCCCAGGACTCTCCCCGCGGGGCGATGTGGGAGGGGCCCAGGTGAGAGAGATGCCCAGAACTCCCGGGGTCTCTCCCCGGCTCCAGGGGGGACAGTGGGGGCTAGTGGTTAGCGCGGGGGACTGGGAGCCCGGACTCCTGGGGTCTCTCCCCGGCTCCAGGGGGGACAGTGGGGGCTAGTGGTTAGCGCGGGGGACTGGGAGCCCGGACTCCTGGGGTCTCTCCCCGGCTCCAGGGGGGACAGTGGGGGCTAGTGGTTAGCGCGGGGGACTGGGAGCCCGGACTCCTGGGGTCTCTCCCCGGCTCCAGGGGGGACAGTGGGGGCTAGTGGTTAGCGCGGGGGGGGGGCTGGGAGCCCGGACTCCTGGGGTCTCTCCCCGGCTCCAGGGGGGACAGTGGGGGCTAGTGGTTAGCGCGGGGGACTGGGAGCCCGGACTCCCGGGGTCTCTCCCCGGCTCCAGGGGGGACAGTGGGGGCTAGTGGTTAGCGCGGGGGGGGGGCTGGGAGCCCGGACTCCTGGGGTCTCTCCCCGGCTCCAGGGGGGACAGTGGGGGCTAGTGGTTAGCGCGGGGGGCTGGGAGCCCGGACTCCCGGGGTCTCTCCCCGGCTCCAGGGGGGACAGTGGGGGCTAGTGGTTAGCGCGGGGGGGCTGGGAGCCCGGACTCCTGGGGTCTCTCCCCGGCTCCAGGGGGGACAGTGGGGGCTAGTGGTTAGCGCGGGGGGGGGGCTGGGAGCCCGGACTCCTGGGGTCTCTCCCCGGCTCCAGGGGGGACAGTGGGGGCTAGTGGTTAGCGCGGGGGGCTGGGAGCCCGGACTCCTGGTTCTCTCCCCGGCTCCAGGGGGGACAGTGGGGGCTAGTGGTTAGCGCGGGGGGCTGGGAGCCCGGACTCCTGGTTCTCTCCCCGGCTCCAGGGGGGACAGTGGGGGCTAGTGGTTAGCGCGGGGGGGGGGCTGGGAGCCCGGACTCCTGGGGTCTCTCCCCGGCTCCAGGGGGGACAGTGGGGGCTAGTGGTTAGCGCGCGGGGGGGCTGGGAGCCCGGACTCCTGGGGTCTCTCCCCGGCTCTAGGGGGGACAGTGGGGGCTAGTGGTTAGCGCGCGGGGGGGCTGGGAGCCCGGACTCCTGGGGTCTCTCCCCGGCTCTAGGGGGGACAGTGGGGGCTAGTGGTTAGCGCGGGGGGGGGGCTGGGAGCCCGGACTCCGGGGCTCTCCCGGGTGGTGCGAACTGGGGTTGTCGGGCCCCGCGACGTTTGTGTCAAACTGTCCCGGCTAGAAGCCGAGGTGAAGGGGGCGGGGCCGCAGGGGCGGGGGGGGGGGGGGGGGGGGGGGGGGGGGGGGGGGGGGCGAGGGAATCCTGGGGTGCAGCACGGCGGGGGGGGGGAGCCGCCGCGGGGGGGTTGAGGGCCCCCCCGAGCTTTTGTTTCCAGGCACTCGGATGAATTGTTGCTTCTGTCCCGTTTCCAGCCCCCCGCCCCCGCCCCGCCCGGCCCCCCCCGGCCCCCCGCCCCCGCCCGGCCCCCCCCGGCCCCCAGCCCCGCCCCCCCGACCCCCCCACGCACGAGCGCGGCCTGATTTAATTTAGTCGCGGCGCGAATCGATCCCGACTCGGCATCAGGCCGATTAAGGGGCGGAAATTAACTCGGAAAATGTTTGTGATGGAGTGCGCCGCGGCCCGCGCCAAATGGGCTGCAAAGTGGAACAAATGACGGGCGGGCTGCGCCGGCGACAGCCCCTCTCCATCTTCCGATTAGCCGCTAATGGACGGGGTCCCGCTCCCGGCCGCGGCCCAGGGATTAATCACCGCCGCCTTATGAAGATTTATGGCCCGCTGCCGCCAGCCCGTGCGGGATGAAGTCATAACGCCCGGGGGGGCCGGGGATGTGACAGGGGCGGGGGGCAGGAGTAGGGTGCAATGGCATGGCGGGGGGGGCAGGGGCGGGCGGGGGCACCGGCAAGGTTGGGGGCAGGGGCTGGGAGTGGGGGGGCAGTGGCAGGGCTGGGGGGGCGGGGCTGTGGGAAGGAGTAGGGTGCAATGGCATGGCGGGGGGGCAGGGGGCGGGCGGGGGCACCGGCAAGGTTGGGGGCAGGGGCTGGGAGTGGGGGGGGGGGCAGTGGCAGGGCTGGGGGGGCGGGGGCTGCGGGAAGGAGTGGGGGTCAGTGGCAGAGCGGGGCAGCAGGGGGCGGGCGGGGGCGCCGGCAGGGCTGGGAGTGGGGGGGCAGGGGCAGGGCTGGGGGAGCGGGGCTGTGGGCAGGAGTAGGGTGCAATGGCACGGCGGCGGCGGGGGGGGCAGGGGCTGCGAGTAGGGGCGCCGGCAGGGCTGGGAGTGGGGGGGCAGGGGCAGGGCTGGGGGGGCGGGGCTGTGGGCAGGAGTAGGGTGCAATGGCACGGCGGCGGCGGGGGGGGGCAGGGGCTGCGAGTAGGGGCGCCGACAGGGCTGGGGCTCAGGGTCTGCAAGCAAGAGTGCGGGCGCAGCGGCAGGGCGGGGGGCAGGGGCAGTGGGTGGGAGTGGGGGGCACTGGCAGGGGCAGGAGGGGGGCAGCTGCATTGGTCCCCACAACGTGGCAGCTTTTTCCAAAGTGTGGGTGTGTTGGGGGCGGGTCCCTTTTTCAAAGCGCTGTAGCTGCTGGGGCCTGGAGGGAAAATAGGGGGGCAAGTGACCCGAAGGGGGAACGTGGGGGGCAAAGCAGAAGTGGGACCCTCTGGGCAGAGATTGGCCCAGCCGAGCTGGGGGCGACACTCAATGGGCCAAACAGCTTCCTGGCTTTGCCTGCCCTGTTCACCGAGTCCTAGAGACCCAGGAGAGTTCAGCCCCCCCCCCCGAGCCAGGGGAACCCCCCCCAGAGCCAGCCCCCCCCAGAGCCAGGGGAACCCAGGAGAGTTCAGCCCCCCCCCCCGAGCCAGGGGAACCCCCCCCCCAGAGCCAGCCCCCCCCCAGAGCCAGGGGAACCCAGGAGAGTTCAGCCCCCCCCCCCAGCCAGGGGAACCCAGGAGAGTTCAGCCCCCCCCCCAGAGCCAGGGGAACCCAGGAGAGTTCAGCCCCCCCCCCCAGCCAGGGGAACCCAGGAGAGTTCAGCCCCCCCCCCAGCCAGGGGAACCCAGGAAAGTTCAGCCCCCCCCCCCCAGAGCCAGGGGAACCCAGGAGAGTTCAGCCCCTCCCCCCCAGCCAGGGGAACCCAGGAGAGTTCAGCCGCCCCCCCCCACAGCCAGAGCCAGGAGAACCCAGACCCCCCGCTGCCCCCAGGCCAGGAGAACCCCCCCTCCCAGCCAGGAGAACCCAGACCCCCCGCCGCCCCCATACCACGAGAGCCCAGCCCCCGCCCCCCAGGCATCCTGGCGCCCAGCCCCCCCGTGACTCTCTATCCAGCGGTGCCGCAGGCCCGGCTGACGGATGGGAGTTTAAACGGCCCCATTACCCGGCGCTGGGGCCTGTTTCAATCCCCCACCCATCCATCTCCCCTGGCAGGCCCTTCGCTGCCCATTGCTCCGCGGTGGCCTGGCCTGGCGCTGGGCGGGGGGACTTAATCCCCTGGCTGCCCTAGTTCAGGGCTCATCCCACAGCAGCCCCCAAGCGGCCTGGGGTCAGAGGAGACAGAAGCTGCCCTGGGTCAGATGAGACCCCCGGAGTCCTGGCTCCCAGCCCCCACCCCGTTCTGACCACTAGGCCGCACTCCCCTGCCAGAGCCAGGCAGAGCCCCCCGGAGTCCTGGCTCCCAGCCCCCTCCCCGTTCTGACCACTAGGCCGCACTCCCCTGCCAGAGCCAGGCAGAGCCCCCCGGAGTCCTGGCTCCCAGCCCCCTCCCCGTTCTGACCACTAGGCCGCACTCCCCTGCCAGAGCCAGGCAGAGCCCCCCGGAGTCCTGGCTCCCAGCCCCCTCCCCGTTCTGACCACTAGGCCGCACTCCCCTGCCAGAGCCGGCAGAGACCCCTGGAGTCCTGGCTGCCAGCCCCCTCCCCGTTCTGACCACTAGGCCGCACTCCCCTGCCAGAGCCGGCAGAGACCCCTGGAGTCCTGGCTGCCAGCCCCCTCCCCGTTCTGACCACTAGGCCGCACTCCCCTGCCAGAGCCGGCAGAGACCCCTGGAGTCCTGGCTGCCAGCCCCCTCCCCGTTCTGACCACTAGGCCGCACTCCCCTGCCAGAGCCGGCAGAGACCCCCGGAGTCCTGCCTCCCAGCCCCCTCCCCGTTCTGACCACTAGGCCGCACTCCCCTGCCAGAGCCAGGCAGAGACCCCCGGAGTCCTGGCTGCCAGCCCCCTCCCCGGATGGAGGGCGCGGGTCGCAGGGTAAAGCCGGGCTGGGTTGCTGGGGAGGTGGCTGCATCTCAGGGCCAGGTACCTTCCGGCTGGGGCCAGGAGAGGGGGGCGCTGGGGAGGGAAGATTCAAAGTGGGCACCCAGGGGCCAGCCAGGCTGGGACCGGCCGGGGCTCGGGGGCCGCAAGAGGGGTCCCGCCGGTGACTGGCTTGGCAGGCTCCAGCACTGACGACACCCCCCCCCTCCAGGGCCGGAGCCGGGACGCGGGCAGACGCGGCTGGCTCGGGGTGGGGGGGGGATAGGGCCAGTCACACACGGGAGCCGGTGCCCTGCGTGTCCCCTTCGCTGCCCCCAGGCGGCGCTCTAGCGGCGGGGCTCAGCGCTGCAGTGCCGCGGCGCGACCACAGGGTGGCGCCCTTTCCCAAGCAGCGGGCTGCAAAGAGGGCAACACGCGTCCCTGAGCCGGTTCCGCCGTCCGGCACCAGCTCCCTCCGTCGGGCTCTGCCGCCCCCCGCAGCCGGGCGAGGGGCTCCAAAACCCAGCCCTGCCCCTCCCCAGAGGTGGCTGCATTTCAGCACCGGGCCCGGGGGTCCTATATAACGAGCCCCACACCCTGCCTCTGCCCTGCCCCTGCCCCGTATCCCATCGCGACACCCTGTGCCAAAGGGGGCACTGGATTTGCCTGTCCTGTGGTGACCCCATGTGTGCGTGCCTCAGTTTCCCTGGGCGCTGCACCAGTCCCTCGATGAGGATGGGAATTCTGGGGGTGACTCCCACGGCTGCTGCTTCCGTGACCTGAGCCTGGCGGGGCTGCCAGCAGGTGCCCCCTTTCCCACGCGGTAGGAGACACGGGGGGGGGGGGCTGCAGGGGGAGATGGGATGCTGGGGGCGGGAGGGAGCCTCGCTGGCTTAGGATGCGGGAGGGGCCCAGGGCCTGGCTCTCAGCCCCCTCTCCCCAAGCCGCAGCGCGGGGCACACCGGGCTGCGCTCCAAGGGGCTTTGCAGCAGGCCTAGGGCGCTGATCCTTCCTTCCTTGGGCGCTGGCGAGGCCGCGTCTGGAGTGTTGCGCCCGGTCCCGGGCCCCGCCGGCGCACTGGAGGGGGCCGCGGAGGGGGCTGGAGCACGTGGCCGAGGCGAGGCGGAGGGATCGGGGCCGGCTCAGCCTGCCGCGGCGCGGGAGCCCCCGGGGGCCCTGTCCTGGCGGGGCGGGGCGGGCGCTGATTGATTCCTGGTTAGTGTCTATTAAGAACAGTCGGGTAGTTCGGCGAACGCGTCAATTCATCACGCGGGGCCATCATGCAAATTCCCCAATAAAAACATTTTACTCGTAAATGGGCCCGAACTAATTAACTAAAGTGTTAATTACAGCGCGGCAGACAGGGATTGTAATCACGGCGCGCCGGTATCCATCTTCCGGGCCGCGCCGCTGATGGATCTGGCTGGCTCCTGGCGGGGGGCGGACCCGGCTGGGGGGCAGCGAAGGAGCAGCCAGGCCTGGGGGCGGGAGCGACCGAGGGACGGAGCCTCCGGGCTGGTCCCGATCGCAGGCCCCGCCCCTGCCCTCGGGGGCAGGATGCAGCAGGGGCCCGGAGAGACGGGCCCAGGGACTCGCCACGGCCGGGCCAGGGCCCGCAGAGTGGACGGGGGGGGGCTCTGACCCTGGTCCGGATCCAGCCCCATTGGCGGACCACAGGATGCAGAGCCTGGCGCCTGAGTGCGGGGAGCAGGGCAGAGCCGCCCGGGCTGCGTGGGGCACGGGGCAAAGTCCGGGCACACACCCCCATCCCCCCCCCACAGATTCCCCCATCCCGCCCCCCACAGATCCCATCCCCCACAGATCCCATCCCCCACAGATCCCCCATCCTGCCCCCCACAGATCCCCCATCCTGCCCCCCACAGATCCCATCCCCCCACAGATCCCCCGTCCCCCACAGATCCCCCATCCTGCCCCCCACAGATCCCCCATCCTGCCCCCCACAGATCCCATCCCCCCACAGATCCCCCGTCCCCCACAGATCCCCCATTCCGCCCCCCACAGATCCCCCATCCCCCCACAGATCCCCCATCCTGCCCCCCACAGATCCCCCATCCTGCCCCCCAAGAATCCCATCCCCCCACAGATCCCATCCCGCCCCCACAGATCCCATCCCCCATAGATCCCCCCATCCTGCCCCCCATAGATCCCATCCCCCCACAGATCCCCCCATCCTGCCCCCGCACAGATCCCCCCCCCCCCGCACAGATCCCATCCCCCATCCCACCCCCCAGCCGCACTTAGGCCGTGGGACCGTTTCCCGTTCAGGGCCCGGGCCTGAGATACCCGGGGGGGGGGGGGTGTTGCGAGCACCCGAGTCCTGCCCGTGTCCGTGGAAGCTCGGCGGCTGGGCTGTGGGGCCGGCTGTCTCCCTGCCCCCCGGCTAAGTGTGCTGAGCTCGCACCCCCCTTCCCTTCCCCCCGGCGCTGCTGGGCTGCGAGGGGACCCCCATTTCCAGGGGCAGGTCTGTCAGGCCCCCTTGGCATGGGGCCGGGGCGGGTCCCTGTTTCCTGCCCCCACAGGTTCATAACGCTCCCTCCTCGCTGCCCTGTGTTGGGGGGCGAGACATTGCGGGGGGACCCGGCCCCACTTTCATTCCATCAAAGGCTTTTACACCTAGTTCCCCCCACCCCTGAGCCCCCCCGACTGGGGCCCCCCCACCCCAGCCCCTCCCTCAGCTGGGGCACCCTCCACCTCTCAGCCCCCCCGACTGGGGCCCCCCACCCCTGAGCCCCCCCGACTGGGGCCCCCCCACCCCAGCCCCTCCCTCAGCTGGGGCACCCTCCACCCCTCAGCCCCCCCGGCTGGGGACCCCCACACACATTCAGTCCCCCCAGGCTGCTCCATGCCTCTGACATTTGCCATTGGGGGTTGGGGGGTTCAGATTCCCTGTCTCAGCCTGGTCCTCAGCTTCTGGGGGCCGGGCGCCCTGCCCCATAGCGTCCATCACCCCCCATTTCCCGTCCTTCCCCTGCGCCCGCCCCGGCCCCCCCAGCAACGCCCCTCTCCCCCAGCTGACCCCCCGCCCCGCCCCGCCCCGCCCCTCGTCCCCCCCAGGTGTCCGGGAAGCTGTCAGGCCGGGCCGGAGTGGGGGGGGCCCCCCGGCCTGTGTCAGTGTGTTTGTTAAATGGGCCGACGGCCCCTGCCATTCACGGCCACGGACCCCCCCGGCCGAGCCCAGAAATCATATTCCCGCGTCGCTATTGTTAGTGCCGGGCCGGCTCCGGCGGCGGGCGACCCCCGCCGCCCCCCCATACATCACCCGCTGACAGCTGCAGAAAAGCGGCGAATTAGCACCTAAATCGAATATTGATCAGCCGGGAGCCGGCCGCACGCGGCTGCCCCCGCCGCCCCCCCCGGCTCCTGCGCCGCCCCCCCGCCCCCCGCCCCCCCAGCCGGCTCCTGCACTGCCCTCCTCCTGCCCCCCGCCCCCCCGGCTCCTGCGCCGCCCCCCCAGCCGGCTCCTGCACTGCCCTCCTCCTGCCCCCCGCCCCCCCGGCTCCTGCGCCGCCCCCCCAGCCGGCTCCTGCACTGCCCTCCTCCTGTCCCCCGCCCCCCCCGGCTCCTGCGCCGCCCCCCCAGCCGGCTCCTGCACTGCCCTCCTCCTGCCCCCCGCCCCCCCCGGCTCCTGCGCCGCCCCCCCCCGCCCCCCGCCCCCCCAGCCGGCTCCTGCACTGCCCTCCTCCTGCCCCCGCCCCCCCGGCTCCTGCGCCCCCCCCCGCCCCCCGCCCCCCCAGCCGGCTCCTGCACTGCCCTCCTCCTGCCCCCCGCCCCCCCGGCTCCTGCGCCGCCCCCCCGCCCCCCGCCCCCCCCCGCCGGCTCCCGCGCCGCCCCCTGCCCCCCGCCCCCCCCGCCGGCTCCTGCGCCGCCTCCCTGCCCCCCGCCCCCCCGCCGGCTCCCGCGACGCCCCCCCTGCCCCCCGCCCCCCCCCGCCGGCTCCTGCGCCGCCCCCCTGCCCCCCGCCCCCCCCGCCGGCTCCTGCGCCGCCCCCCCTGCCCCCGCCCCCCGCCCCCCCCCGCCGGCTCCTGCGCCGCCCCCCCTGCCCCCCGCCACCCTCCCCGCCGGCTCCTGCGCTGCCCCCCAGCCGGCTCCTGCACTGCCCTCCTCCTGCCCCCCCGCCACCCCCCCCCCGCCGGCTCCTGCGCCGCCCCCCCAGCCGGCTCCTGCACTGCCCTCCCCCTGCCCCCCGCTATCCCCCCACAGCTCTTGTGCCGCCCCCCCCGATACCCCCCCGCCGGCTCCTGCGCCCTCCCCCCAGCCAGCTGGTGCACCACTCTCTCCACAGCTGGCCTTCCCATTGCTGAGGCTCCACTCGCCCCCAGCCCGACCCTCAGCCAGGTACCCCTGCACCACCCCCCCAAGGAGCCCCACGCAGGCCCCACAACCTGACCTGGGACAGGGGCAAGGGGAAGCGACCCCCACCCGACCCCCTGCATAGGGCGTGCGGACCCCCCCTCTCCCGGCTGCGCGGGACCCCCAGCAGACCAGGCGCACCGGCCCCAGTGTCCACAGACAGCCAACGCTGATCTGCATCCGGGGCTAACGGGCGCCCATCTCCCACTCTCTCCCCCCCACCAGGGCAGCCACCCCCAGGGACCCAGCCCCATCTTCAGGCCCACAACCCCTGCCCAGCTGGGGGGTGCAGGAGAAGGGCCCTTGCCCAGTGTCCCCTGGACCCACAGCCCAGGGAAAGGAACCAAAGGGGCTGGGCTGGGGGGTCCCTGAGGGCCAGCCCCTCGGCTCACCCAGCACAACCCGCACACCCTGAACAAACCTGACACCGGCTGACACAGCCCTACATCTTGGGACACACTCGGATCCGACACACCCGGACACACCCCTTCATCCTGGGACTCACTCGGACCTGACACACCCATTCGTCCTGGGTCACACATAACCCTGAACTCAACATACCCCTTCGTCCTGGGACACACCGGGACCTGACACACCCGGACACACCCCTTCATCCTGGGACTCACTCGGACCTGACACACCCATTCGTCCTGGGTCACACATAACCCTGAACTGAACATACCCCTTCGTCCTGGGACACACCGGGACCTGACACACCCGGACACACCCCTTCATCCTGGGACACACATAATCCTGAAATCAACATACTCCTTCATTCTGCACACCCTGAACAAACCCGACACACCCTGACACACCTCTTCGTCCTGGAACACATCCAGAAACACCCCTTCGTCCTGGGACACACCTGGACACACCCCTTCATCCTGGGACACACCCTGACCTGATACACCCAGACATACCCCTTCGTTCTCGGACACACCCTGACCTGATACACCCAGACACACCCCTTCGTCCTGGGACACACCCGGACACATCCCTTTGTCCTGGGACACACCTGGACCTGATACACCCAGACACACCCCTTCATCCTGGGACACACCCGGACCTGATACACCCAGACACACCCCTTCATCCTGGGACACACATAACCCTGAACTCAACATACCCCTTCGTCCTGGGATACACCTGAACCCGCGCACCCTGAACAAACCTGACACACCCTGACACACCTCTTCATCCTGGGACACACCCGGACACACCCCTTCATCCTGGGACTCACTCGGACCTGACACACCCATTCGTCCTGGGTCACACATAACCCTGAACTGAACATACCCCTTCGTCCTGGGACACACCGGGACCTGACACACCCGGACACACCCCTTCATCCTGGGACACACATAATCCTGAACTCAACATACTCCTTCATCCTGCGCACCCTGAACAAACCCGACACACCCTGACACACCTCTTTGTCCTGGAACACACCTAAACCCGTGCACCCTGAACAAACCTGACACACCCTGACACACCCCTTCATTCTGAAACACACCTAACCTGAACCCGACATGCCCCTTTGTCCTGGGACACACCCGAACTTGAACCTCCTGTGGGGCAGGGAACCCTGCGCTCATCTCACACCGCCTGCAGAGCACTCCTCCTCCGGCTGATGCCCCCTCCAGCAGCGCGCCCGGCACACTTCCGGGTTCAGGGCGTGGGGCCCCTTTAGGCGCAGGGCCCAATTTGGGAGAATCGGGCGAATCGGCCTAAGGCCGGTCCAGCCTGGACACACCCTAACCGGAACCCGACACACCCCTCCGTACTGGGATACACTTGAACCCTGACCCGACACCCCTTCACCTCCAGACACACCTAACCCGACACCCCTCTTTGTCCTGGGACACACCCTAACCAGAACCCGACACACCCCACTGTACTGGAATACACTTGAACCCTAACCCGATACCCCACTTCATCCCTGGACACACCTATCCCGAAACACCCCTTCGTCATGGGACACACCCGAATCCAAACCTGACGCACCCCTCCATCCTGGAACACACCTGAACCCGAACCCGACACACCCCTTCACCTCCAGACACACCCAAACCTGACACGCCCCTTCACCTCAGGACACACGTAACCCTCACCCTCACCCTAATCTGAACCCGACACACCCCTCGGCCCTGGGGACACACGTAACCCTCACCCTCACCCTAATCCGAACCTGACACACCCCTCGGCCCCGGGACACACGTAACCCTCACCCTCACCCTAATCCGAACCCGACACACCCCTGGGCCCCGGGACACACGTAACCCTCACCCTCACCCTAATCCGAACCCGACACACCCCTGGGCCCCGGGACACACGTAACCCTCACTCTAATCCGAACCTGACACACCCCTGGGCCCCGGGACACACGTAACCCTCACCCTCCCCCTAATCCGAACCCGACACACTCCTGGGCCCCGGGACACACGTAACACTCACCCTCACCCTAATCCGAACCCAACACACCCCTGGGCCCCGGGACACACGTAACCCTCACCCTCACCCTAATCCGAACCTGACACACCCCTCGGCCCCGGGACACACGTAACCCTCACCCGAACCCTAATCCGAACCCAACACACCCCTTGGCCCGGGGACACACGTAACCCTCCCCCTCCCCCTAATCTGAACCCGACACACCCCTCGGCCCTGGGGACACACGTAACACTCACCCTCACCCTAATCCGAACCCAACACACCCCTCGGCCCGGGGACACATGTAACCCTCTGTGACGTAGTGGGGGTACTTGCTGGGCTGTGGTGACCCCTGCTGTCTGGAGCAAGACCCAGCAGGGAAAACCTCACTAGGCAGAGGTAAGGCCAAACTTGTTGAACCAGTGGCCAGACACCCCCCATGGAGAGGAACAAAGGAAGGTGGATGCTGCCCTGGCTGGGGGGCAGGGCTGGAAGAGGGTTAGTGAGTTGCTGGCTGGAAGGCAGGGAAGAAGGAGCTGGGGAGGGGGCTGGGACTCCCCTATCTCAAGGGGGGGCACTGAGGCCTCTTAGCCCCAGTTCCTGTAACCAGATTACATCTGTGCTGGGCTGAGCTGGAGGAGCAATAAACCACCCTCAATTCCACTGGCTGCTGCAGTCTGGTTGTGCCGTTTCGGGGTAGGTCCTCCAGCTGACTGAGCACTCCGGCCGCCTCCTGGTTCAGTGCGGGGACGAGCTCCTGCAGCCCTAACCCGAACTCACCCTGACTAACCCCTCCCAGTCCAAAGCTCTTCCCCTCACAACCTCCATCCCCCCATCCGCCTGTCCCGGCAGCCAGGACTGGGGCCCTTGGGGGCAGCGGGGAAGTGAGTAGCCCAAAGCCGCATGCGGGGACCAGGACTCCTGTGTTCTCGCTTGGCCCTGGGAGGGGAGTGGGGTCTAGTGGTTAAAGCGCAGGACTCACTCACTCCGCGCTGGGGCCCCTCCCCGCAGTGGGGAGCCAGGCCCTCCCCCCTTCCCGGCTCGTTGCCTCCCAATGTAAATCAGCCGTCGCGGCGCCGGCAAATTGTTGTGCTGCCTTAATGATGCTGTTCGGGATAAACAATGCGGGACCCATCGCTCAACCCCCCGTGCGCACCCCCAGCCGACGGATCATTAGGGCTGTCTGTCACCCAGCCGGCGCAGCCCCTCCCGCCCAGCCGCCTGCTTCTCTCCCCAGGACACGGGCGGGGTCCTCCACGTGTACACGCCTCTCGCACACGCACACGGCCACACACCTCTTGCATACGTGTGCACATGCCTCGCACATATGTGTGCATACGCCTCTTGCATACACGTGTGTACACGCCTCTGTGACGTAGCGGGGGGGCTGTCTGCTTTGTAACCCAGCGTCCCCACCTGGCTGCGCTGTGATCCCCACTGACTCACCCACATGTGGATTGGCCAGACACCCCGGCCCAGCCTGGGCAGAGAACAAGGCTCTTCCCAGGGGAGAGACAAGGGAAGGGGGGGGAGGGGGAGACGCCACCTGGCTGGGGGCAGGCCCTGGAGCTGGGCAGACTTGGCTGGGGGAAGCATGGGAAGGGCAGACTAAGTCCAGGACGGGGGTTCAGGGGCCTGTGACCCCCCCCAGAGAACTAGGCCTGCACTGCGCTGGGTCTCAGAACCAATCAGCCTTCCACTCAGCTGGCCGGTGGAGTCACGTCTGGCTGCGGATGAGGGTGCAGGGTCGGGGGCCCCCCGATGCATCCTCACAGCCTCTCATGCACACATGTGCACACGCCTCTTGCACACGTGTGTGCACACACCTCTTGTACACGTGTGTGCACACGCCTCTTGCACACATGTGCACACACCTCTTGTGCACACATGTGCACACACCTCTTGTACACACATGTGCACACACCTCTTGCATACGTGTGTGCATATGCTGCTTATATACATGTGCACAAACCTCCTGTACACACATGCACACACCTCTTGCAGACACATGTGCACATAGCTCTTGCACACACAGATGCCCATGCCTCTCACACACATGTGCACACGCCTCTCACACACATGCGCATGTGCCTCTTGCATATGTGTGTGCAGCTGAGTGGGCACAATATGGAAAGGAGCAGGGCCGTTCCCTCCCATGGGGCACTTGGCAGCTTCTCGTTCCCCCCCCCCGCAGCTCCAGGACCATCTTCCTGTTACCCAGTGACAGGGCGAGAGCCACATGGTGGCACCCGCGGGGACCGCGCGGGGGAGGGCGGTTACACAGCAGCCCCTGGCGTCGGTGCCCACCCGGCGCCCCCCGCCCTTCCCCCGGCACCCCCGCCAGTCGCCCTATGGCCCTGTCCCTGGACGCCCCCTGCGCAGTCCCCGCGGGTGCCACCATGTGGCTCTCGTCCTGTCACTGGAAGATGCACCCCTGTGTTCCAGGATGGAGGGGGGCGTCGTGGGCCCGGCTGTCGCTCAGGGGTCAATGAGGGATGGCTCGGCAGACTCACCAGGAGACACTGCCTCATGCCCCCTGCCAGCCCACAAGCCCGTGCCTCAGTTTCCCTGTGGTTTGCCAGCACAGACCCCCCACTGCCATGGCTGTGTCTGGCCTGGGAAACAGCCATTTCCACCCTCTCCAGCCTCCTTTGAAAAGGCGCCCGAGTGACAGGCTGTGAGCTGTCTCGGCCCTGCACGCGGCACCCGGCGTTACCTGCCCTGGGCCTGCCAGCGTCTCCTCAGCCGCACCCAGAGCGCCACCTCTCCCCTCCCAGCTGCTGGGCCAGGAACCAGGCTGCTGGCCAGCACAGCAGCAAGGTGAGCACGGGGAACAGGGCTCCTGGGTTCTCCCCCCAGCTGGGAGAGGGGAGTGATGCCCAGTGGTTATAGCCAGGGGAACAGGGCTCCTGGGTTCTCTCCCCAGCTGGGAGAGGGGAGTGATGCCCAGTGGTTATAGCCAGGGGAACAGGGCTCCTGGGTTCTCCCCCCAGCTGGGAAAGGGGAGTGATGCCCAGTGGTTACAGCCAGGGGAACAGGGCTCCTGAGTTCTCCCCCCAGCTGGGAAAGGGGAGTGATGCCCAGTGGTTACAGCCAGGGGAACAGGGCTCCTGGGTTCTCCCCCCCAGCTGGGAGAGGGGAGTGATGCCCAGTGGTTACAGCCAGGGGAACAGGGCTCCTGGGTTCTCCCCCCAGCTGGGAAAGGGGAGTGATGCCCAGTGGTTACAGCCAGGGGAACAGGGCTCCTGGGTTCTCCCCCAGCACAGAGAGGGGAGTGATGCCCAGTGGTTAGAGGGGAGGCAGGCCCCCCGGGTTGGCTGCCGATGCCAGCAGGCCGTGGGTGGCCGGGGCCCGGGGGGAGCGGAAGGCGGGTTTCCGTCCTGCTGGCCCGGCTATTTGTATATTCCGCGCTCATGAGATACATTATTCGGGAGAAAATGAATCTTTCATGACTGATTTGTCGCCGCCTCCTCCAGCCCCGTTGTTGTTTAATGTTTCAATTTGGAGGAAGCAAACATTCAATCAGGCGGATTAACTGTTTAATGGGTGTCATCAGTCAAGCTGTCGGGCGCAGGGCGGCCCCGCCACGCCGGACCAGGCCGCGGCCTGCGGCACCCAGGCAAGGGGCAGCCCCGGCTCCTCTGGGACGTGACCTGCCACCGGCCTGCAGGGGCTGTTCGGGGCACAGGAGGAGCTGGGATTTGAGGGAACAAACTGAGACCCCCCAGTGCCGGGCACTGCACAGAGACCGGCTGAGACCAGCCCCCCAGTACCGGGCACTGCACAGAGACCGACTGAAACCCCCCAGTACCGGGCACTGCACAGAGACTGGCTGAGACCAGCCCCCCAGTACCGGGCACTGCGCAGAGACCGACTGAAACCCCCCAGTACCGGGCACTGCACAGAGACCGACTGAAACCCCCCAGTACCGGGCACTGCACAGAGACTGGCTGAGACCAGCCCCCCAGTACCGGGCACTGCGCAGAGACCGACTGAAACCCCCCAGTGCCGGGCACTGCACAGAGACTGGCTGAGACCAGCCCCCCAGTACCGGGCACTGCACAGAGACCAACTGAAACCCCCCAGTGCCGGGCACTGCACAGAGACTGGCTGAGACCAGCCCCCCAGTGCCGGGCACTGCACAGAGACTGGCTGAGACCAGCCCCCCAGTACCGGGCACTGCACAGAGACTGGCTGAGACCAGCCCCCCAGTGCCGGGCACTGCACAGAGACCGGCTGAAACCCCCAGTGCCGGGCACTGCACAGAGACTGGCTGAGACCAGCCCCCCAGTACCGGGCACTGCACAGAGACTGGCTGAGACCCCCCCCAGTGCCGGGCACTGCACAGAGACTGGCTGAGACCAGCCCCCCAGTACCGGGCACTGCACAGAGACTGGCTGAGACCAGCCCCCCAGTACCGGGCACTGCACAGAGACTGGCTGAGACCAGCCCCCCAGTACCGGGCACTGCACAGAGACTGGCTGAGACCAGCCCCCCAGTACCGGGCACTGCACAGAGACTGGCTGAGACCCCCCCCAGTGCCGGGCACTGCACAGAGACTGGCTGAGACCAGCCCCCCAGTGCCGGGCACTGCACAGAGACTGGCTGAGACCAGCCCCCCAGTACCGGGCACTGCACAGAGACCAACTGAAACCCCCCAGTGCCGGGCACTGCACAGAGACTGGCTGAGACCCCCCCAGTGCCGGGCACTGCACAGAGACCGGCTGAGACCAGCCCCCCAGTACCGGGCACTGCACAGAGACCAACTGAAACCCCTCAGTGCCGGGCACTGCACAGAGACTGGCTGAGACCCCCCCCCAGTGCCGGGCACTGCACAGAGACCGGCTGAGACCCCCCCAGTACCGGGCACTGCACAGAGACCGGCTGAGACCAGCCCCCCAGTACCGGGCACTGCACAGAGACTGGCTGAGACCCCCCCAGTGCCGGGCACTGCACAGAGACCGGCTGAGACCAGCCTCCCATTTCCGGGCACTGCACAGAGACCAACTGAGACCCCCCCAGTGCCGGGCACTGCACAGAGACCAGCTGAGACCCCCCCCCAGTGCCGGGCACTGCACAGAGACTGGCTGAGACCCCCCCAGTGCCGGGCACTGCACAGAGACCGGCTGAGACCCCCCAGTGCCGGGCACTGCACAGAGACCGGCTGAGACCCCCCAGTGCCGGGCACTGCACAGAGACCGACTGAGACCCCCCCCCAGTGCCGGGCACTGCACAGAGACCGGCTGAGACCCCCCCAGTGCTGGGCACTGCACAGAGCCCAGCCGAGCCCAGGCCCCTGATACCCCCCTCCCACCCAGCCTGATCCTGAGTGTCTGTGACACCGCCCCTCCCCCACATACACATCTGGTCTACGACTCCCAGACACTAAATACACATGGAGCTGAGGGACACTAAGGGTATGTCTACACTACCCCGCTAGTTCAAACTAGGAGGGTAGTGTAGACATACCCTAAGGGACTTGCCCAGGGTCACCCAGCACATCATTGCCAGAGTCAGGAATAGAAGCAGGAGTCCTGGCTGCCTGCTGCGTGCTCTAACCACTGGACCCCACTCCCCTCCCAGTGCCGAGGAGAGAGCCAGGAGTCCTGGCTGCCTGCTGCGTGCTCTAACCACTGGACCCCACTCCCCTCCCAGTGCCGAGGAGAGAGCCAGGAGTCCTGGCTGCCTGCTGCGTGCTCTAACCGCTGGACCCCACTCCCCTCCCAGTGCCGAGGAGAGAGCCAGGAGTCCTGGCTGCCTGCTGCGTGCTCTAACCGCTGGACCCCACTCCCCTCCCAGTGCCGAGGAGAGAGCCAGGAGTCCTGGCTGCCTGCTGTGTGCTCTAACCGCTGGACCCCACTCCCCTCCCAGTGCCGAGGAGAGAGCCAGGAGTCCTGGCTGCCTGCTGTGTGCTCTAACCGCTGGACCCCACTCCCCTCCCAGTGCCGAGGAGAGAGCCAGGAGTCCTGGCTGCCTGCTGTGTGCTCTAACCGCTGGACCCCACTCCCCTCCCAGTGCCGAGGAGAGAGCCAGGAGTCCTGGCTGCCTGCTGTGTGCTCTAACCACTGGACCCCACTCCCCTCCCAGTGCCGAGGAGAGAGCCAGGAGTCCTGGCTGCCTGCTGCGTGCTCTAACCACTGGACCCCACTCCCCTCCCAGTGCCGAGGAGAAAGCCAGGAGTCCTGGCTCCCAGGCGGGGTGAAGAGGGATTTAGTCTCTGGCTCTGCAAAAGGCAGGGCCAAGCTGGAGATGGGGATGGGGGGCTAAGGGGGGAAATGGGGGGCAGGGTCTGTGCTTCTTGGTGGCCAAAGTGAGCCACGACTCTTCTTTAATCCCCCCAGACAGCAGCCCCCCGGGTGCTTGCAGGGAAGGGGTCGCACTGCCCCAGGTAATGGCGGGGGGAGCAGGCCTGTGGGTGTGGGCGACCCCTGGGGGGCTGCAATGTGGGGAGGGGGTGACCCCCCAAAAGAATTCCTGGATCTCTGCCCAGCTCCTGCCCCCCCCCCCCATTGCGCTGCTGCTCTGGCCACACTGAGGAGCGCCTCGCCTGGGCCGGGGGGGGGGGGGGGGAATGCGGGAGGCCAGGCCTGGCAATTGCTGCTCTGATGGTTCCTGATGGGCCCAGTGACAGCTAAATAGCAGCTGCCGCCAGCCTGGGCCACCCCCCGCCCCCCAGGTCACAGCGCCTTGCCGGGCCAGGGAGTCCTAGCGCCCAGCCCCCCTGCTCTAACCACTAGGCCCAACTCCCCGCCCAGACTGGAGACAGAGCCCAGAGTCCTGGGGTGATTCGAATTCCACATGTCGGGGACGGGCCGTGCAGGACGTAACCAGGGGGGCCCTGCCGGAAGAGAGAACCCCCAGCTGTCCCCTGCCCAGCCTCTGCCCCACAGCGCCCCCTAGCGCCGCCTGGGGCCAGCCCTGCCCGCCAGGACAGAGCCCCTTGCACCGGCCCCTGCCCCACAGCGCCGCCTGGGGCCAGCCCTGCCCGCCAGGACAGAGCCCCTTGCACCGGCTCCTGCCCCACAGCGCCCCCTAGGGCCAGCCCTGCCCGCCAGGACAGAGCCCCTTGCACCGGCCCCTGCCCCACAGCGCCCCCTAGGGCCAGCCCTGCCTGCCAGGACAGAGCCCCTTGCACCGGCCCCTGCCCCACAGCGCCCCCTAGGGCCAGCCCTGCCTGCCAGGACAGAGCCCCTTGCACCGGCCCCTGCCCCATAGCGCCCCCTAGGGCCAGCCCTGCCTGCCAGGACAGAGCCCCTTGCACCGGCCCCTGCCCCACAGCGCCGCCTAGGGCCAGCCCTGCCTGCCAGGACAGAGCCCCTTGCACCGGCCCCTGCCCCACAGCGCCGCCTAGGGCCAGCCCTGCCTGCCAGGACAGAGCCCCTTGCACCGGCCCCTGCCCCACAGCGCCCCCTAGGGCCAGCCCTGCCTGCCAGGACAGAGCCCCTTGCACCGGCCCCTGCCCCATAGCGCCCCCAAGGGCCAGCCCTGCCTGCCAGGACAGAGCCCCTTGCACCGGCCCCTGCCCCATAGCGCCCCCAAGGGCCAGCCCTGCCTGCCAGGACAGAGCCCCTTGCACCGGGCACTGGCCCCACAGCGCCCCCTAGGGCCAGCCCTGCCCGCCAGGACAGAGCCCCTTGCACCGGCCCCTGCCCCACAGCGCCCCCTAGGGCCAGCCCTGCCTGCCAGGACAGAGCCCCTTGCACCGGCCCCTGCCCCACAGCGCCCCCTAGGGCCAGCCCTGCCTGCCAGGACAGAGTCCCTTGCACCGGCCCCTGCCCCACAGCGCCCCCTAGGGCCAGCCCTGCCTGCCAGGACAGAGTCCCTTGCACTGGCACTGGCCCCACAGCGCCCCCTAGGGCCAGCCCTGCCTGCCCAGAGCGAGCCCCCTGCCCTTGCCCCACAGCGCCCCCTAGCTCTGCACTGGGTTCATGGGGCAGCGTGTAATTCATTTCTCCCATACTTCAAATCTGCCCCCCCCCCCGGGAGGCTCCAGGGAGCTGAACTCTCAGCCCCACGGCGCGCCATGGGGCACAGAGGGGGCTGAAAAGGCCCCGTCTGGCGCATTCCTGAGCCAGGGCAGGGCCCCGTGCTGGGGCTGTGTCCGTCTGTCCAGCCCCAGACTCGCCCCCGCTCCCCTGCCCCCACCGGCTTCTTGGCCCGTTCCTAGTTTGCTGCCTGCGCGGCCGCGCAAGGGGGAAGTTTCAAATCACGTGTCTCCCGCGCGGTGACGACCCCCGAGTGGCTGCACACCCCCAGCGTGGCGATGGGGGACACGTGCGCACGCACACACACGCACACACACACGCAAACCTGCACACACACACAAACCTACACACACGCGCGTGCACAAACCTACACCCACACATAAACGTACACACACACCCACACATAAACGTACACACACACCCACGCAAACCTCCACCACACACCCACACATAAATATGCACACAAACACACACACACAAACCTATACCCACACACCCACACATAAACGTACACACACGCACACACACGTAAACCTACACCCACACACAAACACACACACGCAAACCTACACCCACACACACATAAACGCACATGCACAAACACACACATGTAAACCTACACCCACACATAAACATACACACACACAAATACACACACATGCACACATAAACATATACACGCACAAACACACACACATAAACTTATACTCCCTACACGCACACATAAACGTACACACATGCACAAACACTCACACACACATGTAAACTTACACCCACACACGCACAAACACACACACATAAACCTATACCCGGAAAGATGCACACATAAACATACATACACACACAAACACACAGAAATCTACCCCCCCACATGCACACATAAACATACACACACACAAACACACAAACACGTAAACCTACACCCACACATGCACACACACGTACATGCACACAAACACACACGCACATAAACATACACACACACACAAACACACACATGTAAACCTACACCCACACACTGACACACATAAACATACACACACACATGCACACACATAATCATATACTCCCACATGTACACACACACATAAGCGTACTCACACACACCCATGCACACACATAAACGCGCCCACCCCACATGCACACACATACACATACACCCACTCATAAACGTACACCATCCAGCCACCCACAAACATACACCCCACCCACATGCACACGCATAAATGTACACCATCCACGCGCACACACATACACACACCTGCACATGCACACACATAAATGCACACCACCCACATGTGCACACCACCCACACATGCACACATAAGCATACACCCCCCCACACATAAACATACCCCCACCCTATCCCCACATACACACATGTGTGTGTGTTATTCTGCACTGCCGATGGAGCAGTGGGGGGTCTCCCCCCCCAGATCTGCACCGGCTCCATCCAGCCCCAGGGGAGAGGGGCTGCCTCAGGACATGGGGCTTTTCCCTCTGGAGCGGCACCAGCTCCCACACGGATCCAGAGCAAGGACCGGCTGATGGGGACAGGGAATGGGCCACGGGGCTTTCCTGGCCAGCCGGCCGTCCCTCCGTCCCTGCGTCTGTCCGTCCCTCTGTCCCTCCCTCCATCCGTCCCTCCGTCCCTGCGTCTGTCCGTCCCTCTGTCCCTCCCTCCATCCGTCCCTCCGTCCCTGCGTCTGTCCGTCCCTCTGTCCCTCCCTCCATCCGTCCCTCCGTCCCTGCGTCTGTCCGTCCCTCTGTCCCTCCCTCCATCCGTCCCTCCGTCCCTGCGTCTGTCCGTCCCTCTGTCCCTCCCTCCATCCGTCCCTCCGTCCCTGCGTCTGTCCGTCCCTCTGTCCCTCCCTCCATCCGTCCCTCCGTCCCTGCGTCTGTCCGTCCCTCTGTCCCTCCCTCCATCCGTCCCTCCGTCCCTGCGTCTGTCCGTCCCTCTGTCCCTCCCTCCATCCGTCCCTCCGTCCCTGCGTCTGTCCGTCCCTCTGTCCCTCCCTCCATCCGTCCCTCCATTCCTGTGTCTGGCCGTCCCTCTGTCCCTCCCTCCATCCGTCCCTCCGTCCCTGCGTCTGTCCGTCCCTCTGTCCCTCCCTCCATCCGTCCCTCTGTCCCTGTGTCTGGCCGTCCCTCTGTCCCTCCCTCCATCCGTCCCGCCATCCCTGCGTCTGTCCGTCCCTCTGTCCCTCCCTCCATCCGTCCCTCCGTCCCTGCGTCTGTCTGTCCCTCTGTCCCTCCCTCCATCCGTCCCTCCGTCCCTGTGTCTGGCCGTCCCTCTGTTCCTCCCTCCATCCGTCCATCCGTCCCTCTGTCCCTGCGTTTGTCCGTCCCTCTGTCCCTCCCTCCATCCGTCCCTCCATTCCTGTGTCTGTCCATCCCTCTGTCCCTCCCTCCATCCGTCCCTCCGTCCCTGCGTCTGTCCCTCCCTCCATCCGTCCCTCCATCCCTGTGTCTGGCCATCCCTCTGTCCCTCCCTCCATCCGTCCCTCCGTCCCTGCGTCTGTCCGTCCCTCTGTCCCTCCCTCCATCCGTCCCTCCATCCCTGTGTCTGGCCGTCCCTCTGTCCCTCACTCCATCCGTCCCTCCGTCCCTGCGTCTGTCCATCCCTCTGTCCCTCCCTCCATCCGTCCCTCCATCCCTGTGTCTGGCCGTCCCTCTGTCCCTCCCTCCATCCGTCCCTCCATCCCTGCGTCTGTCCATCCCTCTGTCCCTCCCTCCATCCGTCCCTCCATCCCTGTGTCTGGCCGTCCCTCTGTCCCTCCCTCCATCCGTCCCTGCGTCTGTCCGTCCCTCTGTTCCTCCCTCCATCCATCCCTCCGTCTGTCTGTCCCACCATCTGTCCAGCCCTTCCGCCCTCGGTCCGTCCATGCGTCTGTCCATCCCTCCCTCCCTCCATCTTTCTGTCCATCCCATCGTCTGTCCAGCCCTTCCTCCCTCCCTCCATCCATTCGTCCCTGCATCTGTCCATCCGTTCCTCCCTCTATCTGTCCCTCTGTCCATCCATCTGTTCCTCCCTTCCTCCCTCCATCTCTCCATCCATCCATCCCTCCTTCCATGCCTCTGTCTACCTATCCTACTTCCTTCCCTCTGTCCATCCGTCCGTCCGTCCGTCCACCCATCCCTCCTTCCATCCGTCCCTCCGTCCATCCCCTCCTGCCTCCCCCTTCTCTCTCTTCCTTTGTCTCACTCTGGTCCCCTCGCTCGCTCTCTCTCTTCTCTCTCAAGTGTTTTCAATTTTATTCTGAGTGGAATTAACTACCCCTGATGTCAAATTGCCGCCGCAATCGATAATAATATCTTTACAAAAGAGGATATTCTTCTCTCTGCGAACGGCCCCTGAAAAATGGAAAATTTAGTCGAAATTGATTCATTACTTGACACTTTATAGGACGGGCCTGCTATTGATCGGGGCCTGTCATGTCCTATCTGCCTTAATCGAAGCTGAAGTCCAGTGTCGATGGTGGTATTTTTCATAATTCCAGGAGACCAGACAGATACAAAAACACACACGGCTCCTTCCCCGGCTCCGGCCCAGCCCCCTCCAGCTCCCGGCAATGCGCCCCCACACCAGGCCTGTTACCGGCCCCCCAGCTCCTAGAGCCCTCCAGGGACCCCCCTGGCGAGTCCAGCCCCTCTGAGCGGAGACATGGTCCAGGAAGAGTCTGCCCCGGAGGGCCGGGGGTATGTAGGCCGCCCCACCCCCCGTCTGCCAGGCCCTGCCCCGGAGGGACGGGGGTAGGTAGGCCGCCCCACCCCCCGTCTGCTAGGCCCTGCCCCGGAGGGACGGGGGTAGGTAGGCCGCCCCACCCCCCGTCTGCCAGGCCCTGCCCCGGAGGGACGGGGGTAGGTAGGCCGCCCCACCCCCCGTCTGCCAGGCCCTGCCCCAGAGGGACGGGGGTAGGTAGGCCGCCCCACCCCCCGTCTGCCAGGCCCTGCCCCGGAGGGACGGGGGTAGGTAGGCCGCCCCACCCCCCGTCTGCCAGGTCCTGCCCCAGAGGGACGGGGGTAGGTAGGCCGCCCCACCCCCCGTCTGCCAGGCCCTGCCCCAGAGGGACGTGGATACGTAGGCAACTCCACCCCCCACTAGCCGGGCCCTGCCCCAGAGGGACGGGGGTACGTAGGCAACTCCACCCCCCGTCTGCCAGGTCCTGCCCCAGAGGGACGGGGGTACGTAGGCAACTCCACCCCCCGTCTGCCAGGTCCTGCCCCAGAGGGACGGGGGTACGTAGGCAACTCCACCCCCCACTAGCCGGGCCCTGCCCCAGAGGGACGGGGGTACGTAGGCAACTCCACCCCCCACTAGCCAGGCCCTGCCCCAGAGGGATGGGGGTACATAGGCCGCCCTACCCCCCACTAGCCGGGCCCTGCCGCAGAGGGACGGGGGTACGTAGGCCGCCCCACCCCCCACTAGCCAGGCCCTGCCCCAGAGGGACGGGGGTACATAGGCCTCCCCACCCCCCACTAGCCAGGCCCTGCCCCAGAGGGACGGGGGTACGTAGGCCTCCCCACCCCCCACTAGCCAGGCCCTGCCCCAGAGGGACGGGGGTACATAGGCCTCCCCACCCCCCACTAGCCAGGCCCTGCCCCAGAGGGACGGGGGTACATAGGCCTCCCCACCCCCCACTAGCCAGGCCCTGCCCCAGAGGGACGGGGGTACATAGGCCTCCCCACCCCCCACTAGCCAGGCCCTGCCCCAGAGGGACGGGGGTACATAGGCCGCCCTACCCCCCACTAGCCAGGCCCTGCCCCAGAGGGACGGGGGTACATAGGCCGCCCCACCCCCCACTAGCCAGGCCCTGCCCCAGAGGGACGGGAGTACATAGGCCGCCCCACCCCCCACTAGCCAGGCCCTGCCCCAGAGGGACGGGGGTACGTAGGCAACTCCACCCCCCACTAGCCAGGCCCTGCCGCAGAGGGATGGGGGTACATAGGCCGCCCCACCCCCACTAGCCAGGCCCTGCCCCAGAGGGACGGGGGTACGTAGGCCGCCCCACCCCCCACTAGCCAGGCCCTGCCCCAGAGGGACGGGGGTACATAGGCCTCCCCACCCCCCACTAGCCAGGCCCTGCCCCAGAGGGACGGGGGTACGTAGGCCTCCCCACCCCCCACTAGCCAGGCCCTGCCCCAGAGGGACGGGGGTACATAGGCCTCCCCACCCCCCACTAGCCAGGCCCTGCCCCAGAGGGACGGGGGTACATAGGCCTCCCCACCCCCCACTAGCCAGGCCCTGCCCCAGAGGGACGGGGGTACATAGGCCGCCCTACCCCCCACTAGCCAGGCCCTGCCCCAGAGGGACGGGGGTACATAGGCCGCCCCACCCCCCACTAGCCAGGCCCTGCCCCAGAGGGACGGGAGTACATAGGCCGCCCCACCCCCCACTAGCCAGGCCCTGCCCCAGAGGGACGGGAGTACATAGGCCGCCCCACCCCCCACTAGCCAGGCCCTGCCCCAGAGGGACGGGGGTACATAGGCCGCCCCACCCCCCACTAGCCAGGCCCTGCCCCAGATGGACGGGAGTACATAGGCCGCCCCGCCCCCCACTAGCCAGGCCCTGCCGCAGAGGGACGGGGGTACATAGGCCTCCCCACCCCCCACTAGCCAGGCCCTGCCGCAGAGGGACGGGGGTACATAGGCCTCCCCACCCCCCACTAGCCAGGCCCTGCCGCAGAGGGACGGGGGTACATAGGCCTCCCCACCCCCCACTAGCCAGGCCCTGCCGCAGAGGGACGGGGGTACATAGGCCGCCCCACCCCCCACTAGCCGGGCCCTGCCGCAGAGGGACGGGGGTACGTAGGCCGCCCCACCCCCCACTAGCCAGGCCCTGCCGCAGAGGGATGGGGGTACATAGGCCGCCCCACCCCCACTAGCCAGGCCCTGCCCCAGAGGGACGGGGGTACGTAGGCCGCCCCACCCCCCACTAGCCAGGCCCTGCCCCAGAGGGACGGGGGTACATAGGCCTCCCCACCCCCCACTAGCCAGGCCCTGCCCCAGAGGGACGGGGGTACGTAGGCCTCCCCACCCCCCACTAGCCAGGCCCTGCCCCAGAGGGACGGGGGTACATAGGCCTCCCCACCCCCCACTAGCCAGGCCCTGCCCCAGAGGGACGGGGGTACATAGGCCTCCCCACCCCCCACTAGCCAGGCCCTGCCCCAGAGGGACGGGGGTACATAGGCCTCCCCACCCCCCACTAGCCAGGCCCTGCCCCAGAGGGACGGGGGTACATAGGCCGCCCTACCCCCCACTAGCCAGGCCCTGCCCCAGAGGGACGGGGGTACATAGGCCGCCCCACCCCCCACTAGCCAGGCCCTGCCCCAGAGGGACGGGAGTACATAGGCCGCCCCACCCCCCACTAGCCAGGCCCTGCCCCAGAGGGACGGGAGTACATAGGCCGCCCCACCCCCCACTAGCCAGGCCCTGCCCCAGAGGGACGGGGGTACATAGGCCGCCCCACCCCCCACTAGCCAGGCCCTGCCCCAGATGGACGGGAGTACATAGGCCGCCCCGCCCCCCACTAGCCAGGCCCTGCCGCAGAGGGACGGGGGTACATAGGCCTCCCCACCCCCCACTAGCCAGGCCCTGCCGCAGAGGGACGGGGGTACATAGGCCTCCCCACCCCCCACTAGCCAGGCCCTGCCGCAGAGGGACGGGGGTACATAGGCCTCCCCACCCCCCACTAGCCAGGCCCTGCCGCAGAGGGACGGGGGTACATAGGCCGCCCCACCCCCCACTAGCCAGGCCCTGCCCCAGAGGGACGGGAGTACATAGGCCGCCCTATCCCCCACTAGCCAGGCCCTGCCCCAGAGGGACGGGGGTACGTAGGCCGCCCCACCCCCCACTAGCCAGGCCCTGCCCCAGAGGGACGGGGGTACGTAGGCCGCCCCACCCCCCACTAGCCAGGCCCTGCCGCAGAGGGACGGGGGTACATAGGCCGCCCCACCCCCCACTAGCCAGGCCCTGCCCCAGAGGGACGGGAGTACATAGGCCGCCCCGCCCCCCACTAGCCAGGCCCTGCCGCAGAGGGACGGGGGTACATAGGCCGCCCCACCCCCCACTAGCCAGGCCCTGCCCCAGAGGGACGGGGGTACGTAGGCCGCCCCACCCCCCACTAGCCAGGCCCTGCCCCAGAGGGACGGGGGTACGTAGGCCGCCCCGCCCCCCACTAGCCAGGCCCTGCCCCAGAGGGACGGGGGTACGTAGGCCGCCCCACCCCCCACTAGCCAGGCCCTGCCGCAGAGGGACGGGGGTACATAGGCCGCCCCACCCCCCACTAGCCAGGCCCTGCCCCAGAGGGATGGGGGTACATAGGCCGCCCCACCCCCCACTAGCCAGGCCCTGCCGCAGAGGGACGGGGGTACGTAGGCCGCCCCACCCCCCACTAGCCAGGCCCTGCCGCAGAGGGACGGGGGTACATAGGCCGCCCCACCCCCCACTAGCCAGGCCCTGCCCCAGAGGGACGGGGGTACGTAGGCCGCCCCGCCCCCCACTAGCCAGGCCCTGCCCCAGAGGGACGGGGGTACGTAGGCCGCCCCACCCCCCACTAGCCAGGCCCTGCCCCAGAGGGACGGGGGTACGTAGGCCGCCCCACCCCCCACTAGCCAGGCCCTGCCCCAGAGGGACGGGGGTACGTAGGCCGCCCCACCCCCCACTAGCCAGGCCCTGCCCCAGAGGGACGGGGCCCCGTAGCCTCTCACACACACTAGCCAGCCCCTGCACCCGCCTAGGGTTTTACCTCCCAAATATAAAATCTCCAGAAGCCAGAGCACGGGGGGAGGGGCAGGGGCTCTAACTCACCCCCGGGGGCCTTGCTGGGCCCCTGTGCCTGCCAACTGCCCCCCTCATCCTGGACAGGGACAATTGATCGCACGGGGGTGTGAGGCCAGGGGGTGCGGAAACACACCCGCCCACCCCGCCACACACGCACACCTGCCGACACGTCCGTGTGCACACTTGCACCCGCATGCACGCACAAGCTCTGACTGCCAGGGAGACACCACAGTCAGAAACTGAGACTTCCCCACCTACAGCACCTCACTCCGCTTGGGACTGACCTCCCACAACGGACGTCCTTGGGAGTGTGCACGTGTGTGCGAGATGGGGTGAGTGTGTGTGCGAGATGGGGTGAGTGTGTGTGCGAGATGGGGTGAGTGTGTGTGAGATGGGGTGAGTGTGTGTGCAAGATGGGGTGAGTGTGTGTGCGAGATGGGGTGAGTGTGTGTGAGATGGGGTGAGTGTGTGTGCAAGATGGGGTGAGTGTGTGTGAGATGGGGTGAGTGTGTGTGCAAGATGGGGTGAGTGTGTGTGAGATGGGGTGAGTGTGTGTGCGAGATGGGGTGAGTGTGTGTGCGAGATGGGGTGGGCGTGCGAGACAGGGTGAGTGTGCATGGGATATGGGCGTGAGTGTGTGTGTGTGTGTGTGCGTGAGATGGGGTGACTGTGCGTGCGAGATAGGTCAAGCCTGTGGATGTGGCGGGGGTGGGGCATTTTGGGGCCCCTCCAGACATTCTGGGGGAGGTTTTTATGAGCTGTGACTTGATGGTTTTTCTTTCCTTATAAAGTGACAAGACAACACATGAGTGACCCCCCCGGCCATGTGAACCCCCCCGGCCATGTGACCCCCCCCGGCCATGTGAACCCCCCTGGCCATGTGACCCCCGCCCCGAGTAGCAGAGGGAGGAGGCTGCCAGCACCTGCCTTTGGGTGTTGAGGGCCAGGCCCGGGCTCCCACCCTCTGGAGCAGCAAAGCAGATTGATTTGTAATTGTTACTGCAGGCAGGGTGTGTGTGTGAGACTCTGTGTGTGTGACTGTGTGTGAGAGACTGTGTGTGTGACTGTGTGTGTGTGTGACTGTGCGTGTGAGAGAGACTGTGTGTGTGTGACTGTGTGTGAGAGAGACTGTGTGAGACTCTGTGTGTGACTGTGTGTGTGTGTGTGTGACTGTGTGTGTGAGAGAGACTGTATGTGACTGTGGGGGTGAGAGAGACTCTGTGTATGACTGTGTGACTGTGTCTGACTGTGTATAAGAGAGACTGTGTGTGTGATTGTGTGTGACTGTGCATGTGAGAGAGACTGTGTGTGTGACTGTGTGTGAGATTGTGTGGTGTGAGTATGTGAGAGAGAGACTGTGTGTGACTGTGTGTGAGACTGTGTGTGTGATTGTGTGTCTCTGTGTGTGTGACTGTGTGACTGTGTGAAAGAGACAGTGCGTGAAACTCTGTGTGATTGTGTGTGAGTGTGTGAGACACTGTGTATGTGTGTGTGGCTGTGTTGTGTGTGACTGTGTGAGAGAGAGAGACTGTGTATGTGACTGTGGCTATGTGTGAGTGACTGTGTGTGTGAGAGTGACTGTGTGTGTGAAAGTGTGCTGTTTATCAGTGCAAGTCTGCAACACAACACCCGCCGCAGTGCCAGAGGGGCGTGTTCAAATGCCCCCCCCATGCACACACCCAGGTACACACATGCACAGGCATAGATGCACCCCCACACACATGGTCATGCATGGGGGGAGGCGGCTGGCAGAGCGGAAGTGGCACAGCACTGGTGCGGTGTGTGTGTGTTGTGTGTGCTTTGGCTCCAAGGGTGGCACTCCTCGCGGTCCGACCCACGCAGGGGCAGGCTGCCGGCTGGGCTGCGGAAAGGGGAGAGTCCGGGAGAGGTTAGGGGGAAGGGTGCGGTAAGAACTCGGTGCCAGCGAGGCCACAAGGCTGCACGTACACAAATTGTCACCTCCCAGCCCAGAGCGTGTCAGAAAGTGAGGGGTCCCTGGACAGGAGAAGGGGGAGCTGGCACCGGCAGTGGTGGGGGGTCATTCTGCCACTCCCCATATTCAGGTGCTCATGTGCAGGTATCCCAGACCCCCACTCAAAGGTGAGAGCGGTAGGGTGGGGACAGGGGCAGGTGACACCCCAAATATATTGGAGGGGGCACGTGCTTAGCCCCAGTTCACTGGGGGGCAGCTAGGCTGGGGAAAGAGGAAGAACACCCTCACTGTTGGTGCCAGCAGTGGGATCCCGCTAAGCCGCAGCCTCGCACAGACCCAGAGGGGGGGGGGGGCAGGCCGCTGCCCCGGCCCTCTCTCAGCTCTGAAGGGGGCTGAGGCTGGAGGACGGAGGGGGGCCGAGACACACACACGCTCCCATTATTTTGTGCAAACCAGCCAGCGCCTCCTCTGGCTCCCCTTCTCGGGCTAAATGAAATCAGTCATTTTCATCAAGTGCCCGGCCAAATATTATCTACAGTCCATTCAGAGGGATCGAATCTTATTTAGAGTCGCGATTCGACATCTGTTTTCAAATTTGATCAGCTATGAACTTTATTTTCCGAGTTTGAGGAAAATTATATGCATCGATCCGCGGCCCTGGCAGCTCCTACAAATAGCACCCGCGCCCGGCCGCTCCCCCCCGCTCGCGAGAGGAGGAGAAGGGGGCGAGCCGGCCCCTGCCTCACACACGCCGCCTGCCCGGCTCCGGCTCCCGGCCGCCGGCTCCAGGCGCGGCCCCGCTCCCCAGACCGGGGGGCGGCTGAATTGTGAAGGGAAGCGAGACGGTGTAACCCCCCCCCCCCCCCGCCACCTGCCGCAGCCCCCGCCCGGATGCTCCCCGGCCCGCACCGTGAGTAGCCGCGCTCGGAAAGTTTTTTTTTTGGGGGGGGGGGGGTGGCTCGTCTGAGTTAGCGCCGAGCTGGGGGAGCCCTGGACGGGGCGGCGGGTGGGGGTGGCACACGGGGGGCGGGGGGAGCTGACCCTTCAGTCCCCCCCATTTCATACTGGCACGGCGGGCAGCAACTTCTGCCCCCCCCCCCCCCCTTTCCTTCCTCGGAGGTGAGTTTCCCTCCGCTACCCCTGCTCTGCCCGGCCGCTGCCCCGCCCCCCCCCCGCTTCCACCCCAACCCGGCTCCCCCTTCCCGGCTCCTGTCACCCCGCGACCCGCTTCCCTCTGCCCGGCCGCTGCCCCCTCCCACCCCACTCTCCCTTCCCGGCTCCTGCCCCCCCGACCCCCTTCCCTCTGGCTAGCCGCTCCCCCCCCGCTCCCCCTTCCCGGCTCCTGCCCCCCCGACCCCCTTCCCTCTGGCTAGCCCCTTCCCCCCCGCTCCCCCTTCCCGGCTCCTGTCACCCCGCGAGCCGCCCCCGCGACCCGCTTCCCTCTGCCCGGCCGCTGCCCCCCCCCCCGCTTCCACCCCAACCCGGCTCCCCCTTCCCGGCTCCTGTCACCCCGCGACCCGCCCCCGCGACCCGCTTCCCTCTGCCCGGCCGCTGCCCCCTCCCACCCCACTCTCCCTTCCCGGCTCCTGCCCCCCGACCCCTTCCCTCTGGCTAGCCCCTTCCCCCCCGCTCCCCCTTCCCGGCTCCTGCCCCCCCGACCCCCTTCCCTCTGGCTAGCCGCCCCCCCCCCCCGTTCCCCCTTCCCGGCTCCTGCCCCCCCGACCCCCTTCCCTCTGGCTAGCCCCTTCCCCCCCGTTCCCCCTTCCCGGCTCCTGTCACCCCGCGACCCGCTTCCCTCTGCCCGGCCGCTGCCCCCTCCCCACCCCACTCTCCCTTCCCGGCTCCTGCCCCCCCGACCCCTTCCCTCTGGCTAGCCGCTCCCCCCCCGTTCCCCCTTCCCGGCTCCTGCCCCCCCGACCCCCTTCCCTCTGGCCTAGCCGCCCCCCCCCCCCCCCCACCCCGCTCCCCCTTCGCTCTGCCCGGCCGCTGCCCCCTCACGCCCGCTCCCCCGCACCTCGCTTCCCCTTCCGGGCTCCGCCCCCCCCCCGCGGCCCCCTTCTCCCTCCCGGCTGCCTGCGCCCCCCGCCGCTGCCCCCGCTAACGGGGCCGGTTTCCGTTTAGATTAAGGCCGGGAACCTAATTCCAGGGCAGGATCGAAGTTTCTGGCAACAAAGGGAAATAGCGAATCGATCCGCGGGCCGGAGATTAAGAGACAAGTGTGTCCGTCAGCGCTACCTGCGCCGCGCCCCCCCGCCCCCTCCCCTTCCCGGGGGCGAGGGCAGCGGGGCTGCGGGGGGCAGGAGGGGGGGGTCTCCTCAGCAGAGGAGCCGGATGGGGGAGGGGAAATGGGGGCCCAGACTGAACCCCTCAAAAAACCCTTTTCCCCAGCTGCCCCCCCATGTCAAAGTCTGCAGGGCTGGGGTACGTGTCCCCCGCTGGGTGTGTGTCTCCTTCGGCCTGCGAGCACCATGTGGCCGTGTGCGTGTGCGGCATGTGTGCTGTGCATGATAGATGCTTGCGTGTGAATGCACTGGGGGTGCATGTACATATGGGGGGGTGCGATCAGTGTGCATGTGTGATGTGGGGTGTGCGCATACACAGTGGGTGTGGGGGGGTGGGTGTGATGTGAGGAGTGTGCATACACAGTGGGTGTGGGGGGGTGTGATGTGGGGTGTGCGCATACACAGTGGGTGTGGGGGGGTGGGTGTGATGTGAGGAGTGTGCATACACAGTGGGTGTGGGGGGGTGTGATGTGGGGTGTGCGCATACACAGTGGGTGTGTGGGTGTGATGTGAGGTGTGTGCATACACAGTGGGGGTGAGATGGGTGTGATGTGGGGTGTGCGCATACACAGTGGGTGTGGGGGGGTGGGTGTGATGTGAGGTGTGTGCATACACAGTGGGGGTGAGATGGGTGTGATGTGGGATGTGTGAATACACAGTGGGTGTGTGGCTGTGATGTGAGGTGTGTGCATACACAGTGTGTGTGGGGTGCGTGTGGGTGTGATATGAGGTGTGTGCATACACAGTGGGGGGCTTGTGATTTGGGCTGTGCATACACAGCGGGTGTGTGGGTGTGATGTTGGGTGTGTGCATACACTGTGTGTAGGGTGTGTGTGATGTGGGGAGTGTGCATACACAGTGGGTGAGTGGGTGTGATGTGAGGTGTGTGTGGGGTGCGTGTGGGTGTGATGTGAGATGTGTGCATACACAGTGGGGGGGTTGTGATTTGGGCTGTGCATACACAGCGGGTGTGTGGGTGTGATGGGTGTGTGCATACACTGTGTGTAGGGGGGTGATGTGGGGAGTGTGCATACACAGTGGGTGTGTGGGTGTGATGGGTGTGTGCATACACTGTGTGTAGGGGGGTGATGTGGGGAGTGTGCATACACAGTGGGTGAGTGGGTGTGATGTGAGGTGTGTGTGGGGTGCGTGTGGGTGTGATGTGAGATGTGTGCATACACAGTGGGGGGGTTGTGATTTGGGCTGTGCATACACAGCGGGTGTGTGGGTGTGATGGGTGTGTGCATACACTGTGTGTAGGGGGGTGATGTGGGGAGTGTGCATACACAGCGGGTGTGTGGGTGTGATGGGTGTGTGCGTACACTGTGTGTAGGGGGGTGATGTGGGGAGTGTGCATACACAGCGGGTGTGTGGGTGTGATGGGTGTGTGCATACACTGTGTGTAGGGGGGTGATGTGGGGAGTGTGCATACACAGCGGGTGTGTGGGTGTGATGGGTGTGTGCGTACACTGTGTGTAGGGGGGGTGATGTGGGGAGTGTGCATACACAGTGGGTGAGTGGGTGTGATGTGAGGTGTGTGTGGGGTGCGTGTGGGTGTGATGTGAGATGTGTGCATACACAGTGGGGGGTTGTGATTTGGGCTGTGCATACACAGCGGGTGTGTGGGTGTGATGGGTGTGTGCATACACTGTGTGTAGGGGGGTGATGTGGGGAGTGTGCACACCTCTCCCTGTGGAGGGTTTCTGTTTGTGCGGTTGTGTGCCCAGCGTGTGTATGGTGGACAGGCTGTCTGGTGCGTGTGTGGCTGTCGCCAGACGGGGACACCCGCACCCCTGGGCCGGGCCCGTGTGTCTGTTGGCAGGCCGGGTGGCACCCCTCCGGACCAGGGCTCCGTCAGTGGCGCCAGGCGCAGGACAGGTAATTCGTTCTACCCACAGGTCAGACTCCGCCTAGACCTACCTGGGCCTGGTTGCATTGTTAACCCCTCCCCAGCTGGGCCTTGGCTCCATGGCCCCCGAGGACTCAGCGCCCCCCTTCCCAGGCTGCCCGCGGCCCCTTGGCCTCCGCCCCGTCTCCCTCCTGTGCCGCATGGGGAACAGACCCAGGGCTGCCGCTTCCCTCCAGTCCTGCGCCTCCGCGCCAAGGGGCAGAGCTGGGGAGCTGCGCCAAGCAGGGGCTGCCCTGCCGGCCAGGAGAGATTCCCGTGCCAGCGGCATGTACCTCAGTGCTGCGCTGGGCGGCCCAGGGTGGTCCCCCCATTGCCCACCCCTCAAACCGTGCCTGGTCCCCTCCCTTTCCCATCCTTCCACCCAGGAGAGACACTGGGCCCCAACCCGCCTGTGCCCCCCACATCTCACTGCTCGGTGGCAGGAGTCACCAGGCACTTCCCTGTGCACGCAGGGCCCTCGGGACCTGCCGGGGAGCACACAGCACCCCCCACGCCACCCGCACAGACACTGTCTGTCCCCTCCCCCACCCATCACTACAGCACTGGTCCCCACTGCTCCCAGAGAGCCCCCTGCTCCCCAGGGATGCCCCCAAGATTGCCCAAGGGAGGGAGTTAAGCTGGCTCGAACACGGCCCCCACTCCTTGACCCTGCACTGGCCTGCGGGAGGGGCTGTCCTGGGCACAGGGGCAGCGAAGGCAGAATCGGTCCAGGGCGTGGGGGCAGGGCTGGGCCGACTTGCAGCAGGAGGGGCTGTCCTATGCACAGTGGCAGTGGGTGCAGAGCTGGGCTGGGTAGGGAGGAGCAGAGGGCGCAGAGCCGGGCCAGGGGCAGGATGCAGAGCCAGGCCGGGCGGGGAGGAGCAGCGGGCGCAGGGCCGGGCCAGGGGCGGGAGGCAGAGCCAGGCCGGGTGGGGAGGAGCAGCGGGTGCAGGGCTGGGCCGGGGGCGGGGGGCAGAGCCAGGCCGGGCGGGGAGGAGCAGCGGGCGCAGGGCCGGGCCAGGGGCAGGATGCAGAGCCAGGCCGAGCGGGGAGGAGCAGAGGGCGCATGGCCAGGCCGGGCGGTGAGGAGCAGCGGGCGCAGGGCCGGGCCGGGGGCGGGGGGCAGAGCCAGGCCGGGCGGGGAGGAGCAGCGGGTGCAGGGCCGGGCTGGGGGCGGGGGGCAGAGCCGGACCAGGCGGGGAGGAGCAGCGGGCGCGGGGCCGGTCCGGGGGCGGGGGGCAGAGCCGGGCCGGGCGGGGAGGAGCAGCGGGCGTGGGGCCGGGCCAGGGGCGGGGGGCAGAGCCGGACCAGGCGGGGAGGAGCAGCGGGCGCAGGGCCGGTCCAGGGGCGGGGGGCAGAGCCGGGCCGGGCGGGGAGGAGCAGTGGGCGCAGGGCCGGGCCGGGGGCGGGGGGCAGAGCCGGGCCGGGCGGGGAGGAGCAGCGGGCGCAGGGCCGGGCCAGGGGCGGGGGGCAGAGCCGGGCCAGGCGGGGAGGAGCAGCGGGCGCAGGGCCGGGCCGGGGGCGGGGGGCAGAGCCGGGCCGGGCGGGGAGGAGCAGCGCGCCCATCGATCGGCGCCCAGGAGCCGGCTGTTAGGATTGCATCTTGTCACAATAATTTATTGCTCTCATCCCTGCCTGATCGATGGTTTGAATTAGCGAAGCGCCCGGCTTTAATATTTACCCTCCGCGCTGCGCCTCCAATCTCCATTCTAATTGATCTGGACACGGCCCGGCGCTGGGCCGGGTGGGGGCTGCGGGGCAGGGGACGGAGACCCAAGCTAGCCCCTAGCTACACAGGGGCCCGGGGCCCAGTGTGCATACGTGTGTGTGTGCACAAATAATACACACATATGGACACAGCCACTGCCCCAGAGCACGCGTGTGTGCACGCAAGCACATGCACATGCACCGCTCCCTGTGCCGGATCTGGGGTTGACGTGCCCTCTTTCTCAGGCAACCTTGGCCCCACCCTAACCCCACTGCCTCGCTTCCTGCCATGGGGCTCTTCTGCCTCGCCTGCCTGTGTGGGGTGCCAGGCCCAGAGCCCCGCTCAGAGTTGAAGTGGGCAGCGTAGTGCTGGCTGCTGTGTCTGCGCCGGGAGGTCTGTACCGACAATGCCCTGCGTGTTCTGCTCATGGCCGTGCAAAGGGATGGGAGATCCCCGCACACCAGGCACGCTCGCACGAGAGCCAGCCTCGCACGTTCTCTTTCTGGGCAGCTGCCGGGGCCTAGCTGGGAGTCCAGGGCCACAGGGACAGACGCCCTCTGCCCAAGGCGAAGGGTTGGGGCAGTGACTGGGCTGGCGATGGGGAGAGGCTGTGCGGGGCGGCTGTTCTGGGGGGGGACACACGCTGGCCCAGGGCGGCTGTCCCTGGAGGGGGGGACACACTGGCCAGGGGCCAGACCCCACAGCCACACTGGTCTGGTGCCCCAGCACAGGGGGGACGGGCCAAGCTGGGCCTACGCCAGGGAACTGAAGTGGGGCAGCGGGGTCAGAGCCAGCAGAGCTCTGAATTGTCAGACACACGCTCGTGCAGAGCCTGCCACGAGGAAAAGAAGCCGCTGCCTCTTGCATGCTGCTCGCACCCAGGTGCCAGCCATGAACGCGGGAGGCCAACGGCCAGATAGCTCTACCGGCTGTTCTAGCCAGCAACCAGCCCTTCCTTCCGCCCCTGCGTCCCCATCCCCCCCGCTGTCAGTCTGTCCACCTCAGCTGTCCTGCTGTCTGTCTGTCCACCCCCCCAACTGTCACCCTGGCAGCCCGTCCACTCACCCACACTCCACTCCTGCTGTCTGTCTGTCCACCCCAGCAGTCCTGCTGTCCGTCTGTCCACCCCAGCTGTCCCTCTGTCTGTCTGTCCACTCACCCACACTCCACTCCTGCTGTCTGTCTGTCCACCCCCCCCCAACTGTCACCCTGGCAGCCCGTCCACTCACCCACACTCCACTCCTGCTGTCCGTCTGTCCACCCCAGCAGTCCTGCTGTCTGTCTGTCCACCCCAGCAGTCCTGCTGTCCGTCTGTCCACCCCAGCAGTCCTGCTGTCTGTCTGTCCACTCACCCCTGAATGTCCCCTCCTTCTGTCCCTCTGTCTCATCAAGCTGCCCCCCTATGCCCGTCCATCCCTCTCTCTGAACTGGGAATTGGAACCTAACTGGCTGCTTGTTTTGAAGCCAGACTGTGTGTAGACGCAGACCCATCCTGATTTGTTTCTAAGGGTATGTCTACACTACCACCCTAGTTCGAACTAGCGGGGTAGTGTAGACATACCCCCAGTGCTTTAAATACAATTCTTGCAACTTCCCCCTGTGGATGGATGGACGGATGCCTCAAAGCACAGGAGGCCGGGCGGGGCTGGTGTCCCCTAGGCCCTGGGAGCCGGGCAGGGCGGGGCCGGTGTCCCCAAGGCCCTGGGAGCCGGGCAGGGCGGGGCCGGTGTCCCCTAGGCCCTGGGAGCCGGGCAGGGCGGGGCCGGTGTCCCCTAGGCCCTGGGAGCCGGGCAGGGCGGGGCCGGTGTCCCCTAGGCCCTGGGAGCCGGGCAGGGCGGGGCCGGTGTCCCCAAGGCCCTGGGAGCCGGGCAGGGCGGGGCCGGTGTCCCCTAGGCCCTGGGAGCCGGGCAGGGCGGGGCCGGTGTCCCCAAGGCCCTGGGAGCCGGGCAAGGCGGGGCCGGTGTCCCCAAGGCCCTGGGAGCCGGGCAGGGCGGGGCCGGTGTCCCCAAGGCCCTGGGAGCCGGGCAGGGCGGGGCCGGTGTCCCCTAGGCCCTGGGAGCCGGGCAGGGCGGAGCCGGTGTCCCCTAGGCCCTGGGAGCCGGGCAGGGTGGGGCCGGTGTCCCCTAGGCCCTGGGAGCCGGGCAGGGCGGGGCCGGTGTCCCCTAGGCCCTGGGAGCCGGGCAGGGCGGGGCCGGTGTCCCCAAGGCCCTGGGAGCCGGGCAGGGCGGGGCCGGTGTCCCCTAGGCCCGGGGGGTATGTCTACACTACCCTCCTAGTTCGAACTAGGAGGGTAATGTATGCATACCGCACTTGCTAATGAAGCCCGGGATTTGAATTTCCCGGGCTTCATTAGCATAAGCGGGGAGCCGCCATTTTTAAATCCCCGCTGCTTCGAACCCCGTGTAGCGCGGCTACACGGGGCTCGAACTAGGTAGTTCGGACTAGGGTGCCTATTCCGAACTACCGGTACTCCTCGTTTCACGAGGAGTAACGGTAGTTCGGAATAGGACCCTAGTCCGAACTACCCTAGTTCGAGCCCCGTGTAGCCGCGCCCCACGGGGTTCGAAGCAGCGAGGATTTAAATATGGCGGCTCCCCGCTTATGCTAATGAAGCCCGGGAAATTCAAATCCAGGGCTTCATTTGCAACTCCGGTTGCCTACATTACCACCCTAGTTCGAACTAGTGTAGACATACCCCTTGTGTGTCCACCACTCCACATGTGTGTCCCTGCAGCCCTGTCTTAGGGGGCTGTGTGTGTCTGCCTGCCCTGGGTGTAGCTGTGTTGCTGCTGCTGGGATGAGCTGCGGTGTGTGTGTGTGTTCGCCTACAACTGTGGCTGTGGCTGTGTCTAGACTGGCCAGTTTTTCTGGAAAATCAGCCACTTTTCTGGAAAAACTTGCCAGCTGTCTACACTGGCCGCTTGAATTTCCTCAACAGCACTGACGTCCTACGGTAAGAAATCCGCGCTTCTTGCGGAAATACTACGCTGCTCCCATTGGGCAAAAGTCCTTTTATGCAAAGCTTTTGCGCAAAAGGGCCAGTGTAGACCGCTCAGATTTGGCGATCGGGGCTATTTTCGGAAAAGCGCGTCTAGATCGGCACCGACGCTTTTCTGCAAAAAGTGCTTTTGTCCTGCCAATCTAGACGCTCTGTTTTCCGTTAAAAGCATTTCCGGAAAATCATGCCAGTCTAGATGCAGCCTCTATGTATTTGTGCACGTGCCGTTGTGTGTCTCTGTACAATGTGTAGACAGACTTGTGTGGCAACCCCACGGCTTTGCTTTCGGTATTTACGCGGGGCTGTTTCTCTAAGTGTGCGCGCGCGACACACACACACACACACACACACACACACACACGGAACTGCTGGAGCCCGGGGAGGGGGACAGGCTGCCACTGTGGGGCTGTTTAATCCCCCGCCCCCGCAGCCCTGGCACGGTTCAGTGAGCCCCGGGGCTGGGCGCGCGACCTTACACGTGTAATTAGCGGCCTATCAGGATGAGCAATGGGGCGCGGGACGCAGCGGCGGGGCCCGAACCCGCGGCCCCCCTGCCCGGCCCAGCGGGCTGGAACGGCCCCAGGGCCCTGCCCACGTGAGGGCAGCGCGGGGCTCCCTGGGCGGGCCGCAGGCAGCCCTCGGAGCACCCAGCCACACCAGACCCGGGACCAGCTGAGCCCGGGGCCTGCCCTGCCCCCTCCCCTTTGGACCCAGTCCTCGGGGCCCGCTTTACACGCACGCGGGGCGCAGGCTTGGCCGATTTTCTCCCCGGCCTGGGCCAGCGGCGGAAAGCGAAGGGCCGGGGCACCGAGTGCGGGGCCGGGAGGGAGAAGTGGAGAGAGAAGCTGGGTTGTGGGGGCAGAGTATGGGTGCGAATGGGGCTGTACGGAGGGTAGGGGTGCGGATGAGGGATGTATGGGGGAGATGGGTGTGCATGGAGGGGGTGTGGGGTAGGGGTGTATGGAGGAGTGCCGGGTAGGGGTGCAATTGAGGGGTGTATGAAGAATTGCGGGGTGCAGATGGGGGTGTATGGAGAGGGTGCAGAGTGGGCATGCAAATGAGGGGTGTATCCAGGAGGTGCGGGGTGGGGGTGCAAATGGGTGTGTGTGGGGTGGGGGATACAGATGAGGGACGTATGGAGGGGGTAGGGGTGTATGGAGGAATGAGGGTTGTATGGAGGGGGTGTGGGTAGGAAGTGCAGATAGGGGTGTATGGAGATGTGGGGTAGGAGTGCAATTAAGAGGTGTATAGTGGGGGTGCAGATGGGGGGCGTATAGAGGGGTGTGGGGTAGGGGGTGCAGATGGGGGTGTATAGAGGGGTGTGGGGTAGGCAGGCAGATGGGGGTGTATGGAGGGGCGTGGGGTAGAGGTGTAGAGGAGGGATGGAGGGAGGGGGTGTATGGAGGCGTGCGAGGTGGGTGTTCAGAGGAGGGGGGCGGGGGCGGGGGCGGGGGCGGGTTGAGAACTGACAGACTCACTGACGCGCGTGGGCTCTTAGTCTCCTCCGGAAGAGTCCGGGATGTAAACACCCCACTGACCCCCCCCTACTCACACAGGTGCACACGCCCCCGCAGAGGTGCGCGCGCGGACACACGCACACAGGGCCGCGCACAAGTCCTCACACACCTGTGCCCGCCCCCGCCCCCCGACAGTTCTCGGGCCGGGTACAAGGCTCCTGGGGGGGGGGGTCTCCATTAGTTTTATTACCCGCCAGTGCGGCCGGGTCCCTCGCCTGGCCCACGGCACCGGGACAGTCCCAAGTGCCCCCCACGGCTCCGCCCTCCCCCCGCCGCCAGGGCTGTGTAAGTCGGCGCCCCTCCCTTTTCTCTCTCGCTAGAGCCCAGCCTCCCATCCGCCCCCAGCCCCGGCCCCCCATCCGCCCCCAGCCCGGGCCCCCCATCCGCCCCCAGTCCCGGTCCCCATCCGCCCCCCCATCCGCCCCCAGCCCGGGCCCCCATCCGCCCCCAGCCCGGGCCCCCCATCCGCCCCCAGTCCCGGTCCCCATCCGCCCCCCCATCCACCCCCAGCCCGGGCCCCCATCCGCCCCCAGCCCCGGCCCCCAGCCCGGGCCCCCATCCGCCCCCAGCCCGGGCCCCCCATCCGCCCCCAGTCCCGGTCCCCATCCGCCCCCCCATCCGCCCCCAGCCCGGGCCCCCATCCGCCCCCAGTCCCGGTCCCCATCCGCCCCCCCATCCGCCCCCAGCCCGGGCCCCCCATCCGCCCCCAGTCCCGGTCCCCATCCGCCCCCCCATCCACCCCCAGCCCGGGCCCCCATCCGCCCCCAGCCCCGGCCCCCCCGGGAGCCGCCAGAGCAAAGAGCCGGCCAGACTCTTGCACGCAAATGGGGGGGGCTCCAGCTCCTTTGGTCGCGGGGCAGCGGGCCCGGTGCGGGGGGCGCTCTCCGGCGGGAGGGGGGCTAGCGAGGGGCCGCAGCGCTGAGCGCAGCTTTGATGTGCGGGAGGCAGCGCCCGTTGGCAGAGCGGGGCGGGGGGGGGGGGGGGGGGGGGGGGGGTCCGAGCCGCTCGGATCCTGGCGCGTGCGGAATCCGTGTCCCCGCAGCGCAATTAAACCTGGGGGGGCCGCCCCCCCGCGCGGTGTGGGGTCCAGGGGCGCTGGCAGAGACGTCAATCACTGGGGGGCGGGGCTTGGCAGCCAGGCCTGTGGGGGGCAGCAGGGTGTAGCCGCCCCTTAGGGATTGTTCCCATTGGCTCTGTGACCGCCCCCCCCCCCCCCCCCCAATCCGAGAGCTGCAAGGCTGCTGCCCGGGGAGGTGGCGGGACAGCGGCTGCCACCCCCGGGGCCGGCCTGTGCTCTGGGCAACGGGGCCTGTCGCTCGACGTGCGCCCCCCCCCCCACCGCTACCGGCTGCCGTCGGACCCCAGGCCCCCACGCCCATCCCCCCCGGGTGGCTGCCGTGAGAATGAACTCGCCGCAGTGAGCCCGGCTCGGCCGCGTGGCGCACCCTGCGCGCAGGGGCGGGGTTTGCGCGGAATGTGCAGTGGGCGCAGGATTCCGCCAGGGCCCCGCGCCGGGCGAAGACCCCCCCCTGTCGCACACGCTCCCACCCCGGCGTCCGGCTCGCACAGGACCGCAGCTCCCCGCGGTTCCGCGCACGTGGGGGCCCAGCTTTGCACAGATTAGGTACGGAACTGAAATGAAGTGCACGCGCACCTCCCCCCGTCTCCCTCCCCCACACGCACAAGCACACGCACACCGCCGTGTGCCTGCCAGGCGGAAAGTTACATAAACACGCACCCTGCGCACAGGCAAATACAGACACACTGGCGCCCACACATTCGGAAATGCGCAGAGATACTTGAGGCGCAGAAATGCGCGCTCAGAGATATTGTTGGTGCAGAAATCCACGCACAGAGGTACTGGTAGCGCAGAAATGCGCGCGCAGAGATATTGGTGGCACAGAAATGAGCGCGCAGAGATATTGGTGGCGCAGAAATGAGCGCGCAGAGATATTGGTGGCGCAGAAATGAGCGCGCAGAGATATTGGTGGCGCAGAAATGCGCGCTCGCGCACACAAGTTTCTCCCGCTTGGTAGGCGCGGTGCGCGCTGACTGCGGCAGCGAGGCGGCGGTTTGCTCCCTTCAGCGAAGGGTGCTGTGTGAACTGCTAGCGAGGAATCCCCGGCGCCGGCCCCCTTCGCGCGTGGGGGCAGGGCAGGCGAGAGCCGGGGACCCGCCAGGCGGCTGCAGGGCAGGTCGGGACCTGTCGCGGGCTCCTTCGGGGGCTGCTGCGGGGCAGCTCTAGGAGCGGAGCGCCGCGCTGGTGGGGTGCGGCCCCTGCAGCGGGCGGGCAGCGCGAGCCGGGCTGGGGGCAGGAGGGGGGGCAGCTGCGCTTCCCCTCGGTACTGATGGTCCCGCGCGGCTCCGGGGCCGGCCCATTCCTGGGACGCTGTCGAGAGCCCCGGGAGCGGCCCAGCTTGGCGCTGCCCCCATCCGGTCTGCAGCGCCCTCCCCGGAGTCGCCCAGCCTGCAACCGTGCAGGCCCTGGGCAGCCCACCTGCGGGAAGGGCAGGGCGGGGCAGGGCTGGACCAACAGACCGACTAAGGGGGACACAGGGAT